>NC_139349.1:59048839-59296339 GCF_055883805.1 Amblyomma maculatum | reverse complement strand
GGATGCAGGGGCGCTTTGCACGGCTCGCAATGCTGTTCTTTACAACTTATGCAGGACTTGACACGACGCTCGAGGTCTGCCTCGATGGACGGCCACAACACATAGCTGCGCGCTAGATGCTTGCTGCACACGATGTCTGGTTGCCCTTCGTGGAGTTCGTCCAGCAGCAAGTTGCGCAACTTTGCCTTCACGATCACTCACACCCCGAATATTATGCAGCCTTGAGAAACTGTGAGCTCATTACGTCTGTCAAAAAAAAGGCTTCAGTCTTTTTCAGTCGCAGACGCCGGCCACCCCACATGTATGAAATCTATCACTTTACAAAGCATGCCGTCCTCAGCAGTTGTTCAAGCAATGTCTTAGCACGACACAGGCATTGATTGCAACCGCTTTGAATAAAAAGTTTCCTCGATTTCTTGTTAAATTGTAACTGTAATTGTGTAATTTCTTGTGCAATTTAAGTAATATAAAACTCCCTGCAAAGCAACTTTGCTTTATGTTTTCGCTAGGCAAGGTTTTTGCTGCCCTTACGCTGAAGTTTCTAAGGTATCACTTTACTCCTAGAGAGGGCTTCTTTGTCACCTGTCCGCTTGCCAAGCCTGCATAAATCTTGCTACCTTGCTGGCGAACAAAGCGCGCGCTTTATTCACGAGAAGCGGTGACATCCAACACATGTGACAAATGACGACTGTAGAAGGTCATGTTTTTTTTTTTTTTTCAGGGGCTAATGCACTAAACAACTTTGCATCAAAGATACACTTTTATTCGCTTTATTTAGTTTCATGATGACGCGCAGCAGGCTCATTCATCAAACTCTATTCCTGAGGCAATGGAACACTGCTGTGGAGGTAGGCAGGCGCTATACAATCCCTTTGGGAGCATATATGCTTTGAAATTTCCAGTGTATCTCCATCGATTATGTTTTTGTCATCTCTTCTTTTTCCGCGCCAAAAGCTAAAGCTCGCTTTACAGCTGTTTTGTGACTTCAGGTCTACCTTGGCTCCCCGGAAACATAGGCAATTGTAGCTCCACAAAGGGTGGTTCATACCTCATGGTCCTCATATCCACCTTGCAGAATTCAACCTTAAAACTGCAGTAGATAACACATTTTAACATTACTGAAACCACCGGAAGAGATCTGCGTTGAGTAGGCATGATATCGCGGCCGTTCAATAAGGTATAGCGCTTGATGGTTGTACGAAGATTGTGGGTGAATATTGTGGATGAAAAAAAAATGCGAGTAATTGATGCTGGGTCAAAATCTTTAAATTCAGAGAGTGCTTTCGTCAAACATTGTTGGCATGTAGCGCCCTCTAAATACTTTCACCCAGCCTACGGTTTTTATTATAATGCGGTAATGCCAGTAATCTGCCTCATCCAAACCGCTTCTCGTCGGTTCATGCAGTGAAAATCAGCGCTTCTACATCGGCCTATATTCAAACTTGTTTTCCCATTCCCAGCGGCTCAGTGGTTAAAGTTCAATTGAAACGGAATTTCGCTTTGACTGAAATGTGATCAGAAAGTCGTAAACCTAACCGAGACCAACTTTCATAAACCGCAGGAAACTATTTCAGTAGTGTCAAGTGTTCCAAAGTTGTGTAGCTGACGAGCATGCATCTGACGGCGCGCGTTGAGTTTGGCAATTTATCGGATATGACATTTAAACGGGCGCTCAAGTAGCGTCCTCAACCTGGGACCATTGTGTGAGAACTTTCTGCAGATGGCGTGCAGTCAAGAGCTTGAGGCTGAAGCGTGGTTTAATAATGCGAGGTTCGCTACAGACAGGTCGAGCGAAACATGCCTCCGCTTTCTCCTTGGTTAGTTAGGTTAAGCAGGGTTAACATTTGCCTCATTTATTTATTGCGTTCCACTGCACGCTGATCGAAGTCAGTGTAAGCGAAAATGCGAACAGTTTATTGTGCACCTGGCACTTGTGCTTTTTGAAGACAGAAAGCCAAAATGCATACAAATAATGCTCAGGTCTATCGCGTTTTGTTGTGCATATGGGGGTTCAATTCCATTATTGATTGCAGTGTCGGTCATAGAGGAGCACCGAAGTGTTGCCTACGACCGATAGCTGATCGATAGCAAAAGTGGTGTTTACAACAACCGCATTAAAAGCTGAAAATTTAACGCGATTTTAGCATTGAATACAACAGTTTTAACAACGCATAAGTAACATTCATTCGTGCTCCGTGGCAGTCTCAACTGTTGGATCGAATTTTCGAACTGGAAAATTAAAGCTTAATGCGACGTAGTAACAGAAACGCACAGCAAAGGGTGCAGGCAAAGGGCTTTGCCAAAAGTCACGCCTTCCTGAGAGTAATATAACAACTCGTCCGCTGACCTTCAATGTTAAATCAGTTAAATTTCGAAGCGACGCATTCAGACGCCTTTCGGGCAGTATACGTAGCCATTTACAGCGAAGCGACCTCTCTGAGAGAAGCACTGGCTAATATCACCATCCGCCTGTCTGAGAAGCCGTGCGCGACACATGCTTTGTCACAGCACAACGACCCAATGGGCCTGACGTGCGATTTCCGGCTCACTATAACCGATGTTTCCGTTGTGAGTACACGTTTGCAAATGGCACGATAACGATATAACGGAGACCTCGCTAAACGCCTTCTCGCACGAAAAACGCAATAGGCCCCGTTTCGTAAACACGCTTAGTTCACTATAGACGAGCCCATGCCAGCCCATCGTGCACTAGAAGAGTCTTGTTTATTCCACCAGGATACGAGTAATAGAGGCGATAAAAACAAGTTACAATATAACTACTGCGATAAACTATACCATGTCGTTTTTAAGAAAGAAAAAGAACTCCTCTTTAGGCGCGTGACAATGTTTTTTTTTTTTCGTTTTTGTTCTTTATTAGTAGTTTCAATAGTTGCACTCACTTGGCAAATGCCCTTCCAAGCGAATCGTTCTCGTTGACGTCGCTGGCAAAAGGTTTCCGCAGGCGTTTGGCCCAGCGTAAGGCTATCGTGCACTGGGCATTACTCAACTGCTGAAAGCAAGAACGCGGAAAAGCCCTGGAAAATGCGGTGTGCCTTTAATTGGATGAAAAGCAAACGCCTAGTATAGGGCGTGATATCAGTGCACGGCGGACAACCATGCACTCAAATATACATGTTGTCTCACATAAGTTGGACCCCTATAAAAAATAAAAGCGCACTTTGGACACGTTTGCAACTGCATGCATAATGGCGACTTTGGCTTAGTGCTACTTTGGCGAACTTTATTTCCCCCTGATTTTACTTATAAATATTTATTACACAACTTTTTAATATTAGCTGCAGACGCCAAGCGTGATAAGCAAATTAGCAAAGCACATGCGGAAACCTTTAATCATTTTTTTCTGCATGATTATGTGATAATAAATTTTTACACGATAGTTCGCAGTATTCGTTTTTTTTTTCCGCGTCCGAAATAACGCCCGCAAAATATCAGTTGCTTACGTACCGCTATTGTGCTCCTCTCACGCGTAGAGTGAATGTCCATGTTCGACTCCAGTTGGCCTTATGAATTTATGATTAATTAACTAATTGTTGCACCCAGTAGAAATAAACCCTCTCTACGGGTATCAGTATATCTGGGCCTCCTGACTTTGTAACAAATGCATGGTGATCGTAGAGCGTTTCTCCTTTCAGGTGCACTTAGACGTGTTTTAGTAGTGCTGCAGCGCTACTACCCTCATTCTCGCAAAAACCCGATGTCTGAAGCCAAATTGACCTTTGAACTTTTCAATAGACTTCAGGTGTCCATGAAAACAAATTTTACAGATACTGTGCCTTTGCTTTCCTGTAAACCAAATATAGAACGTCGGTGGACTTTGCTGTATTCAAGAAAACACCGATTCGTCAAAGGGCGCGCGGTGTACCATATGCAGCCGTAACGCTCAAGCTTTCGTACAACGTTTGATTCGTATCCAACCCCATCACTAACAAAAGCATTATTTTAAGAACATTGTATCTGTGAATCAGATAAAATGTGTGGTCTGGAACGCCTAATTAACACACCAAAATAACGTTTATTAATTGAGACACTTAAACACAATCCTATCAAAACGCTCTGCTGTTACATGATGATCTGTGATTAAAAACTCTCTTTTTTCTTGTTTTTATCGTTCACAGTCTTCAATGCTTTATGACTTCAACAATGTTTGGCCAGGAACACACATTTGCGCCGTCATGCGATGTATGAGGCGAAGCCAAAAATACCTACAACTCTAACTCTGCCTGCATAGTTCCTTGCAGCATTGGCAAACCAGCGATAAGGGCATATAACACGTTCTGACACTGCGGATTTGGCGCCAGTAATAAATGGCAACCTGTCCATTGGATAACATGCATTGAATACGCTTTTTCAAATCGATTCTTAACGCATGCTCGCTTTATAAACGCTAATTCCCGAGTGTAACAATCGAGACTCCCACATCGTCTTAAGTTACCGACATGGCTGCACGCTAAGAAGCTGACCGTCTCGCTTCATAGTAAACGCGACGTTAACAGGGTTGTAGTACGTTCATTGGTCTAAGATTATAGGATATTTAGAGTCTTGTACAAAAATTCACAAAAATATAAGAAAATCCAGCGGAGAAGTAGCAAAGTAGGAAAAACGTTTTTTCCTTGCTGTCAAAAAAGAAAACCTTCGTCTTAACTTTAGCAGAAATCAAGAAAAGAAACATTAATTGGGAGGAGCAATGTAGCCGACGCTGAAACGCCATGCCAAGGCCAGTCACAAGCTGGACAGCTGATATCTATGCTCGGTGTACTGCTCTTGATAAGCACTCGTTCAGAAATACTCTCTATCTTCACAGAAGCACAGAAAGCAGAGCATTTCCTCCGTGGGCGCAGAAACGACACTTATCCACGGAAACGGGCACCTATTAACTGTGCGGCCTCGGCAGGGGTCTCTTTTCTGTGCACATCAAACTAAGACTAAGGGGCGTTGTATTTTACGTAAAACTTAGACATGCAGTTACAAAGCAAAGAGGCAATTCTGCGGAATCACTAACGCCGTTGTTGTATAGAATGGTCAATGCAAAATGACGATGCCATTTAGGCACCATACTTGTCCGGCCTCTTGCGAAGTCTAAAATACTCCCGTGTACGGCTTAGCTGGGCGTGATAAAGGACAAACGAGGCAAGGACCTCACTGAAACCGCAGAGATAAAGAAGAGGTGGCAGGAATACACAGAAGAACTGTACAAGAAGGACTCGAATGTGCAAACCCAACATAAGACGGTTGTGATCACTGATCTCGAGCCGGGCATTCTGAAGAGTGAAGTTGAATGGGCCTTAGCCAGCCTTGCTAAGAACAAAGCTAGCGGAATTGATGGCATTCCAGCTGAGTTGCTTCAAAACCTCAACCATGACGCTGTTAACATTCTGCATACATTATGTCAGAAGATTTGGACAACCCTGCAGTGGCCACAGGATTGGAGGAGGTCAGTTTACATCCCCATTCCAAAGAAAGGCAGTGCCAAAGATTGTTCCAACTACCGCACGATCGCGCTTATTTCGCATGCTAGCAAGGTGATGTTGAAAATCCTCCAAGGTAGGCTGCAGCAGTATGTGGATCGGGAGCTTCCGGACGTGCAAGCTGGGTTTCGCAAGGGCAGATGAACTAGAGACCAAATTGCCAACCTTCGGTGGATCATGGAAAAAGCAAGAGAGTTCCAGAAACCCATCTACTTCTGCTTTATTGATTATGCGAAAGCGTTTGACTGCGTAGATCACAGCAGATTGTGGAAAGCTCTCCAAGAGATGGGAGTTCCAATTCACCTCATCTGTCTCCTCAGGAACCTGTATGAAGGGCAAGAGGCCACAGTCAGAACTGGGCATGGCCTTACTGATTGGTTTCCGATTGAGAAAGGAGTGAGGCAAGGCTGCATACTGTCGCCCTGCCTATTTAACCTATATGCAGAGTGCATCATGAGGCAGGCCGGTCTGGACGAGTCTTCAGCTGGAGTGAAGATTGCTGGAAAACGTATCAACAACCTTAGATATGCGGATGATACCACTTTAATGGCAGAAAGTGAAGCGGAACTCCAGCGACTTCTGATGCGCGTACAAGAAGAGAGTGAGAAGTTTAGGTTTAAACTGAACATTAAAAAGACAAAGATCATGGCGTCTTGCCCTATCAAGTCCTGGAGCATCAAGGGACAAGAAGTGGAAGCTGTGACAGATTTTCTCTTCTTGGGCTCCAAGATTACCTCGGAAGGAGACTGCAGCCATGAAATTAGGAGACGCCTGCTTCTGGGAAAGAGAGCAATGGTTAGCCTTGAACGCCTAGTAAAGAGCAGAGACATTAGTCTGCCAACCAAGATCCGTATAACTCGTGCTATGGTCTTTCCAGTTGTGATGTATGGATGCGAGAGTTGGACTGTGAAAAAGGCTGACTGCCGAAGAATTGACGCGTTTGAATTGTGGTGCTGGCGAAGACTCTTGAGAGTTCCTTGGACTGCCAGAAGATCAACTCAGTCAATATTGTCGACCATAAACCCTGACTGCTCATTGGAGGGTCTAATTCTAAAGTTAAAGCTCAGCTACTTTGGTCATCTGATGAGAAGAGAGGAGTCGCTGGAGAAAGATTTGATGTTGGGAAAGGTTGAGGGTCGCCGGAGAAGGGGTAGGCAGCGAACGCGATGGTTAGATGGCATCCTCGAGGCACTGCAGATGAAGTTATGTGATGTTAGGAAGATAGTGAGAGACCGGAAAGCGTGGCGTGACATGGTCAATAGGGTCACGAAGAGTCGGACACGACTGAACGACTGAACTGAACTGTACGGCTGACATAAGACCCGGCTCTACCACAGAAGCGCAGGCTTTCAACAGCGTATTGAATAGCCCTACTTTGGCTAAAGCAGGCCATATACCTCCGGGTTTCGCACAACCGTTAAATGTTAGAGATTTGAATGGGTGCTGCAAGCATGGAGTTAGCTACGGCTCTTTATACCCCCTGCTGAGCGGAAAAATCACTGCTGGAGCCTTTATCTCAATACGTTGGAAACCGCCAAAGAAATTCAATTGTTTCAAGACGCCGCCTTTAGAAAGCAAGTGCCACTCTGCCCGTCATTCGTTTTCTCGATACCTCTACATTGCCGTTGAGCGCTGTAGTGCATTCTCTGTATTAAGACGGCCCAGACGCACACTAGTGGTGTGAGGGGCTAAGTGCCGACACCTACTTCAGAACCAGATTTTTTTTCAACAATATGCACTTGACCAACTTGTTATAATAAATCTATTACTCTTTTAACGCTTCGTACTTGAATGTGTACAGTTGAAGACGCAGAAGTGCAGTTGAACTTGTTCAGCGGATTTCGCCTTTTTGGGGCACTTTCTATTGCCTGAGAAAGCACAGCATCGCTCTGCGTAAACGTAAGCTCATTTTGCCGTGCATTCTTTTTTTTTCTTTTTGCAAAGAGAAAGTGCTCTTTTGACGTCTATGAAAGCCCATCCCACGGACGTGATGATGACAAGGCTGCCTCGACGGTGGGATAGACACTGTCAGCAAGGACTGCATGGTTAGCCACCATTTCGTTTGCTGCTGCTGCGGCCTGGCTTCTAACAGCATGAAAAGGTGCCATTGATGAAGGCCTGAGAAATCAACTGAACGTGCCCATTTTTTCTCAACACTCATAGTCGCAAAGGTTTATTAGTCCTTCTAAAAACAACCTTAGGTTCGCTACAACATAGAAGATGTATGATTGTCACGTCTGTAGTAGATTGCGTTGTGCAGATTTCGCCCATTACATTGAGGTTACAGTTTCTTAACATGTCAACAGCTGGCCAATTGAAGAGGTCTAGGCCGAGAAACCCCACGAAATGCCATCGAATATTACAAAGGAATGCTAATTCATTGTGGTGCTCATTTAATGAGGTTTACTGATCACCGTGATTAGAGTTAATAAACCTCTATTAAAAATGAAAAACATTGTACGAGTAAAAGCATAGGTTCTTTTTATTTAATGTTTATTTTTTCAAGTTTAAATATTCTAATTTATTCTTACTTTTCGCTTTAGTAATGTTGTATGGTTTTCGAAGGTCTTAGTATTTCTTTTGAAGTTTATTTGCTTCTTTTCAGAGTTTTAAATTCCACTTGAAAACTATCATGCATGCTGATTAGTTTTTATCACCTCATTAGGGAATGCGATCAACTGCCAGGTGAGAAAGTATGCTTTGTGATTAAAGTTGGATTTAAAAAGCGAACGCTGTGTAACATTGGCGAAGACGTAGCCCTGGTTTCTACCTTGGAGTCCCAAGTGCCCGCCTAAATACCTTGATAATTTGATTTAATTTGAGCCTGCCATAGTGGGCAGGTGGCCGCGTGTAGAGAGGTGAATCCCTAATTCATAATTAGGGGAGAGGAAATATATATGCGAGGGAATATACAAATTACCATGACTGCTTCCAAGTTCGCCGTAGATAGAAATATTTTCTCGTTCAGGATACTTTCTCGCATAAATAGCTGCGCATGGTCTAAAACAAGAAATGGTGATAAGAATGCGTGGAATGACAGCTACAATTCCAACTAAGGTATTAAAATCTTTACACGTGCAAGATTTTGCGTGTAATGCTTCTGCGTTCATTTTATATTCATTACAAAATGCTGAGTACAGTTGTTTGCCATCAACTGATCAAGCCGACGTAATTTCATTAGATTACGTTGACAGCTGTTGTTGGATGAGTCTGGTGACAGCAAATAGAAGGAACAAAATATTTTGTCTGTATCCGTAAATTGTACTCTAAAACGAAGAGTCTATACGTCTTCATCTCTGACCTCCACCTGCATGAGTGCTTTAAATATTCACTGTATTTTAGGGCAATACCTACCATGTTCCACTGCTTGTATTTGCTCAGTGGATTGCTGTTTGGATAAAAGCAAAGAAGTTCAACAAAAGTATTTCCTCTATTTCAATCAAATGTGCAGTAAAGCGAATAGTTCCTACAACGAAATCTCTGGCTTTTAGCTGTATGAGGGCTTCAATAATTCACTGTTCTTTAGAGAACAATCTAACCTCTTCCACTGCTTGGATTTGCTCAGTGGACTTTTGTTTGCTTTCGCATTTCCCTGATTGCGGAGACCCGGATTGTTTGAGTTCAATGAAACCGTTCAAAATGAGCAAGACAGAGGCTAAACTTCATCGGCGGTATGCTGGCACTAACGAATGCAAACATCTAACATACGCCTCGCTTCTTGTGCAACTGTCCGCCCTTGTTCTGTGGAGATCCTTTCATTGCGGCAGGCGGTCAAAGTTCGTTCTCCTTAAACTTTATGCGACACATATCTCACAAGCGGGCTTCCTCTGATTACAGTTTCAGTAGTTTCCATTCATTTCTTTTACTTATTTATTTCTCAAATATTGGCCTGATGTATTTTCAAATATATAAGTACATAAGTAAATAAATATATGCCGCCACTGAGCCGCTGCCTCTTAAATCCAGGGGTGCACTGCTTGGGAATATTCGCAGTTTTTTAGTCTATTTATACCGTAACATGGTCTTAACACACGGTAGATAGCCTTTGCAATTAATAAACTTCCCTTTAGAGGTATCAATGTGTGAGCTCGTTCCGGTGCACTTGTATTCATTGCTAACATATTTAATTTCTTTGCCACGTCACCTTGTCATAAACAAATGAATGGCAATGTTTTCCCGATCGTCACGCTGAACTTTGCGCGAGATGTGTGGTAGCTGTAATAGTTGGGATTGGCGTAGAGAAAGAAATTCGTGAGACGGCATATACTCAAATACTCACAAATACAGTGGGAAATGAATAAGAAAGAACAATGCGATAGTGCTCTAAAAGCGACGTCAGCTATGGCAGATGGAAGGACGGTTCTGCACTTTCTTGTTAGGCAAGGTCACACAACGATGGCGTATGGCCTTTACTTAAAGTATAAAGTTTTTGTGATTTTACACGTCTACTTGTCCACGTGCTGCATTAGTAAGTGTATTAGCATATATCTGCACATGTTTTACTTCTTGCCATTTTCCTCTTTCATTTTCGTCTTATTCTATATAATATTATCTTCTATATTTTATGAATATGTTTGCTTTATTATTATTGTATTCACATTTTCTGAATACATTTTATTTTGGATTAATTAAAATGGAATGATACTGCCAAGAACCAAGGAGGGACAGGCGTGCGAGTAGGCGCAGGTTGGGCAGACATGTAGGGATGTGCAAGCTGACCCAAAAAGCATTGTTTTTAAGCTTGGTACTCGGTCAAGCCCGAACGCTTCTCGCGCACCAACAGCCGCTTCGCCGTTGTTACAGCTGCCCAGCGCAGAGGCCGCGCGGCGCTAGGAACGTGGCAGTATACATATTCAAAAGCAAGAGAGGCCAAGAAAAATTTCTGGAATAGATTCCTGGGTCATCAAAACACAAGCTCAAAATGTATAACACGTATCTGAAATATTATGTCTATTGCTATTGGTTAGTGTGCAACGTGAAGGATTGCACACTCACTGTTAATGCGAAGCGTCGGCAACATTTTAATTCGCAAACTTATCTACTGTGGTGCCCCTAATCAACTATAATCCAGCATATTCTAGCTTATTTCGCTCATTACTCCGAAGTATATTGTTACGGACGAAAAGGAAGAAGAAGCGGGCAGTGGCGCGGGCAGGAGCGCTCGCGCTAGGCCCACGAACATTCATTAAACGTCATCTACCATCGTCATTGATCATGTTATGTCTCCTGTCTTCATCGGCTTGCCGCTTCGTAACATTTGGTTGGAGGTGCGGCGTACGGCATCGCCATCCTCGCCTTGGAGCATCGACGCCATCTTCAAGCCGGGACCATCACCGAGGGCCGAGGGACATCGCCGAGCAGCTTCGCCCCAGCCCTTCAAGCCCAGACCTGAACAACTAACACCGCCCAGCCCAGCCCGGACCTGAAGACAAGGAGAACAGACATAGCAATCAGAACCGAGACGAAGGACCCGAAAGACCCGAATGACCCGAAGGAACCGATGGACACGAACGCGCAACCCCCGCCCAAGCTGCCCGACGTGACCTCGAGCCATCGGTCCCATGGACTTTGGTGACGGATGGTTGACAGCTCCAAGGGAGGCGGATCACCCACGCATCAGACATCGTACCGGCAAGCCGTTCTATTCCTCCTTCTTCCTCTTCCTCTTCAAGCATTCAGACACGCCCATCATCATGCCATAAAATTACTAACATCGCTAAACTTCCTCGTCCACGATCGGGACGATCGCTCGGTGGCCCCGGGTCATGTTACGGACGACAAGGAAGAAGAAGCGGGCAGTGGCGCGGGCAGGAGCGCTCGCGCTAGGCCCACGAACATTCATTAAACGCAATCTACCATCGTCATCGGTCATGTTCTATCTCCTGTCTTCATCGGCTTGCCGCTTCGTAACAATATTCTGATTCAACAGAACGTTCCCTTTGTCTACCATGATCAAACTTCGCCCACGGTAATTCAACCTAATCAATCACAATTCAACATTTCCTCGCTAAAGCCCACTGCAATGTAGCTTATTAATCTTCCGCAAAGCAACCGATCCTATTACAAACCTTCTTCGTCACTATTTCGCCATGTGCCACGTACACATGGGCGATTTCACGTCGATCTCTAATGAAGCGCTAAAAATTGCAGGAACTATGAATTAGCGGTAAGTATGATATGAGAAAATTTTCAGCATTTTATCTCGCGACCACTCTGTTAAACAGCTTTCGGAAGTCATCTTTGTGTGAAAATATTTGAAGGTGTCGTTTAACAATCCCAATTTTCTTATTCGTTTGTATCCAGTGGAAGGTATTGGAAAACAATAACTGAAAAACTTTGTGGTGGAACTCAGGCTCCTTATTAATAGCAATTAACGCCAGTGCGAAGAGCAGGTACAATTGTAGGCCTGTTCAAGGCAGGTATTTTGGTTGGCTTGTTTTGGATTATGACGTTTAACGACCCAAAGATTCAGGCTTTGAGAGACGCCCTAGTGAAGGGCCCCGGAAATTTGGACCAGCTGGGGTCCTTTAACGTGCACTGACATCGCACAGTACATGGGCGCTTTGCTTTCCGCCTTCATCGAAAAGCGCCCGCCGCGACCGGGATTCGATCCCGCATCTTTGGACACGCAGTAGAGCGTGGCACGGCTAGGCACTTACTGCGCTGCATGTGAAAAGAAGAAAGTATCAAAAGCATAGTTTGCTCGAGTAAACAATTCGGTGGGACTCGTAAATGTGCTACTGAGCACTCAAGATGTAGGAAAAAAATGGATCGTTTTTAATACCAAAAGCTGAATATTTGCACTATAAAACGGAGCTTGCCTCGCTGCATAAATATCATTAAATATTCTAATCCATTTGAGTTTTATTATTAATTTAGCAGGGTGCTATTTGAAGTGTAAGCATTGCCAGCAATAAAGTTTTACTAAAAGATGACTCGCTTTATTAACATAAGAATAGAAAATTTTAGTTCTAATTGAGGGTACCGTAAGAAATACTACACTGAAGAGCCATCAATATCTTATTAAATCTGCCGCGAAAGCTCGAATTCATCTTTGGCAGGGATCATGGTTTTCCAGTTGATGGCATAGCTTCAAAATACGAATCATGCTAGCCCTCTCGGTACCGTACCACAACCTTGACACTCTTCCTCGCCCAGAAAAATTAAAATTCGTTGTTGTGGCAGGTTTGGTCGGTTTGCTTGAGAGTGCTTAAGAAAAAAATAGTGTGCGATAGCAGCTCAAGGACTGCATTTTGCAGCCCATACAACCACCTCCTCAACAACGAAGTATTTTACGGGAGTGTAAAGAAGAACGAATCCAAATTAAACTGTTAAACATGAGCCAAAAGGACGCAACTCATGTGTCTATAGCCTTTAACTCGAAGTAAAGGACCGCAGTGGAAACATAAGCACTGTTACGTCACCAACTGCTGTCCCTCATCTTTATATCTATTGCTTAAGGCATAGTGCAGATCCTTTTTAACACAGCGAATAAATGTCCTTGGATAAAGGCTGCTCCTACACGCGCAGAACGTTCGCATAAAATATATATTGGGCTAAAATATTTGCTCTGTCAAGTACAATTACTTTAACCACGCATCCTTTCCCACATGAAACACTGCGGTACTATGTGAGAGAGCCGGTGATAACAGCGGAAGCCATCTGATATATTCGGCCCGATATCACTTGAAGCTAACTGCTGGAGGTAATTTTAGAGGTTCACATGAAGGGACATATAGTTTTTAAAGAAGCATTTGCATAAATATTTTAAAGGCTGAAAAGCCATTCTTGTGACGCGATGTTAAGCAACGGCATTTCACTGGAGAGAAAGAACTAGTAAAAAGTGCCTATTTCTCGGCAAACAACTCTCGAGAGAACTGTGTGTAAAATATATGCAAATGTTATCAGTCCGAGTCTGTTAGCCATCAGTTCAGTTCAGTTCAGGCGTTCAGTCGTGTCCGACTCTTCGTGACCCTATGGACCATGTCACGCCACGCTTTCCGGTCTCTCACTATCTTCTTAACATCGCATAGCTTCATCTGCAATGCCTCGAGAATGCCATCTAACCATCGCGTTCGCTGCCTACCCCTTCTCCGGCGACCCTCAACCTTTCCCAACATCAAATCTTTCTCCAGCGACTCCTCTCTTCTCATCAGATGACCAAAGTAGCTGAGCTTTAACTTTAGAATTTGACCCTCCAATGAGCAGTCAGGGTTTATGGTCGACAATATCGACTGATTTGATCTTCTGGCAGTCCAAGGAACTCTTAAGAGTCTTCGCCAGCACCACAATTCAAACGCGTCAATTCTTCGGCGGTCAGCCTTTTTCACAGTCCAACTCTCGCATCCATACATCACAACTGGAAAGACCCTGTTAGCCATAGTTTATGCAAACAGAAAATGAGGTTTTCCACATGATGCGAGTATTGTAACCTACTATTGAAAAGAAACAAAAGATATGAAAATCAAAGGCGAGGTGGTCTCTCTAGGTTACAGTACTGTAACTGAACGTGAGAAATTACGTTTAAATGTCATAAATTTTTGAAAGCATAAAACAGTTCGAGTTCTTCTCAAGCTGACTAGAACAGCGGTGAACGAGCATAGAAGAAACCTACTGCATAAAGGCAGGCAGACTGTTGCCGCACATCCTTCCTTTTTTCCCTTCCTCCCCTTCGCACCGCTAGAGAAAGATCAAGATCGTAACCTTCCCTGTTAGGAGAGGGAGGTATGTGGCAGAACGAGCTTAAGGGACAAAAGACAAGCTTTTGGATATGGTACGTTTATAATGCAATCGAGTCTACGTGCAAATAGCAGACTCAAAGGCACAACGACATAACGAAGCAAAAGGGCCAAGAACTATTGATTTGCTTGAAATAGGTGCAAAAACATGCAACAGGAAAGAACGGTGGCTTGGGTATAGTGTCGTGTTTTTCTGTATAGTGATCGTTCACAGATTCCCGTCACGTACTCAATAACATAACATCTATTCCCAGCGGGATGTCTCTTACCGACTGCCAAATGGCCCTTTCCTGTCTCTGCCGGCAAAGACTCCAGAAGGGGCAGTCGTCATAAACAAGGGAGGAGTAGAATTAGTAGCTGGTGCGTTACTGCATTTAGGAAACGCGGGCGTGGTTGCATTTTGGAAACGCCAAACAAAGGGCGTTTCCAAAATGCAATTACGCCCATTGTAAATTTATATTTACTTGGTATCCTACAACTTGCCCTATCCTACTTTATGGCTTCATTTTTAGCCTGTATTCAGCGCTAAAGTAGTATAGTAAAAGTCAGGACAAAATCGCCGGGTGTTTCGAGCATTATCGCATGACATATTTTCGAAGCATTGCCGCGACCAGAGAAAACACCGCATTAAAAACGCAGTTCAAATATGTTTTTTTTTTTTTTTTTCTGATGAGTACCTACATCGACCGATATATAAGAAAACTGGCGAACCGGAAATTTTCTGAGGTGACGAGACTTCGAGCGATGGTTTAAAGTGTCCTCTCTGTTTGTTTCCCATCTCGCCCTTCCGAGCTCGCAGCATGATTCAATTCGATCACGTGATCTGGTTTCTTCCAGGACATACATTTTGATATATAAAATGTCCTCTGAACGGGAGTTCGACAAACACGAACAACGCTGATATTTTCGCTGGAAATCTCAAATAAATATTCGGAGAGCTCGATTTCAGCAATATTTCAATATATCCGGAATTGACGTACAATATTGCTTCTAGTGATATCCACAATTCGTTCGCTACTTCCCTTCTCGTCCTGAATAAGTGTTAGAAGCTGTTCGTATTTGAGGCGCCTACGTTTTTGATGTTACTCGCTCTGCGTAAATAAATACCATACGCATTCTCTCCACTTTGGGACTCAATACCTCTGGCACATGACAGGTCATAACTAAGAATTCCGTGCATAAACCTTGAAAGGTGACCTAGTTCTCATGGTTGCCACTTTTTGGTCTTTTCTTCTGTTCGCATAGAAAATCTAGCAATCCTGTTTTATTACGAAAGCAATACTGCTTCAGGTCTAACAGCTCGTCGCTGCATTCCTTGTCTGTGTCAGTGGTCCCCTAGCCGGCGCTGCGCCTAACCGAGGAAGAATAAAAACGCTCAGTCACCCGCAGGTAATGCGTTCACTCTATATTCGGTTCAGCAGCGTTGAAACCTTCTAATTTGTTTTCAATTTACCTCCGGCCAATCTTAGGAGTTGGTGGTTTCCAGCAACCTCGTTCGTATACCAAACATCACAAGCGAAAAGCTATGGAGTGGGCTTGTAAGCATAATCTCACTCGTTCCACTGATGTAGCGCAGCTTATTAAAGCCGATAAGAAGCATGCAAAACCATTTGACAAGATAATTTAAATAAATAAATAATATAGTATTAAAGAATTGCGCGCTAGCGGGCAGTGAAATATTCATTAGCGTACACATAAGTTCAGAATGAACTTTCGAAGTCAGTCATGGTTGTGTTTATTCTCACTTCTAGCTCTTTCATTAAGTCTACTCTACTTGAAATTAAGTTAGAACGTGCCGTCCGGTCTGCGAAGGTCCAGCACAGCACCTATTCGAATTATAAGAAAATTCTTCGCATTTTTTGAAGTAAGGTACGGTGGCACCACCAGCAATTAACTTTCTTACTTAAGATATGATAATATTCAAGCATTAAAATTGTTTTGTGGTCGTCTTGCAGTGAAAACAAATGGATGCCGACATTCTGGCTTCCAAAACACAATTATATGTGAATATATGTTTTTTCTCTCAATTGAAGAAAATAAAATATACTTCTGTCGGACAGTTGGAAACAATTCCTCCTGTTTGGAATGTGCACAAATACTGCCTGATCGTGCACTAATCAAACCAGTCGGCAAAAACCATTCCGGTAAGAATCAACGCGAAGTGCAATAAGACATACGACTGAAACAAAACTTCTAAATTTTTCAGATCTGCTAATATTGATGTGAACGTCCCGAGAAATAAATAAAGTAAATAAATTACAGGCTGTCAAATAATTTGTTCGCATACCATCACTAAAGAAGCCTACCGTGCGAGGGAAATTGTATCGGGTATACAAGCTAACCGAAATTTTTTTGCCCCTTTTTCATAGTCGGTTTGGGTTTCTAGTACCATGTACTCAACGCTAACCACGAAGCATTGACAAACCTATGACTACTGCAGGTGTTTTTCCATCGCCGAACGACTGGTACGGTTCAATGTAGTAGCTTTCCTGTACGCCTGTACGCGGTGGTTAGTAAAGCATATTATTTGCAAACTTTTGCTTCGCTTTATACAGCCATCGATTCCTTTTCGTTTTTCCTATTCTGATCTCTGGTTCCTTACTACAATTTTGCACTGCCGTTGGGCGTTGCATTTTGCCCCCGACACAACAGATTACTGGCGTTTCGCCAGCTACTGCCAGTTAACGTCGGACCGCTTCCACTGCTGGGCCTAAGCTACAGAAAAGAGTCCAAGGCTCCAACGAAACTGCGATGCTCTCAAGGTTTAAGGATGCCGGCTAAGGAGAAAATCCTCAGAGATGGGTGTATCACTTATCAAGCTGAGGAGCAAAATCGTCAATGTCCTCATGGACTCTTAAGGATAAGCTTGAAATGTACCCCTATTGCAATAAAAGGCCCAAAAATCAGAAGCCGACCAGCATTTCTCCTGTAGCGAGAGCAATAAGAAGAAGCTATTCGAAATGATATTGGGTTTAGAAAGCTTGATATTAGACTGAGGTCGTAGTACTGGTTTTCAAATCTCTTCTTGATCTGTGTTTTCGTAGGAGGGCAGCGGTGACCATACATAAGGCGCCTATGAAACATATATGTTCTTATCATCCCGCATAGATCAGAGAAGTTCACTAGTTAGCAGTTGTGTGCTGTGTAGAATTTAATTCGGCTAAAGCCTTCATCAAACAAAAATAACTTGAGCGAGTGCCTTACCCTGTAAGGTCGCATGCCAGAAAAACGGGGAGGCTGAAGAGACACAGGAAAACAAGATAGGTCTTAAAGCGTGAAATTGTTTCTGTACTTTTCAGAAGCACCAAACAAGGAATTGAGCTCAGACGCTGGTTGCATCCATTGATGATGTCCTAGGCAAAAAGGTATGCAGAGTTAATTTGTCCTAATAGATAACCATATAAGGTTACATATATAGATAGTGAGATAGTGAGGGACCGGAAAGCGTGGCGTGATATGATCCATAGGGTCATGAAGAGTCGGACACGACTGAACGACTGAACTAAACTGAAGGTTACATAATAAAATAAATTTCCATCCACTACATCCTGCATCCACTCTCTCCCCAATTTGCCCTAGCATCTGAATTTAAGCAGAAGCTGAAAGCCAATGCGTATTAAACATGCAGCATTAAAGCTAGCTAAAAAGCTGCGCTTCTTTAAAACCAAAGCCCAAACTCAGCGCTTCAGATGCGCATGAAGCTAGGGGGAAGCGTTACAGTAGAAACTTCGCTGAACGTTTTTGGGTTAGAGCATCTCCAGTTCCGCGGGTACCCACCGTGGCGTACCCATCGCTAGGTAGCCAATGCAGGGTAACTCACCGGAGGGTACCTGTAAGCTTCCTGCCAGCCTGGTGCTCGGCTCTGCTAAGGCTGAATCCTCGAAAAAAGTGTCTGAGAGCGCAACGTTATTCTCGCGTGAAAAGGGTGAAAATTGGCTTTACAGTACCTGGGAGATAGCTAGCGAAACTTGTTTAGGGCGCCAGCATGACGACCGAGGGACGAACGAGTTTCAGAGCGCCATCGCCCCACTGTGATGGCTGTTCTAAATACGTGTGCAAAAACATTATAAAGAAACGATAATATAACACCAATATTTATTATGATGTAGCTTGCACGGATTTCACTTTTTTTTTAAATCACTAAAGTCAAAACCAGCGGCGAAGAAGACAGAGTAGTACATGGCCAAGTCAACCAAAAAACAACTGACCCCCGTAACGGCTAACCTTATTTAACTTGACCGCAATTTTTACTCCCCAATTAATTAAACTAGTAGTGTTGAACAGGGTAAATTCTTAGCCGACTTGTCCAAGCATTGTCCAAGCGTTGTTGGACAAGTGTTTGTGAAGGCCCCTTGATAACTTGTGGCGTTATAGGGAATGCTTCATGACTATTGAAGTGAAAAGAGTGATATGAACCTTATTTGAACAAATGGAAAGGGTGTTTTAGTTATTCTCAATTATAGATACAGATGCGCCACTACCTGTAAAAGTGAAGTGAAATTCTCAACTGTAGGAAGGTGGGCAGTCTCCACTCGGCCGCTGCGAGGCCTTCAAATGTAGAACCTAGTGATAGTAAAAGTAATTTCAGCGTTGCTCCTGCAAACGAAATTCAGCGAAATTAGTGAGACTAAATGGTCAACGCTCCAGAATAAGTAAGGTGCCATTAATGCTAAAAGTAAAAAAAACACGAACAGTGTAACTGCTAATACACAGAAGTATGACCTCCTGGACACAAAATTAAAACGGATCCATTACCATTTACAATGAAATGTCACTGTGCACTCGAAGTGAAAATTAACTGCACGAAGGTTCAGTTCAGTTCTGTTCAGTCGTTCAGTCATGTCCGACTCTTCGTGACCCTATGGACCATTTCACGCCACGCTTTCCGGTCTCTCACTATCTTCCTAACATCACATAACTTCATCTGCAGCGCCTCGAGAATGCCATCTAACAATCGCGTTCGCTGCCTACCCCTTCTCCGGTGGCCCTCAACCTTTCCCAACATCAAAGCTTTCTCCAGCGACTCCTCTCTTATCATCAGATGAGCAAAGTATCTGAGCTTTAACTTTAGAATTTGCCCTCCAACGAGCAGTCAGTGATTATGGTCGACAATATCGACCGATTTGATTTTCTGGCAGTCCAAGGAACTGTCAAAAGTCACTTTCTATCAATTACTCGCTTATCTTCTGTTGCTGATGTTATTCTGTGCGCGGCTCAATTATTTAGCTCATGCTTTATTTCACGCTGACAGTAGTCAGTATAAGTGAAAACGGAGACTGCTTTACGTGCCCTTAAATTAATGTGGACATAGGTTCTCGAGGCCACTATCTAAAGCACTGCCTCCCTCCTGCCTCCCGAGCCTAGTGCAGAGCGGAAGGAGGGGGGATGTGCCCTTTCTGTCGGGCAATGAAAGCCCCTTTTTTGCTCCTGCTCTCCTGCTCCATTTGACCACCTTCTCCTTCTTCACCTCCCACTTCTTTTATTCCTTTTTCTTCTTCTTCTATTCTGTGGTTCGGAGCAGCAAGTTGTCATAGTTACGGCGCATGCGCAATTGTGACTAGTGACGCCTACCCAAAAATGGCTTTGCTAAGAGCACCGTTTTACAGCGGCAATAGGAACGGTACAAGGGCGCAGCGCAATCTAGAGTAAAGAATAGGAAAAAAGGCGAAACGATAACTACGTGCACTGCTTGGTGTTCTTGTCCCTGGCTCGCCCTTGTGCCTTTCATTACAGAAATGGAACAATTTTCTTTATGTATACGCCTTCTTGTATTATGCGCACTTTCTTTGAACTAATATTCTGCTCTGAAAGATGTGTTTTCCATTTAGCTTTTTTTCCAAATCTTTAAATACACTCTAACCTACAATTTGCGCACCAAAAAGCTACAGAATGCTCTTTTATTCCAGGTAAATCAACAGAATAGGTACTGAGTGGGCCAGTCAGAGTTTTCAGTAGAGACGCATTTAGTATGGGAAGCACGACAGCCTTACCAGTATAACTCCTCACATCACAGTCACGTAGTTAAAAACAGGTGGTAATATTAAACAACTCACATCCTTCATAATAAAAAGGACGTCCCTCGGGGAATGTACACGATTACAGCGTGTCACTCAATGAGCATAAAGGCCATTTCACCTCTTATGATATTTGCATTTAAAAGTCATTAGACTGCACTAAAGAAATTCAGCTTATGAGTGAGATTGGAAATCTCGAACTTTCTTTTCCGAGCCAAACAATATATCGACTAGGCTTTACGGTTTTAAATGTGGCGGGAGGTTTATCTATGTGTCGTTAAACATCCAGTAGAACTTACGATCAGACATTGATACTTTCACATCCATTACACGTAAGTAGATTTAGGTGTCTTTCCTGATTGTAATAAAGATCTGACTAAACACAGGATGCAAGCTCGAGTCATGCTGCCAGTTTAACAGGGGAGCTCAATCTTCATTTTATTTTACATCGTTTCACAACATTAATGCGAAAACACTGGAAAATATTCATAGTAGCCGCACAGCAACCGTAATTCTCCATAAAGAAAGTAATAAAGTTCCTGTGAAGAAGGCCCCCTGCCTTTTTTAAAAAGAGCCGTTCAAAACACGCTAACATGATATCTGCATAGGCATTAATTCTTGAGCTTATAGTCCCGGAGCACATAGTCCCGGAGGGCTACTCCTTGTGGCTGCGCCATGGGTAGAAGTAGAAGGGGGAGAATGAGAAAAGAAGGGCGGAAGGCAGGGAAGTAAAACTCTCGTAGCCCTGCCGGGTTGCCTCTTCCAAAAGGGGTTGGCAATCATAGTAGATTGGTGGGATATCTGGGCTGCAATCGCCGATTTGCTTCGACCCATAAACCTAGGTGCTCGCCGCCATGAATCAATAAGTGTGGTACTTGTCCATACAGAACAAAACAGACTGCACGTAGTGAAGTCTTGCGAAGAGGGCGCCTCGTTGCGGAAATGAGTTTTTCATCGCGGCAAACACGCAGTTTCTCGCGCGCCTTGAGCAGCTACGCTCACAAATCGGACATGTAGACAGCAGTCTTAAAGGACCTTGCCGGACCAAATAACCAGGCATGGAAAATATAAGAGACTATGCCCTCAGATACGCGTCATATTGCGAAGCAGCCATATTTGTAACGAAAGTAAAAGAGTGTGACAGCGAATGATAAGTTGAGTTCAGTGCTGAACCAATGCGCAAATCAAAAGGGTTTCAAATCGGACTAGTTGGTGATTAACATGTTCAAACATCATTGCGCTTTTGAAAAAACCTAGTCGCTAATGCAACTCGTCCTGGCAGGAACAAATGAAAAGCGCACACCGATTTCACTACGCCGAAGTTATAATAAAACGAAGGTTTTCAGCATACTCATTCTTAGCATAACGTCCAGTTCAAAAAATTACATACAGCAGCCAAAACAAAGCAATCCTGTTCTACCAACAGAGCATGTAACTTAGCGACTTTCTCTTTAAAATTAAACAGGGGAAATTCCAACATTTAAGAGGCCGTATTGGTACGGTCTATCTCTTTAATGAGTGGCAACGACAACGAAAAAGTACGACTGCGAGGAATAGCCCTCAATAAAAACAAATCATTTACCTGATATATATAGCAGTGGCGATAAGAACTAAAGTCTGGACGAAACGAGACGCTAGGTCGAAAGCTTCCTAACGAGGGACATAGCAGAATGTCCAGTCAAGTACAAACCTATAAAAACAAAGAAAATATCAGCGAAGAAGTAAGCCGGCGCTTCGTATTGGCAGCGGCGAGAAATAAGCCTGAAGGCCGGAGGTGACGGGGAGGGGGGACTGAGATGGCCGACAGCAATTTAATTACGTTTTCAGCTTTTAATCCCGGAACACTGCCGTACATCTATTCCTGTGCTTACCCGATAGATTGTTCTAGGAAAATAAGCACCTAGAATAGAACGCTAAATAGAAGCACTTGAAAAATTATTATTGCAAGAAAAATTGATTACATCTAATGCATTAAAGCAACCTGGCATTCTGGCATTCGCTTGCTTTATAATGTCAAGGCTTTTTCAGTGACGTAATTATGTCTCACAGCGTGCCCCATTGCTTCGGCCACACACACACGCAAAGCACTTTGCCTGTCCAAACTGAACCAAAAATAGCTGCACATGTATTTTTTTTTTTTTTGCCTGCAGAATGGCTTTGAAGTGTTTTAATGGCTTAGACCCTAACTTGTGCGCACTTTAACCAATGGCGCTTTGCACAACGTACGGCACTGTTTGGTGAGCTCGATCGTTGTTCTTCGGGCTCGCGATGTTTGCTAATTACGAAATAGCGATTTAAGGAAGTCAACTGATGCTCCTGAATAAACTGGCTGCGCTCCGTTTTAGAGCGCAGCTGACAGCTGCCGGCTGCCCTCAGCATTGCTCGCCAGAAAGGGCCACATCGACGACTCCCGCTGAGTGTTCACGCGCTTTGTGATGTAAGCATTCGTTTATTTCGGCTCACTGTTGCCAGAACTACGCTCGATGGTCACGTGCAACCGCTAAAGCGTGCAAATGCGCTCCGTAATCGCTGAAATTGCTAACCCGAACCCCGCGTACTCACGCTAGGCCTACTCGTTGCGGAACGCTCCGGCCTTTGCGCCGACTGATATTTCAGGCCAAGGCCATTGCTGAATAGAAGAGGGAACATATAAAATGTAGCAGTTTGTTTTCCTTCTTTTTACACGATTAAGCTGCAGGCAAGCACAGCGCTGCTCAGGTCGTTAACTCATCAAGCGTCAAATTTTCGTTCCGCCTCCGATCTGACCAAAATAAATCGGGTTCCTGTCCGCTTATCAGTTCCTTTGGAATCTCTAAGCCGGAACTCTCACGCTGCGACGATAGGGACCATTGACCGTGCTGCCGTCGTCTTCGGTGTAATGCTACATATCAGTACGTAGATAAGCTAAGGGGCTTAATTACGCAGCCCACTGACTGTGACTGAGCCTTAACTATGCCGAAGAAAACATACCTTACTCTACGTGGCTTTTGTCCAGTAGCATGTTCATCAAGCACTTCTGCATAAGGGACGACCATTGCATCACTCGCCCATGAAAGAAAAAGGTCCTTTGATACTGCAGCCTGCATTGCAGACAACGCTCCGCCGTCGCTCTTGTGACGTCACAAGAGCATTTAAAAATGGCAGCCGCTCTCGTTAGGAGGAGATTATTGATTTACATTTTTGTATCGTCTTTTGTAATATGCGCTGCGCGCTAGGCGCTAAACATTTGCGAGTACAAACTTGTTTATTATTCGCAGAAATATAAAACGGCAATACATCAGAAGACCCAGTCATCGTCATTTGAGGTGCGCCTGAGTAGAGCAAGAAGTGTTTGTTTAGGATTGAAACCCAGACAACATAAAGTTATAATAAAAAAAGAATTCCTGCCCACGTCGAGGCTTTGAAGCCTTCATTTTTAAATGATCGATATGTGGTATATCGGCGCTAATTTCGAAAGGACTGACATGTGTGCTGCTCTTCGACATCGCACAGATTTTTGGGGAATCTTATTACCAAATTAGAGCTCGTCATAATAGCCTTAAATTAATGAACACTGGGCTTATATATTTCGGCGTACTGAGATATTCTGCCGCGTATTTGGGTTACGTGTTCTCTCACCCTCGCTAATATGGCGAATCTTTTAATCCCAGTTATTAAGCGCGCTCCGGCCAGCAGCGCAAGATTTTCAATTAGCCGTCCCGGTCGGAGTTTTAATCCCATTTCCAGATGAGCCGCCATACGGCCACTCGATATGCCAAAACGTTCGCGGTAAGGGCTGCAGCCCTTGACTCGTTTTGAGTTTAACTCGTACGGCGGAGCGTATTATTAGAAGAATATAGCTGCCTTGTTTTCAAAGAGATATCTTTTCTATAATATTATATTCTGCTTGCTGATGGAAAGGTGTTTTATTCTTTTAAATATTCCCGTCCCTATTCCTGCCCTAATATGTTATTTCAGTCTCCAGAGACACTGAAGGACGTTTAGGCTCCGCCTTTACAGTTATAATGCGACGACGTCCTACTACGTCACGCATTCCCTTTAAAATGCTCGTTCGCGCGTACATTCGCTTTGCAGAGAGCTTAATCACTAGAATCCTAATTCATGCCGCTGTTATCTCATGTATACTAATTAATTTATAAGCAACCATATGATGCTACAGACCTCCCGGCAGAAATACAAAGCCCCGCTTTTAATAGTAGCACGAGCCTGACTGCTCGGCGTAAAGGCAGTGCTCGAACGTGACTCAAGAGTATCGCGTTCCAATCTCCTCCTGCTGTCCCACATAAAGGGAGCCACCCTATCCGGTATACCTTCTGCCATCATTGCCATCTGATACAGCCTGGCTCTCTCTCACAGTCGACCAGTTCATCAGTGTACGCGATCATGTCACCCGCCAACTGCTACCTGCAATAGGCATGCTGATGATATTACGCGATAGGGAGTGAATGCGTTCAGCCGAAAATATGTCGCCGTTCCCCAGAATTCAGAACCGTACAGCACAAAGGCGTACTAAAACATAATATTTCTCTTAACTAAATTTGCCTCCGTTGGCTCTCCCAAGCCCTCTGGATGACAGGGGCACCTGCAGCGCAGAGCTCACGAAGGATTGTTGGTACATAGCGGGCGAGAGAGGCACCTACTGAAGGCGCTGTGCTGCGCGCGACGTATAGATGCGTATCTTGGATTTGTAGTGATGTAAAACTAACAATGACTTTAAATTCAAATAATTTAGGCTAGAAGTTCTAAAAATTTAGAAAACTTGCAAAATTAAAAGGCGCGTGGAAGTCGCTGTCGCGTCTAGTCCTGAGCATTATCCTAATTTGCTCGCTCTTAGAGCAGACAACGGCTTCGGCGACGCCAGATTTTTTGCTGACGATATCACTTTAGGATATCTGATGGACCATAGAAGGTCACCTGTTGCCATGATTTCATCAATCCCGCCGCCCAGTTCTCGGTCAAATGGCGTTATATTTGACCTCAATACTCCCAAGAATAGTCAAGGAAGTTCACAGCCGAGTTGATATGTTCTCTGGCAGTTGGCTATCAGTAGGTGACATGGTGGCTGGTCAGGGCTCAGGGAGATGCACGATGTTGCATGACGTGCGACAGCTAGGTTGGCCAGTGCTATCGCAGAACGTTCTGCCATGTTGCGATGTCATCAACAGGGTAGCGATGGCATCCAAAAAGAATTATAAAATACCCCTGAGCAAAGAAAGTTCTGCTTGACGAGAAAAAGCTAGGTCTAAGGAGGTGGAACCGCTGCTCTCGGGTTAACGAGCTCGACGCGGTACCTCTGCACCACTGCGGAGCTATCATTCACTGTGCGAACTTAGAGGCCTTGTGGAACTATTAAGCTAACGGTTAGCTCTTGAACATACTGTTACACATTCGCACTATCGAAGAGAGCTACTATTAAGCTGGTTGCTTAGACTATGCTATCGCATCAAGACATTAGTATAGCTCAGCGTCATAAAATATTCATTTTTCTTCATCCGTAGCTTTCCTTATCAGTGAGCACATGAATGAGTTAGAAGAAAATACTTCTGCAAATGAGTTATAACATTCTTCAGTAGTTTTACGAGTGCCCAAAACTATTTGAGCAAGTTTTGATACCTTGAGGAAAGCGACAGTTTTACTGACAACGTATCTTCGTCTGGGATAAAGACAAGTCTCCTTGTGGAAACAGTGGCTTGGCTTGAGAACTGAGGCTTCCTCTCAATCCTGTCCAGTTCCCTTTCAGAGAGAGTCAATAAATCACATTACTGGCTCACTTTCGTTCATATTGCGTTGACGCTTCTGAAATAAAGGAGGAGGGCATTCGATGCACAGCAGCTGTAACCCAATATCTGGCTAAATAAGGAACGAGCCCTGCTATCATGCTGCAGAGCATAGGTGGATCTCTTTTGTTCCCGGTCCTACGTAGCATATATAAAATGCAATCTGGGTGCAAGAAAAGCGTAAATAGAAAAGGGAAGAATAATGTAAACAAGCTGCTGGGTATGCTCGTATCCTTATTAAGTGAATTCTAGAGAATGATAAGTGCGTGTAATGAAATCAAAAACTGTATCTCTAACATGATCACTAGTCCCGATAACAAACAGCCTTTAATTCGACACTATTTCACGGCCATTGATGTTCGAAGAAGAGAAAGCTATAGCACAAAGACGTTTTTATGCCACTTGAGGACATGCACTGCAGTGGTGTAACGGAGAAACGATAAGAGCCGCTTCCACCACTACAGCCATTACCGTGTTCCTGTACAGTACTGCTAAGTGCATCACCGTAGCGGCAAAGACTTCTAAGCGGAATGAAAATATCAAGTACAGAAATGCCGCTCCGCGGCTGAAGCGCACAAGCCAGGAAGACGCGTGCAAATGGCGCTGGCCAAGATTGCATGTCTGCATGCAGCGCGGTGATAATCGCCGGCCGTTTCACGGTACATTCGTCGGGTGCACGCGAAAGACTGAATAAGTAAGTACAGAGGTACTAGCTAAGTGCTCGCGTAGTTTTGTAGTGTCTTCTTAGGAGTTGCGGTAGCGGCTCGGTTACTTTCATATGCGGCGGCGAATGGCACGACTTGTGAAACGAGAGCACGCTAACTAATAGCGGTGAGGACGTGATTTGTTGCAATAACTGTGACGCCAAGAGCCTTATCTGCAGTGAGCGAGCATGCTAAAATAGAAGACTCAGAGAACGTAGCGTCAAGCCCTATCGCACTTTTGATGGATGCTCTTGTGATACTCAGAACAAATGTAAAAAAGAATGAGTACCTTTCAATGCTGGGTATTTTCAATTCTTCACATCGACTGTATTTGAATTTTCGTTTCTACTAGTTTTTGTGAGACCAGAACACTGAGGTTTAATTTTTTTATTCTCTCATTCTCCTGCTTGCCCGCCATTACTCCCTTCTGCTTTTAACCATGCCCAGTGCAAAAGCTGCAGAACCGTGTCCAAATGCGATGAAATATTTTGTCCGGCTGTCGCAAGGTCAGATGTTTGGACATTGCTATTGTCCTTTGTTATTGTTCTGTAGTTCCTTCTGAGTGTTTACCTGCAGTTTGTAGTTCTCGAGTACGTTTCTGTGGCAACAACAAAAAATTCTGATAATACAACAAGAATTGCTTTTGTCACAACAAATTTAATTTCAGAGAGCGCACAGAAATTCTATTCTGACGACACACATTATTATCTGTTCCTTTTTCGGTGAGCAGACTAGCAGAATAAAGCTTTTTCTGGGTTGTCTACCTTAATTTCAAATTCGTTGTCCGCCTTGTACTTATTGCAGAAACTGCCGTCTGTTTATTTTCATGGTGACGGGAGAAAGCACTACGTCAAAACGATGCGCCGTTAAAACAAAAAACGCAAATAGCAACTGCTCGCCTGCTGTGAAGACAAAAGTATGAGTGATTCATCGTGAGCTTATGTGTCCTCAGTTGAAATTCCTGTCCTGGGCTAGCTTCACGTTGTTTTAGGCGGTTATGTTTGGTGTGTACGCTTTGGGTGCACCAATCAGGACGTAATATTCCCCGTAATTTCCTGTAAAGATAACTTAAAAGGAAGTATCAGCGGGAAGAACATAACCTGTTTTTCTTCGGGATATGCCTTGCTGAAACCATTGACACAGCCTATCTCCAGTCGAAGATAACTGCTAACTTTCAGTCACTACACATCATTGCAAGCGTATAGCTTACAAAGGAATGAGTCGCTATTCCGTGTTAAAATAGGCAGTTCAGCTTTTGAAATCATCTTCCGTCATCGCGCCCACCTGATTCTCCTCTCTAGACCTCTCCTGAGGCTGTGCGATAACTCAGGAGAGAAGCCAGCCTCCCCAACTAGTGTTCACTATTTTAGACCGATAGCTCTAGTCAACGCTAAAGCGATACTGTTGTTGTGCCGGACATTTGACGTTCAGCCAAATTTAAGATCAAACCTCTAGAGTCAGACCACAGCAACATCAGTGTTGATCACGACCCGTGGCAATGATATTGACCTTAAGCTTCGATCCTAATTGTCAGAACCACCTGTCAAGGGATAATTGGCAGATGACTATTTCAAGCACATATTAGTTGATGGGTTGTGTGACAGGGATATTTCATGTTTTTTCAAAATTCGACGGAGCTGCCAACTAAGGTTGCTCATTTGAAATGGAGGGGTAGGATAGGAACCAAGGTTTCTCTACGAAACCCCGTGTTTTAAGATTTTGTTATGATTCGGGGTGAAATTCCGCCCTTAAACGGTTAAAGTTATGTTTAAAGCTTACCTTGCATCAGTGTCAACATTGGTGCATTTTATGATAATGTTACAGTAAGGAAAAGAGCAATGAATGTCTGAACAAAGTAACCTATGCTTGTTCTGGATAACAGCCGAAGAAAATATTGTCAAGCCACAGCTACTAGGGTACTAACTATGACGCTCTATGTGCACGCATCATCTGGCTGTTAAGGCTCTTCCGTTATTTAATTGATTGGTGGCGCTTGGAATAGAAGTGCAATGCACAAATAGCTCTGCGAGGTATTCTAAAATATCCCTGTTCAGAGTATATATGCCCATCCACCCAAGCTCGTTCTTGGAAGGCCACACTTATGTCAAATGACGAATCTATGCACGCACTGTCGACCGAAAACTTCCCAAGCAAAAGAAATCAATTCACATATAGAACAAAATATAACGAGCTTATTCACTATCAAATGCAACGACTGATGATTCGCACGTGTGATATATAAAGATTTTCTACATTATGTATGATTTCATTGGCAAACAAAGTGATGTTTGTATGTGAAAATGCTTGTGGTGTAGTTGTCTCAAGCATTCAGTATCTATTATGTGCAGGATAATATTGACACATCATTCAAAGAGAAATAACTCTAGACTGGCCAAGAATCTAGAGCGGATCTTTATTCGAAAGAAAATGTATTATTATACCCTCAAGCCTTTTACCTCTACCTTTATTTTGCTTGGCAAGTTATAGCAGGGTAACTACAATACCGCTCGCTTTTTTTAATATAAAAATTATATTTGATGCTTATTTTCTGACAGTAGCCTTTTTATGCCTTACCAGAGCCACGCTGCTATTATTCCAGTGCCCTCGTTGTCGATCCGGAAGCTAACTCTGGTCATTAAGGGTGAAAGAATCCCGAAATTTACAGAGAACCAGCGTGAAGCATCTTCCCCGAAGCAGGCCTAATGACTTTCCCTCTAGCTCTTGTTGTTACTTTAAGATTTTGTTTTTTATTTACTGCAGGTCAGCTTGGCTGAGAAAGTCATAGTTAACGCTCGTCATTCTCTCCTGAAGTATATTTGTAAACGTTTGTATGATGATGCTAGGGTTAATGTGACGGATTGGATTAGTTTTACAGTAGCTTGTCGGTAAGCTAACGCTTTGTTAAACATTTCAAGGGCAAAAGATGCGTACTAGGAAATACCTTAGGGAAAGTTTTAACTCCACTGATTCTTTTCGAATTTCTCACACTACGAAGAATCCTCTCTTTTCTTCATTGGGTGACGTAACTGGTGACAGGAGAAAGACTGTGGCAGGTGAGAAGCTTGTAATTAAATTGTGTAATTAACAATGAGGAATAAAAATTCACTAATTGGAATGTCCAAAACAGAAATGCAGAATTCTTGGATACTAGGTAATTGGTTAGCACATACGCATTGTACAGAAACTGAGAAATCTTTTACTTCTGCTACTTTTTCATAAACTCTAAGAAGGCTGTTTTGGGCGAGGTTTGACCATTCAGAAAAGTCTACACGTCGGTCACCGTTGTTAAAACATGAAAAATAGGTTTTGACCGTTCTCGCGATGAAAAAACAATTGCTGACTGAATAATTCCTCCCTGCTCACTTGGAATCATTGGCTGGCCTATCGCAGAGTAGCAGAGGTTTTCAGGTCAGGTTCGCTGCACTCTTCTTGTTCTCTCGTCTTAAGCTGTGCTGATCTTATGTAATGAACACAACTCAACAAGCTAGTTTTATTTATAAAAATATGAAATGGTAAAACTTACGACCATATAAAAACATGATTTCAAGGTCGTTTCCATATGTATATCTAGTTTTTACGCGCTTTTGCCTCGTGTGATGCCGGCTCTGTCAAGAGTTTTGTGGCTACATGTTTCTAAGTCAGTATGACATGAGTTTTGCATGCCTTACTACGTTTCGTGACTTATTTTGGTGAACCTTCCTACAGGGACTCGGATGAATTTAGCAATTATTACACCATGCCCTTATGTTTTCTATAAGCCGATACGTGTTTTAAGTAGTTTGCTCGACCCCCCTGAACGCCTATCAGCAAGCTATAGTTAATATTTTCATGCAATTGATAATTTGTCCAGGCTGAATGGGAATAAATATTGTCACGACTCAAGTCACAGGGAGCCGTGAAGGTACCCGTAGACGAGGACCCGAGAATACAGTTGGCTTCGAGCCCCGATAACAGAGTCCAGCTCCAGCGCGCCTCGATCCGAGAACCGCTTTGTCGTCGTCGGCACCAAGCACGGCAACCGCGTGGAGCTAGGGACGTGGCATTAGGACCCCCCGTGTGCCACAAAGGCTTGTGCGAGAAACTGCTTTACCAGTATTTCGGACCCTATGAAGCCCTGCGCCGCTTAAACAGCGTTAACTACGAAGTTGTTCCAGATGGAAGTGTGACCGTCAGTGTTCGGCGTCAGCGGCCTGAAAATGTGCATGTGATGCGCTTAAAGCCGTACCTTTCGCGTGACCGAGCGCTGTGTCAACGTCGCGTTTCGTAACCTTGACGCTTACTGCAACTGAGACCTTGAGTTATTATACAGTTCACATCACACCTAATTTTTTTTCTCCTCTCAGCTTGATATCGGGACGATGTTTTCCTTTCGCGAGTTGGGGGGGGGGGGGGGGGGGGGCGCTAAGCCACGTGCTTAGCGCCGCGCGGTTGCCGTGCTTTGTGCTGACGACGACGAAGCAGTTGTTGGCTCGAGAGCAGCGCTGGTGCTGGACTCTGTTATCGGAGCTAGAAGCCGACCTTATTCTCGGATCTTCGTCTACGTGTACCTTCACGGCTCCCTGTGGCTTGGGTGGTGACAATATAATACATCGCTGCACTGCTAATGCATGTTCCGTCCTACTAGGTTTCTCTGGCCTACGTGTTGTCAATTCAAGACACAATCCCAATTTTGGGAATAACGAGCCTGTGTTCAGAGCCGGTAAATAATGACATTACTTCATTAGTATATGACGTTCTAGCCGTATGATTTTCACTCACTGTGTTTATTGATGCCCAATTCAGACTATCAGTACTTTTTAATTGGCAATTCAAGCTGGTGGAAACACGGCTAATCCGAGATCAAAAATGATATGAAACTCACCTAAGACTACTTACGTGCTATGAAGACGAAAGTATCGATTACAATTAATTTACCCACGAGTCCACTGTAACCCTCTCTTAGATACATCTAATCCAAAGTAATCTACGATAGCCTACATCAATTTGTATTTGATTCACCTGATTTTACTCTAAGGTTCCTTATTTAACCGTAATCCACCCCAATCCAGTATTGAGTCTCAATGAACTAAAATCCCCCACGAAACCTCAACAATACCATATTCAACCAAATGCAACGTAAACAATGGGATCGCTTCTTAATGCATCGCAATTCACCTTAATCTATTTTGATTGCATCTTAATGTAAAGTAATTCGACTTGATTCTTCTATCTACACCATAATTCATCACGCTGAAACTTAATCATACTCGACTGAAATTTGCAGCAACTTCTCACAACTCACCCTGAATCCACCATAATAAATCCTAACTCTTCATAGTTTTAATTCTACATAATCTTTCTTAATCAAACTCCATCCAACATTAAACAATTTATTAACACGGATCCAAAGGAGTACAAATGTTATCTAAGAGGTCGTTTCGAATTTGCCCCCGATTACTGAGTGGTCTACGGGTTTATGACGTCTCAGGTCTGCTTGACGAATGTGAGGTTATGATACCATGTGTGCAATCAAAACCGAACTGCGTTGCTCAAGAGCAATATATGGCTTTTATCTTAAAAGCCGGTGATGGGATTGTGTATGTACAGGTGATGAGCACTTCCCCGACTGCGCTACAGTACTTTCAAGCTTTCTTCAATAATGAGGAGTCTCGGATCAATGCTTCGACTGCGAGACGACTCTCCGCATTTGTTGTATTCGTTTACGGTGGGTCGCACAGTTTGTGTGTGGTTTTTACTTACTATAATATAAGGCTCTGGCCGTGCAAAAAGTTGCCTGTGTAATGACCTGAGCCAGAAGAGAAATAGAGACCAGGGAGCACCCAAGAAGCCCTAACCTTGAGCCCAATGTTGGTGCTTAGTCGGCAGTGCCCGGCCTAATGCAGAACCGGACTTCGCCAATGTAGTGCCGCACTGGATTCAATGTTTGTACAGCCTGGGTAGTTGCAATAGGGAATGTGTTAACGTTTCCTAGGACGTACAATGAAAGTACGCCCTCCAGTGGGTGCACCCATGCTGGAAGAGATTTATGAATCCAAGGAAAATGCAAAACCTCTGTGGATTGGTTTCTTCCAACGTCATTTTCCTGTAATTTAGCCCAATGAAAGATTGTCCCGAAGGGCTGGCCATAGAAATGGACGAATAGTGCACTCAATATCCTGCGAACTTAATTTCTTGTGCATCGTTCCTATGGCATCAGATATCAATGCTTCGATACTCACCATCGCTTGTAATTTTACTACATAAACCAGACAAGCGGTTGGCAAATAATTTATGACTCGCGAAGAAATCGACGCTGTCGCACCATTTCGCAATCGCTTGCGGTGGAAAGTTCAAATATGGAAGTTGCGTCTTCGTACATCAGTCTTCTTTCCTGTTATGTGGTGAGTGATAAGAATTTGGCATTTTTACATGTTGTGCAGGCAGCTTATTTGTGATTTATTATTTCTTTGTGACGTGGCAATTCGATTATATCTCACTACTTCCCACAAATGATGTTATGCCCATCATAGGTTCTTTTTCATTCTAGAATTGCATCCAGTCTGCATCACTATATTATATGATTTCTTTAAGGTCATCATAGAGCCGTAACTGCCAGCGGCCAGTCCGCCCAATATTCTTCTGCAAGTGCCCTATACGTTCATTAAAATGTGGCTTTATAGTCCCCAAAAATTGGGAAAAATAAGCACCGCTCAGCTTATGAATGGATGCTCGCGCTTTTCTCCTAATAAATTGTATTCGCTGATTTCAGAATAAACTCAGTGCGCTTATTTTTCCAGCAGCATTGTAAAAATCACTGTGTGCACAAAAAAATGCCTACAGAGTGGCAAACAAGCGATTGTTTATGTTGAACTCTTGATGTTTTAAGGAGTTTTCGAACAAAGTCCTACTTGAAGATCGAGCTGAAATTGACACATCGCTACCTGCGTAGTAGGATGATCATTAAAAACTGTGGGCTTGTGACTGCGCATTTAGCAAGGGGATTAAGACTTCGTCCCAGACGCCCAATTTAAAATCTTCTCGCACCGTGCTTGCATGCGAGCCCGGCTGAAGCGCAGTCAATTAGGGAGTACGACGGCGCACGAACGCGCATCGTCAAACAGGAATTCTGAATGCATACCAGGATTTCAGAATACGCGCGAAGCGATAACAACACTATTCTTGTTTGCGAGGCTAATTCCAGGAGAGCATTAATTGTCTAATTAGATATTTGAAAGCGCTGCAACTAAACGCCTTTCTACTGACAAGCCTATCTTTTCAGAGTCGCAAGAAGTACTGTATCAAAATACTTTAAATTATACAGTTGAATAACAATTGTACTACCCATATTTTGAGTTTTTTTTTTTCAATGTTCTTTTAGATGGCACACACACACGTCAGTTATTGGCAAATAATCTCCACTCTAGTATCGAATTTTGTGGGTAGTTTTCCTTTTCCGGCAATATAAATTGAAACGCACATGATTGCTTTTTAGCCCAATTTGTTGCATTATTTTCTCCTCTGAATTTAATTAGATAATTTATCAAGGTATATTATGCACTCCAGCTACGTATTGGCGCTAGACATACACATATGTACATTGAGAGCTGCCACCTTTGCGGCGCGGACGAAAGTAAACGGAATAACTCGTTGCATGTACACATTATTTCACGTTCGCTAATTGAAAGTGGCAGTTGTGGTACGGGCAGACTGGTAAGAGATGCTAATAAGCTTTCTCGCGTGCAGCCCCGCCGGGGTGGCAAAGCGGTCACAGCGCTCGACTACTGTTCCCAAGGAACAGTTTTCAAATGCTATATCTGTCACCAGGGTGACAGATATATTATCTGAGCAAGATTTCATTCTCACACAGAGCAGTAACAGGCCCTTAAATCGATCGCAGCCAGCTTTTCATAGATGTGGATAATGCAGATACGGCTCGTCTGTTGACCAGCCGCGTCACCTGATGTATCATCCTTCAACAACTATTTACCCGAATATTATAAGGAGTTTGCATGAGCGCACCTGAGGTAGTGGAATGCAGTGGCGCATGCTGAAAGTTGTGAGGCATGTATTGCTGCTGGAGGCGATCAATTCAAGCTCGGGTTAGAAACATCGGTCACAACGACGGCACTACAGAACTGTTTGTCTCATTATTGCCTCCAACAGACAAAGCTAGCTGCATCTCAGTCCTTTCAGACTGGCAGATTTTATCGCTACGGCAAAGCGCGACACTCTCGCGGCACCTTGCACCTTCACGAGCGCAATGTCGCACACGTCTGCGCTGAAGTCATCGCAGACGCATAGGCCTCCACGCAGAAAGCGCCGGGAGTCACACCCGGTACCGATTCTCTCGCTAGAACCACAACTGAGAGCAGTACGATCTTGGAAGATGAGCGTTCATCACGCGGTATTTAATATTTTTTTTCTGGACTTTCTTTGAATAGAATAGCTTTGTTAACCGGATCCAGGTCGTCGTATTCTAATGCGCTGTAGGGTGCAAATTACATCAATGGTTGAAATTCAATGTTTATATTTGTTATATATATTAATACAAAATACTTGCAGCGCTCACATTGCGTTATTGTTGCAGGGAGACATATCATATGATATGAGATGTAAAACTCTATAAAAATGGCAGATGATGCAATATACTCACAGGACAAATGAGAGGAAAAGCAGAAATGAAACAAACTTCGCAGAAAACCAAACACGCGCATAACACCTCGGGAGTAAATAATATTGCAGAAATTGGCAATGCACTAAATTAAGTAAAGTATGCTGTGCACGGAGAAAAACAATGAGATGAAAAATAATGAAAAGAAACCTTGCATAAAAATAAAAAGCACGACATAGGCGGGTAAAATAACATGTGAAAATATAGCAGCTTTTTGGCAGCATGACAACTTTTGAATGATCTACAAATACACAAAAAATGCACAACGAAAGAAATAATTCTGCATTGATGTGGACAGTCAAAATAACATTCATAATAATACTCATATTAGAGCAATATAAACATTGCATTAACAGAAGGTTTTGCAAAGCGGCGAAAAAAATGTCTGGGAGGGGCTGCTACCACTTGTGTCTGCAGGCAGCTCCAATCGTGCGCAGTTGTTTCTTGGAATCATCAACATTTTAGTTAAAGGATAATAATGACAAGCTGCTCGACAAAGATAAACATGATCTGAGGTCGAAATGTGTATATAGTTGCTAGCAATATTTCACGGTCACTCGCCCCCCTAATAATATTTATGTCTCAGGGACCACAGAATCTTGGACACCCAATATATTTGAAAGCAAAGATCAATTGAAGAAACAGCCATGCGGAAGATGTAGTATACGGCAAGGCTGATATATCGCTTCGGGGGCATACTGAATCGGCAAAGGATAACAAGTCATATATTTTTATAAAATATGTTTTCTCTCAGTGAACCTAGTACAACCGATTAAACTAGCTTCATCGATTTCCATATGATCCTATGAAATAACAAGCACGTTATGACCTGTGTAATCAATGGTAATAATAGATTTGCTACTTGGAGCAAGTGGCACTTGCTAGTCTCTAAACTCAACACAGTCACCTGTTATAAGGGAAAGAAAAAATAGGCAAACAAGTGATCTAGGGTGAGCCGTACTCTCTTTTATGCTCAATTTTGTCATGGCTTTCTCTGAATTGTACGCACACATCTCTGAGGCCGTTTTCGTAAACAATAATATTAAACATCTCAGTATAAGTATGAAAAGAGTAAAAACGGCCAGCAAGTAACTGTGGCCTCCTTGGAAAGTGAAAAAAAAAAGAAGATTGCCCGCTTTTCAGGACCCTGCTTCACATTTGATCTGTGCGCCTTCCATTTAAGATTGGCTGAAGTTCTGGCTGTGTTTCCTACCCCAAAGTAAAGAAAAAAACGCCGGGATTTACCTCCTCTTAAACCAATTAAGACATGCGAAAACATAGTTTGAACTTGTTTCGCATGGTTCTCCGTCGCGCCTTAGCATTGTGAAACTGGCATATAGTTTGGCAAATGGTGCTTTCTCCGAAATGAAAATTAGTTGGCTTTAAGGAAAGAAAAGACACATTTTTGGCTCACTTCCAGGTGGACAGCATCTTTCCATCTAGCCCCATTTAATTGGAGGTACACCTGTTCTTGGCTCCAGTGCCGATCGTAAACTAGCATCCATCTTGACCACCAGATGGGTGCTGAATGGGAAGCGAAATGGTATGACGTCACCTTGAACTTTGTAAAAGGAATGGTTGAGTCACAATTTTGAAACGAAATCAAGCTGTATTTATCTGTTAGCTGCGGACATAATCTGCGGTCACCACACATTAGTCAAGAAAGGTATAAGTCGGCGATGTCCATTTTAAAACAGTTTCGGTGCTCCATCGAGAAAAGCGGCACAAATGGAAAAATCGAGATGCTTCGCGTAGGAAGTGCGGCTAAATGCGTGCTTTCGCTCGCGTAGTAGCGCCTCTTCGCCCCCGTCAACATGAGCCTCAGGCTACCGGGCGACCGACCATGGTGAAAGTCTCGAGTACGTTCTGGAATGAGCTTGGAGAAACAATCGCCTACGTCTGTGTATCACTGCGTGGCCCCGGAGCATCTCTCTCATCGCCTCCTTGAAATGAGAGTGCATGGGAACTGCGGCGCTCGCTAAATATCGAAGACTCTCTGACAGACCACTCGGGAGGAGCATAGCATCGTGCACTCTGGAGGGTTCAAGCTCTACTCAAAGCTCCTCTCTTACTGTCTTACCTTGAAGCTCCGAGCATAGTTGCTAAAGAGCTCGTTGCGCCGCAATAGTCAGTTCTGGTTTGATTTGGTTTCTGGGGTTTAACATCCGGAAGCGACTCAGGCTATGAGAGACGCCGTAATGGAGGACTCCGGAAATATACACCACCTGGATTTCTTGGCCACAGTAGTCGAGCGCACTAACCATCTGCTCCATCATGGCGGGGCTCGTCAGTTCTGGACTGGTCTTAGATAGAGGAAGCGTTTAGTCCATGGCTTTCGAGAAGTGGTTGTAAGCAGACCTCGAGCTCGAATGTTGTTTACTGTGACAGCTAAACAACGCTCGTCTAGTTTTGGGAGTAGTTTTATACATTGCGTATTATTATAGAAGCGAAGGCATGCCTCAAACTTATGTAAATACTTTTCTGTGCTGTTTTCTGTTACTGTCTTTTGATATTCACCTTTGTCTGTTTACCTTCGTGGATCACCCTTCGTGTCTCCTTGAAAAGTATACTTCGATCGGCAAATGACAGAACACCCCGAATAATCAAGGTACAGAAGAGAAGTAAAATTTCTTGTCTTGTTTTTGACCCACCATCTGTTGCTTATGCTTGTTCGAGAGTCGTACATTTCAATACCGATGACAAAATGTGCCATACGATGAGTCACGCTTCCATGGACACGATGGTATTATTGCTGAGGTACTCCATGCCACTACATTTTAAATAACTAAATCTTTGGAAACCATTACGCGGGAAAGAAAGACAAAATGCAAGAAAATAAATTATTTATCGCCAACAGAAATGCAAATAACGCGCAAACTCGTAGTCAGAGTAATTCCACAGTAAGCGAGAACCAGCAGCAGTGTGAGTTCAGGTGGAAATCATTTGAAAAAGGTTAGAAATTAAGGATTGTAAAAACAGAAGGTAAAAAGAGGACGCATTCGATGGAAAAGAAACAAAGTGTGGAACTATACCGAAAGTAGAAAAGGCAGATCAGGCAGGAAGCTTTCTTTGATAACTTAAGAGGCGGTGGCCTACGTTTTGAAGCTAGATCAAGGTGCCTTAGAACACGCAGCTACAATAAGAAATTTAACAATGAAGATGACGCATGTGTAGTATGTGGTAACTCCACTGAAACAATTGACCATAGTATACTCGAATGTAATGGTATCCATCCGGAAGTCGATCCAGGCGCAGTCACTGTTCTTGAAGCTCTGGGGTATAGACATACTAGTGGCCGGGTGAATGAACCTGCGGTGGAAGCTAGCAAAAAACGACTGGAAAATTGGTGGCTTAAAAGCAGAAAAGTGGCATAACGTTAGTAATGTAGAAACAAAAATTTAATAAATATAAACAAAAATTTAATAAATAAACTAATGGTATAGTTTACCATTCTAAAACAATAATTAGGATATAGGGGGGATATATGAGCATGATAGTAACCGCTACATTACATTTATCTATGCTTTGCAGTTCGATAGAAACTTCTTTGACCCTTTGAAAGTAAGTCAGATGATCCAGTGTTCAGGAGAATTTCCAAACCTGGAGTAAATTTATACAAGGCAGCATTACTAATATCATTCGCCAAGAGGAGACATGCGGCTAAAAAAAAATAAAGCATGCAGCTTCTCATAAGCTTCGCTCCTGATAACACTTCATCCTTCCTCAGTGTCATTCAGATGTTTTTTCATCCCATAAGGAAGGAGACCAGCACTCATTTTTCTGAAGGTTATAGCTTTCAGTTTTCCGTGCATGGCTGCTGTTGGCTGAATGCTAAGCAGTAATCATTCCCCGGTACAAATCTACTGCACAATGGGGGATTCTTCAGAGCCAACAACATTACCGGATGGATTGGATTGATAAACTTTTGTTATCGGCTAGGTTGATAGAGCACCTTCCAGTACGATAAAAAAGAGTACTTGGATTAGAAAGTCTAGTGCCTTTCTTTTCACTTCATAATATTCAGGACTTTTCTTTTTTAATTGAGGTTTTCTTGTTCATCAGGCCCACCTTTTATAGGCGATGTTTTTTGTCGAAATGCACCAAATACTTGGCCGGCTCGATAAATCCAATGGCTACGCTGAAATCCTTTCGAGTCAGAAAGTGAGCGTAAGCAACTTTTGCAAAGTCCTTTGCGAACGACAACTCATGTATTGACACACAGGGTAGGCACCTTTGGCCCTTGGATGAAAGATAGATAGCTGTATATATTAAATTCTTTGGCTGACACCTGACTGACGTCTACTGCCACCAGTCCGCTTCTAGATTTAGAAGCGTAAGCCACGAAAGCTCATAAACTTATTCTAGGTATAAAGCACCATGCATAAAATGCTGAGGGAGCTTGACCTCTCCGCATGCAAACCATCAGCCCGAGGTGTTGGAACCTCGAATGCCGCTTGGTGGAGACTTTGTGGGCCCCCATTTTATTGCCCCCTCGAAGTACGGTTCTTTACTACCTGAGCAATAAATTGCAGGGACCATTCGGCGAAATATCTTTACACAGCAATAGTGTGCAACGCAACCTTGATTTATGGTGACATGTACTTCTTCGAAGGAAACCAAAAACAGAAAAGAATCAAATCATATACGGACCAGTATAGAATGGCTCCTCCTTACTAGCGCGCCAATACCGTAGGCCACTTTTCAAACAAATTCAGATTCCTTTTCCTAATTGCTATACGAGGAAAAGGAGATGAACGTGGGTTTACGGGATCACCAGCACGCTAGTTATTGCGATAAGTCGACTTCTCTCTGTCATAAATACCGAGAGAACAAAATAATTTTTCATAGAAAATTTACTAATTGTATCGATATGTCAACAGACAAGGGTGCAATAGTTTTCAGAAGCCGCAACCTGAGATCGGACAAAGCATGGGTAATCAGCAGACCAGTCCCACTAGCTGTTAATAAATCGCCTTCATTTTGCGCTGTTGTTTCCGCAATCTTTAAAGTTGGATGAGGAGCTACAAGCACAATTTTCATCGAAAAAAAAATGTTTATACTTTTTTTTATGCGCGTGCATTTATAGCTTTGAGAGGATAGAAAAAAACACAACAAAACAGTTGCCGCTATCTGCACTGGATCCCCACTGAGTTCAAAACGGTGACAACCCGTTTGTTTATTTGTTTTTTCGTAAGGAGGTCGCGAGTATAAATCAACTTCCAGCACCTAGATACGTCTCTTGCGGCTGGGAGAAATGCAACATAGCTGTAAAGCGCCAAAAAATCATTTTCTTACACAGATTCAATAAAACCACTTTTTTCTTTTATTTCGTTTTAAATTTTCACATGACTATAGCATGTCTCCTAACTAGCATATAGGTACTAATGAAACGAGTAGAAGATACTTTGAATTAAATGTGGTAAAGCATTTTGCTCAATGCAAGGTTTCTGACCTCGTCATACTTGCTATCGACACAGCAACTATTGGCCTATATATCAGCACAATGCTTGTTTTTGAATGGGTATCATAGCCTTAATTATTCGCCTTTTTGCGACTTCGGAGGAATACTGATATGACTGTGACGTGATGTAATGTGGCATGTCTGTGATGTGACTGTACTAACTTCACACATCGTTCTCTTACAACTTTTATATCCACTCACCCCTTTCGCCCAGTGCACGGTAGCAAACCGGTTTCTTTTACGGGTTAACCTCCCTGCCTTTCCTCCTCATCTTCCTCCTCCTCCTCCATCCTGTCCATCGGGTAGAAGAACTTTGGAAAATGCCGCTTATACATTTCCCTCTTTTTCATTACGTTAACAATACTATTCAGACAGAAGTAGTAAGGCTGGTTCTGGCCAAATCGGTGTGTGTTTACGTCCTACATTCGTCCACTACGTCTAGTAGTGGAACCACCACGACAGCAAGTCACACGACACGTTGGCGGCCGCGTAAATTTGTTCCGAGTTGTCAAGACGTAAGAAGAAAGGAACATTTTTTAAGGCCGAATAGTAATGCTGCGTTGTGTTTGCAGCCTGCCGACGGGACAAAAAAGACGGGTAAGAGCTATCTTTTAAACGAGCCCGTACACAGAAGCGGGCACATCTTAAACAATAGACCTCTACAGGGCATGTCGTGGACAGCGGTGTCAGCGTGCTTTCTTTTGTGGTCTGCACAAAGGAAGCTGTCAAGGGTAAAGGCTACGTAGAGGTTAAGTAGGGTGTGCTGCTCGAAGTTCTACCAAACCAACCAGGAGCTTTCAACACAAGAGTCTAGTGTCCTTAGCAAAAAGGGCTCCTCCCCTCCTAATCAAGGATCTCCCGAAACGCTGAAACATAAAAAAAAAACGGAATCAAAATTTTGAAATAAATCGAAATAAGAATGCTGCTTTCAGTTTTAGCAAGTATCTTTTTTCGGAAGCTGCCGACGTTCCTTCTTTCAGAACCCCTTTGTCATTTGCACCAAACGCCGTGTCAGGCACTGCGCATAGCCAACTGCATAGTAGTTCGCTTTTGTCATTTTCTACTACCACCTCTTCGAAGAAGTGGATTGTGGCAACCTCCGGCAGTTCAGGGACTGAGCCTCACGTTTTTTTTTTTTTTTCTCTTTACGCAAATTTTTATTCTTCATGAATTCGGTGTCTCCATGGTTTCCTCGCAAGTACTGAATCCACGACACCATAGCTACAATAAACACGGCAGGGGGCTTATTCTAAATAGATGAAATCGCTGTTAATATCCCCTGAACCTCTGTTAATGGCCCATCGGAAGGTAGATGGTGTGTAGATATTCTTCGTGTTGTTTGTGTTATTTGGATATTCATATGCATGTACTACATGCCATTAGCCTTATTTCTCCTAGTCTGAAAATATTTCCCGGCGGATTTGCAGCACTTTATTTGTAGTTATATTTTCTTGTGAAGAAAAGCACTCCCAATGACCATCTTAAGCAGCCGAGTGCAATGGCTGCTACATTAACGTCGTAGGTCATTGGTTTTTCCCCTGAATCATATAGGAGTGCTACGCGCAGAAGCGTTGATAGATATCTTTCTAGCCTCAATGCATTTTTTATTCATGCAGTGGAGCGATCGTGACATAACTCGAGCTATATTCATCACGAGGCTGGCACGAGTGCTTCCTCTTCCGTTTGAAGAATGGCTACTGCAAGAGAAAACAATGCTTTTACTGTAGCCTAAATAACGAAAACATAAAACGTCCGATGCGTATCCAAGAGTAATGGCTTTTGGCGGAAATTTTACAACACAGAAAATTTGATTTCACTCATAACTTATTAAAGCTTTACCACCATATAAGATACCTCTAGGGCAACGTTATCAGGTCAGAAAGAACCTAGGACACTGTACTATTTCGGCATCCGATGTGCGAAACAGCAACACATCACCCCAACCAAATAAAAAAACAATGTGGGGGTTTAAGCATGACTTGAACTTAGTATAGAGCGAAAGCTGTCAGTGTTGCAGCGAATTATTCTGCGGACACCTGGAGTTAATGTGCCGCCCTTATAACGTTTGAACGAAGCTTCTGCTGTAGCAACTCACTGTTGTTCGCCTCCACCAAGTACAGAGGTATCTGTTTTCTTCTTCTTCTTCTTTCCTCCCCCAACTTTTGGCCCCTATCGGTCTATACCACGTGACAGTTGCTAGACAACGGTCACGTCCACTGTGCCACGCTGACCGCTTAAAACCCTAGCGCAGTGTAGATAGATATGTGGATTTATCAAAAAGGAGAGGCAGAGAGGTTGGCCGGAATAATTAAAATCTGGCCTGCTACTCTGCACTGGGGAAGGGGGAGGGAAGAACAAAGAGGATCATAATAGGTGACACTTCAGCTACAAAAGAACACAAAAGCTCCGCCTGCAAGTATATGATCTGATAACGTTAATCACTGTCTTTCGCAGCTTTTCTTGCGAACTTGTGGTCCGGTGCATCCGCTGTGCTACTCGCTTAGTCACTAATCTCTAATTTTGTGTCTCTAGTATCCAACACAAGCTAGCGTCTTACCCTCCCATTTTAAGCAGCAATCTGAGTAAACAACTCCTTCCAACTTGGCCGTGTCACGTGGTCTCGAAACGACATCATCCAACCAGCCGATCAGTCAGTTCCCAGCTGTGTGAACTGCCACCTGCCGCCTCCATGAGCTTCTGGTGTTCCGAGCTGCCTCGCTGAACGCACGCGTCCCCGTGCTCAGTGGATGTCTGATTTTTCAGTGTTCTACAGCAAAAATATGCAACGTTGCTTCCAATTCTGATTGCCCTTCCTGAGCCGCAGATGTATATATGGGCGCTACAGCCCTGAGAGACATTTGGCTGAATGATGCTCTAGTAAGCTCGGAAACCTTCTTCACACAAAAGCATCACTCCAGATTTTGCTGTTATTAGGCAGGCGCACGAGGTAACCTGCCTCCTCTGCAATCGCAGTCTCCGGCCATCTGGCATTGCCTTCACATTGATATTCCTGCTGCGCTAGAGTTTTCATGCCTGCAGATCAAGTTCGATCGCTTTTAAAACTGGTAGCGGTGAAATCCGTTTTACAGCTTGAGAAACGCACATCGAGAATGCATGCTTGCTGTCCCGTATCCTGCTTTGTATTCACAGAAACACATTTTCAGGGCGGCAAGTAAGGCATGCGGTAGCTGAAATTCGAAAGTAGTTCATACTGATCAAACCGCCGTGCCATGCATACATCAAGCCAGTTCCAAGAGATGGTTCAGCCGGCTGCTTGTACAGGGTTGTTTACAATCGTGACACCACGAATTTCATACATTAGCACAAGTATAGTTCCCTATAACTCCGGTAACTGTTGCTTTTTCTTAGCGTCGATGTTGAAGTCTGCGCAAATGGCTAGCAGAACGTGTCCAATGTCCTCATGATGCGCAGGTTGAAATTGTAGTAATGCATAAAGAACGTACAGCTAATGTCCATTTCATTGTCTCAGGTCATGTAGTGAATTACAGAACGAGTTTTTCCGAATATTTGCGTTCAAGTATTCTAATATTAGCTAACATTGCATTGTCCGAACTACTAATATGGTCCTAAGTAAACTGTTTAAAATGAATGAAACGGATACCAAAGCAATGTTATTTTCACCTTGGCATGACTTAAAATTAGGAAGTCATCATGTATATATCCTGAAAGAACATAAAATCTTAGGTGTCACAAATTCTCATGTCAGTTTGCATAGGCTAGTCATATTGGCCAATTATCGAAGGTACTGCCATCTACTGTAGGTGCCCTTTTTCAGACCCAACATGATTTTCAATCCATATCAAATTACTAGTGTACCACGCCGTATTTCAATCACACCTTAACTATTGCACGCAGATAGTGAAGATGCCTTCTAAAAAAATGAAAACATCAGTGCACTTCTGCGTTTAGAAAAGAGTCATCCGTTGCCTAAACAATGTTCCATGCTTACATCCTTCAACATAACTCTTTATTCAGCATCCAGTTATTGTAATCACGTCTTCCAGTCTTGTTTATCCCTTGAACTTTGCAAATAAAAAATAACAAATGTTCCTAAAGACCATATCATGTGTTATGCTACGCTTGAATATTCTTAACACACGCGCCTCTGAAAAATGGATGATTCCATCCCACCGAACTAACTACCTTCCTTAGTTCTTATGTTATACGATGCCATCTCTGCTGAATAAATTCTATTTTTCCCATGTCATGCATATTACCACGACACGTAAAATGTTGAGCTCAATGTTCTTTATGTTGCATGCGTTTGCTGTTTTATTGTCGAATTGTACGCCGTATAATGACCTGAAATTGGGATTTTTGGGTGCATCGTGCTGTGTTATTTTCTGTAAAGTAATTTCCTTTTTTGTATTATTTATACTTAGTATTACTATATTGGTTCATTCTTTATTGTACATGTGCTTAATTGTCAGCATAATGGTACTGCTGTCACTGTTGCTTTTCGCCGGCTCTCTGACCTCGTCCAGCTGTTCTTGCAGCTTTTTGTAGGGGAGTCCGTCATAATTTTGATATGTTGAAAAAAAATATGAATTGAATTGAATAGTATACTCAGTATGCGGGAATGTTCATTTTAAATAAGCCAAAAAACGAGACACGGGAAAGAAGAGAACAAGACAAGGCTGGACTAACAACTGCATATTTATTGAAGGAAAGAAGGCAACAAAGACTCGTTCTGAAATGCGCTCGCACAACCCAACCGGTGAAATAGCAGGAAAAGGAGAAGAAGAAGAACATTCAGAGTCATGGACTAACCATCGATTTTTCTAACAGAGCGAATTCCTTACAATGAAGGCTAACCGAAGTCTTAGCCACACATTTGTCCTTAGCCTTAGCAATGTAAAACGCCTCAACTAACTCTCGACAGAATTGTTTATCATTGCTGTAAACAACACCCGTGTTACTTAAATCAGGCGTGCAAAGAGTTTTTCTTCTTCTTCTTCTCCTTTTCCTGCCATTTCACCGGTTCGGTTGTGCGAGCGCATTTGAGAACGAGTCTTCGTGTTCTTCTTTCCTTCAATAAATATTCAGTTGTTAGTTCAGCCTTGTCTTGTTCTCTTCTTTCCTGTGTCTCGTCTTTTGGCTGGTTTAAAATGAACCGTTACCATCTCGCCCATTCGTCTACCTTGTTGCGGACATGTGGCGCCATCTGCAGTTCTCAAGACGACACCTCCATGGACGGCCGCGCACTGCACAAAGCGGTCGCACTCTTTGCAATCGTCGCTTGGTTTGCAATTAAAATTCGTTTTGTTGTCGCGGACTGCACAATGTTATTATTGTAGGTGCTGATTATCAAGCTTGTACCATGAACTAAAAGTGACAGCTATTCAGTTCGTGGAAAATAGAGCGAGCGCAGTGGGGTACGCACGTCCGAAAGGGTGCATTTTGGTCACAAAGACAAGTGAAAATGTCGCCTTAAGACTAATAACAGGTAACAAAGATATCAGTATATAGAATAATACGATTACTGTCTTCTAAGCCATAGCGTGTATATCTTATTACGCCGAAAATACGTCTTCGTTGCCGGAGCACAGAATTAAGTGAGGGAAACGTGTCGGAAACCGGACGCACGAATCAAAACTCGGACGCGATTGTTTTTCTCGCAGGATTCGGAATCATGACACACTATTTCGCTTTTCATTCAGCATTCATCTGCTGTCCAAGTTGTAAGCCCCTTTGCGATTGGGGTTCGAACCGAATACCTGTGTGCGTCCAATTTTAAGCCTTTCATTGTAGTGCAAGTGAGCGCTGAGAACTGAGAGAGGTACTGCTCCCTCTTTTCCTCAAAGACCAAATCAACTAAAGACGTTTAACACTGTGCCGAAATCTCACCACCTTCAATATGCTCGGCAACATCGACTTTGAAATAGGATTCATTTCTAAATCGAATTTACGAAACTGTTTGAATGAATGATAACTTGTTTTTACTTGTTACAAACTTACAATGCCTCTTATACCTGATTCGATTGGTTTGCAAAGTCTACTTGTAGGCAATCGTAAGTTCCGCAGATACAACAAATATCAATTAAGTACATCTCTTTTATGCTGTTGATGTGTTACTCGGACTGCTTATTTCATTTGTTCTAGGTTTCAGTTTGATTCCGTTTTGATTTTCTCAGCGCGTGTGTCTCGCGAATGTTGAATAATTTTTGTTATTACAAATGGTTGGTTGTGCTTACTACGGTCGTTTTTCCTTTGTGTACAAATAACTCGTGTTTTCCTCAGTGTCATTTGAGCCGGTGCTATTGTAGCTTCATATATAGGGCCCAGGAGCTCGTCACGCCATTTGGAGCTTTTTCTTCTGGCGTCGTCCACCTTCCTTTCCGGGGAAAAAAAGGATGATTGATTACCTTGAAAAATGTATACTAGTCTCTAAAAGCTAAAAAATAACGGAATGAAGAAGCGCTGTAAGCGGCATTATTTATTGCATCTACTCCTAGGCGAAGCTTAAGTGTCCTCCTAATTTAAAGAAAAAAAAAACATTTATTATTCCCTCGAATTACGTTTCATCACGAACTGACAATCCAGATCCACGCAAAGTGGGAGTTCGGTATCTCACTACCTCTCGACTAAATACTATTATGAGAACTATATCACCCAAGCAAAATCGTTTGCCGCTAAATCTAGCAGTGTTTTAGTATGTCGAATATTCCAAGAAAAACTGTGTCTACTTTTTTGCGCGCGGCTTTCGTTCTTTTTGTTTCAGTGATTCATGAGTGGTCTCCTTTCGGTGTTATTTCTTTTTTTTTTTTTGTTCTTTTCTTTGTACTTCTAGTTTTATCAAGAAGACGTGCAATGTCTGTCTTTCGTGCTGTGTTCGTTACAGTGAACCGTATGTTCAGTTGCTATGAATAGGCATATTTTCTGTTTATATATTCCATTTATAGTAGTGGGGTGGCGATTAGTTGGTTCGAAGCTTCAGGTGAGCTTTTGAGCAATAAGATATGGAGGAAATGTTTCTTAATAATAAAACAAAAGAGTGACTTAGTGATCATGATTTATTATCCTATTTTATAATCATGACGCCCTCTTCCCAATCCGTATGCATAGCTGGCAAGATGTGGGGCCAAATGATTAATGTGCCACCGTGAAAGATATCCCTCTTTACCGTCAACAGTGGATATATAATGTGTACACTGAATGAATGACGGTAATTTTCGCTTTTGTCGTATGAAACGTGTGGACGAAGGATTGATTCGTTGGAGGCACATATATCTCTCTCAAAGGGGTCATGATAGCCAACATTTGAGCATATACTGATTATCGCATCTCAATCCACATACGGGAAATTATAATTTCTGGAAATTTGAGCTCATTAGATGCCGCAGATACTTTTAAATTTTTCTTTTTTATTATTTTGAGAGCAATTTCCTGGTCTGCCATTGCCGCTAACGTCTCAACGACATTCCATACCCATGTCGTCTGCTATTCGAGGTTTCTGCTGTAGTCTTGTACGCACGCCGTGGTCGATGGTGGCTCGGTTTCTTTTTCTTTTCAGCAAAACAATTTTATTCGCATATTTCATTATTTCTTTCAGAAGTCCTCACTTTATTATGCGACCTTAGTGAGCCTCGCAGAAGTGGACTTGTTTTGGGCTTCCCTGTAGAGATTGTAGAAAAGATCGAAATCGGTGGGCTCACGCTCTATTACTTAAGGATACAATCATAGGCATAATGTTAATTTGTTAATAATTAGCTTGTTTTAGCAACAAGTGCCTCTGCATATAAAAAGCAATATATCCAATGTTTCCTTCCGCCGTGTGCACCGCGAAAAGGCGGAGGGGTTAGCGTCGCTCTGCTGATTGCTTAGTTTTTGTCCGTCGCTAATTCTGCCAAAAACTAAGAGGAAAACCCAAACAAGCATACGATGACGCGAGGGCGCTTCTGGCGATATTAGAGAAACAGACAAAACTTTCGAACGAAGCGGTACATCTTGAGATGCTGCTATATGCACCTCTTAGTCGAACTTCATTATTTTGGGCTGGTAAAGGCTTTTTGAAAAACTTTGTTTATTGTGGTCACGGCCAGCGCACTCCCTTCATTGCAAAACCTAACGCGATTCAAATGCGCTTCCCTGCCCGCATCGAACAAGAGCCCCCCAACCACCGCAGTCTCCGCCGCCTCCCCAGCAGACGCGCGCGACTCCCGAGCATAACCTTGCGTTTCCCTGGTGCTTTAGCAAATGACTCGTGAATCCCTTCAACATATACACCATTTAGTATTTAGAGTGTGAGCCCTAAATTTCCGCAGGAATGCATCTATTCGTGGATTCCGACTGCGCCCACACCGTGTTTGTTCACATAGCTTTTGTATATAATTGGATTGTCGCTGCTCGTTCGAACGGCATAAAATGAAAACTGAGCTAACACTAGCAAAAGTGGTCTCTTCTTTTCACACTAGTCGCACTTTTATTTGTTTACAAACTACAACAGCGCTGCAAGAGACGCAGAGGATACTAAGTAGGCTGCGTGCACCGGGTGTCTCCAAGCGGCGCTGTCAGCTAGCTGCCGGCTGCCCTCCGTATTACTCACAAGACAGGGCCACATCGACGCTTCCCGCTCAATGTGGACGTGCTTTATGATGTAAACAGTCGTCGCTTTAGGGTCACTATTGCCAGAACTACACTCGATGGCCACATGCAACCGCTAAACTAGTAGCAAACAACGCTGCTTGCAAACGTGTAATGTTTTCCTAATTTTCAGCAAAAACTCGAAGTTTCCGCAGTTTAACAAAACCGAGTGTGTAAATGAAGAATATGGTATTTTACCGGCTATTTCTTAAGCGTACGTTTTTGCAGCTATGAAGCATGCGTAATCTTGTCCGCCAGCTGCTTGCAGAGGACGCGCAGTAGTAGACTCAGACGCCACAAAAATAGAATACAAATTTATTTATGGGCATGCTTCATAAAACAATACTCCTTCTAACACATTCTCTGGACGGGCACTTCTCTACTTGCCATCTGGCAGAAACACCTCCTCCGATGCGGGCCACACCCTGGTCGACCATCGAATGTGGAAACCTGGATTTTTATTTCTCATTACCGGCCCTTACTTAACTTTCTTTTAGATAATATTATAGTATACTTTAGATAGTATATTATGCTGCAAGGCGTGCTATCGCAATAAAAAAAGAAATTCTGTTTTAGACGGACATACTTGAACTTTGTTTAAATATGTGAACATTTTCAAACAAACCTTTCCTGTTCTTCTCACGACAATATACCCCGTAGTCTACTTGGCGCACCTAGATGTTAAAGTAGAATGCAAATTTGACATAAAACTTCAATTCAATGATCTGCAAAACTCTTCTTAAATTGATGTAAAGCAAATGTATGTCCAGCAAAATAAAAGAAGTACAGCATACTTTCTGCTAACTTGCCTGGCAAAGTGATGTATAATGAATTAAAACATAAAACATCACTCATTAGTTAATAATGCAAACAGCTAAATATTCTGCGAAGTCCTCTGAGGAAGCCGCTAAGCAGGGCATGGTACACACCAAGTTCTCCAGAGCCCCAATAGTCACGTCACAATCGAGAGGAAAGTCTGGGTTGAGCTGAATAAACCTTATTTTACATTAGTTGTTCGTTCCCGCATTCAGCGTCAATGTTCTTCGCGGCGAAAATTGTCGTTCAAAAGGTACTGAAAGAATTTCGAAAAGGAAAATTTCAAGCCTATGAAACTTATATGTCTTGAGTCAATCAGGGACGAACAAGTCAAGTAATTCCTACCGAGCAGCACGCAAAATGCAAGCTTCTTACTTGCCCAGTAAAAAGGAAATAAAAAGAAACAACGCGTGCATTAGAGCGACGATTCACAGTATTACACCGACAAAAAGAGCGACAGTGACTGATGTTGTTGTACGCTGTTAAATATTTAATCATATCGTCTCAGCAATGTTCGCGCGGGCAACTGACGAAGTTAACCAAGACAAATCATCACATCCTATTTGATAAAAATATATGCCCTAAGCATCGTATTTCATGATTATCTGCATTGTGGCTTCACTGCTAATGCTTTATAAATGCGCGCTAAGAAAAGACGTGAACATGGCCTCATTGCCGTTGTTATAGGCACTGCATCGGTTTTCATAAGAAGCAGCGGATTTAGCTAAAATAATTTCTCATTATCGATAAGCACCGTTGCATATTTTGCCTTGTTTACACCCAGGTCGAAGTAAACCATGGTCGAGTAATAAGCCTAGGTCAAGTAGTAGCTAAGAAAGCCAGTAATAACCAGTAAGCTACTAGTAACCCAGGCCGCGTAGTAAGCCAGGAAATAATGACGCAATGTCGAGATTGAGTTAATTTGCGTACTGAATGCGTGTATTTGATTTCTCTTGTTCTTTGAAATCTGTGTCCATTTATAAGGAGTAAAACGGAAAATGAGAATTGTACTCCAAACTCTCCAGCAAAATTAATTGCCTGCAATGGCAGACAATTTCAAAGCGAAAAACAAATGTATTCGGCAGTACTACAGTTATTTATATAGTACCGTCTGAAATAAGACATGATGCGTCTATTACAATTGTTCACCCCTTAAGGACCCGTCCCAAGAGCGTATTTTCAAGTAGCTTTACTTCACACACAAGCCGGCTGTTAGCGTAGTGACTTTAGGACGCAGCTCTCTGATTAGGCTAAGGTACCGATCAGAATATCGCATATTGTGAATACCATCTCTGCTTCCTAATCTCTACGCAGCAGTAGGAAGCTGTGAGGTCGAGTCCAATCATGAACTTAAACGCGCCTTAATCCATGCAAAAATTCTTAACATAACAATCTTAAAATCCTTATAATATTTCACGTTCGCGCCCAAACATGTATATTAGTTTCGTCTTCTTTCCCTTTGACTAGAATTGTCTCGTTTTCGATCCTCAGAAGCACTCCGCATATCTCGATCGCTTAGATGTCCGTATATCACATTGTACGTGGAAAATCGATCTTCGGCCTGTCGGCATCAGGAGGGGGCCACCATTATGAAAATAAAGAGGTCGGGCAATACTGTAAACATGCGCACGTGATCATCCGTATTGAAATGTTGACCGCTTGCAGCTGTTTATAGCCGAGACCGGGGCTTCGGACTTTCGCCAAGGGGCTTCGAGAGGGGCAATCTGCTTTAACCAATGCTGCTACACGACCGTTGGGAGAAGCGGACTTTGATCCTATGCCCTCTCACTGTTACAATGGTCTGAGGTAGCTAAAACTTTTTATCCGGTTACAGATAAGTTCTCGTACGAAATTAAACTTTGCAAAAAGTTTCATTTACCCTTGGTTTATAACTTGATATTATTTGCAGCCGAAAGGAACGGACGACACCGCTTACTGAAACTGCTGTGCTTGGCATTTCACCATCTCTTGTCATAGAGTGCTGTGTTTGGTTGGCTGCAGTCCCGGATCAATATGTCCTTTGTTTCACTGACTGCTGTTCTAAGGGTGAACCCTGACCTTGAGTGTTTTAAAGACGGTGCCTAGTTCGCGAGAATGTGCGATTTGGCCTATAGAAAACACCCTCTACTGAACGCACATCGCAATGAATGCTTACTTCTTGGCATTTGCTAATGAAACTTTTGTCATGCAAGTAAGACTTCATAAAAGTGCCCGTAGACAATCTATTTCTGTCTTTCTGATTAAATGGCTTCAGGCTTCCATCAACGCAGGCTCACGCATGATGTGGAATGTGAAGATGTATCCTCTAAACCACGACTGCGGCTAGCCAGGGCGAACACGCTTACCTTTGGGATTAGTGATTGAAAGAAGACAACAATATGCGGGATAATATGCGTATAGCTTTAAAACCGAAAGAACGGTTACAAAAGACAAGAACCGTGATTGTAATCTTTCTATTTCGCAGAAGACGATTTCATCATTAGAACGTGTTCATCCACTCCATTAGAATGCCGCTTGGCCACGGTGTCAAACAGCAATGCAGGAGAATATCCGTACATTGAAGCTACCTCTTTAGTCAAAAGCTCTCTAATAACACACACACCCTGTGGATAGAACATTTGTGCCCCACAAAGAAGGGACAGACATGCCCGCTCTGGTATGATGTGATGCTTGTGCTGTCAGGGACAGGTGCTCGGGTATCCAGGCTGTCAGCCTTTCATTTCCCTAGCGGCTCTGGTTCCCATTACAGTATCAACGCTCTTTGCTTCATATGCCTGGGTCGCCTCCCGTGGGGATGGATGTCGGTCTGCAGTTGGGGTCATGTACAAAGACGCAGTAGTGGTAGGGCTGCTTGCAGAATCCAATAAGGTACCTGTAAGGATTATAGGAGTGTAGTGCATTGAATGCTTCAACTCGATGCAATATCTGAGCAAACTGCAAGTGATTTGTCTAGGCAATCTATTGCTAAGAAAATGCATTAGAATATGTGTCAGTCATTTGGAATCCTTACCAAGCCTATCTTATTAACGTGTTAGAATCAGTTCAGAACAAAACAGCCCTATTCATTCTTTCGCAGTTCTCTCGCTATCAAAACGTTACAGAGATGAAAATAGCACTCAATGCCCCGCTCTAATCTTGCGCTGAAAATTCAATCGTTTATCTCTTTCTCATGCTCTCTACCACTGCAGCACACCATTTGCATGCTCACACATCGTTCCGCGCCGCTCATCTCGGCTCGTGTAGATCATATCAACAAGATTAAACCTATTTCAGCGCGGACGGAAAGATTCAATTGCTCACCTTGGGTCCTGCCTAATAATGAGTGGAACTCGCTTCCTTCTAGTATCACCATTATTCTTGAAGCATCATCTTTTCAAGCAGCTCTTTTATCACACTTTTTTACGAACCTAATTTGATGAGCATTTTAAATTTTCAGCTCTTCAATTTATTGTCTATGTGCTTGTGTCCAGCATTACGTGCTCTGAAAAGTTGCCCTTTTTCATATTTTACAATTTCCGACTGCTGTATTTTCATCTTTTTTTTTAAGTACTGTATTTCCTTGTTTTGTTAGATATGCATTTTATTATTCTCCGAAAACCTGCTCCTGTCGCCTGTATCAACTGTTCATTGTTTTGTGTGTACCTATTTCTGCTTCCAGCTTTCTGTTTGTTTGTGTTGTAAATTATTTGTATTTATTTTATGAATCGATACTATGTAATGCCAGCAGGGCCATTTAGGGTGTTTGAAATAAATAAATAAATAATAAATAAAAAACATACATATATAAACAATGTTAAAGGCCTATGGGCGACACGTTCATGACATGACAATAAAAATGCAGATAGCGGCTATACTCCAAATAGTCCTAGCGTTATACCAAAATGGAAAGCATGCATCAGATATATACAGCAATGAACTGTTTCTAAGCGTATGCGATCAAGCGTTGTTCCGTATCCACTTTAAATTTCCACATCGGGAAAAACTATTACAGAAATTGTTACTCTAAAGGATGGTATTTGTTGAAATTGCCAGCTGTAATGTTCATTATTTTCACCATGAGAAGGGTATATGTACTCGAGCATTTGAGCCTGCCATTTCTACCCGACGTGTTCTTTATGCGGAGGTTGAAAAATACATTTCGTTTGAGGCCGTAGGACCGCTCATCTTGTGAAGATCTTACAGAATTTGTCGTTTAATAATCGAAGTATTTAAAGCAAAGGTAGAAGCACTACGTATATGCACTACGTACAGCATCGGAAGCACTACGTACAGCATCAAAGCTTTCTTCTAAATGCTTTTAAGAAAAACATTGAAAGCAAAATGCACAACTCAAAAAACGTATGACGGTTTGAAAATCATTCTTAAAAATAAACGTTTATATTCTATATAATTGAGATGCCACAAAATATCACAACTGCCTGACAGAAAAATGTGTCGCTGTATTTTAGGAAGCACCAACCGTTAATTACTTTTGCTTGCTTCTAGCTACGTATACCTGGACTGAAGAAATATGAACGCCATATAAGAGCTTATCAGATTTCTTCACTCGGCATTCATGAGAGCAATGCTGATGCCTTTGTTTGTAGCAAAATTGTGTTATATTGCGCAGCTTTACTCCTCACTTTCGACTAAAGGTTTGCCAAGAAGGAACCCAAGGTAGTTTTTGAACCTAAAGAGAGCGGCTACCTCTGCTTTCTATATAGAAAAAAAAAAGAACAGCGTCCAATCCAGGACTTGTATTTTCCGCAAATGTCTCGCTTGACGAAAAGGGACAGACGTATTCCTGTACAAGGTTATCTCTGATTTCTCTAGTTTGCACAGCCAGTCTTGACACCAGCTCTGGTAATTAGGGAAGACAGAAACAAGTCGTAAATTATGCACAATGAGCCCATGTTGTTCGAATGCTTGCAAAAGGCCTAACAACTACCGTTTAGATGGGGCGCAATCGTTTCGTGAAGTCTGTTCATTACACTTCTGACGTTACATGTTTTGTAAGATGGCACACCGAAGGCCCTCTTTTTCTCTTGTGTTACCCTTTTTTACACAATAACGTGAATACCTTACAGTCCTGCCGAGAAAAAGGAACTTCGAGGCCATAGAAAAAAAAAAAAACATAAATCTTCCTCGCATGCGCTTCCATTAGAAGCAAACGTAACAACATTTCCTATCTCTTTGCTCTCCTACATGCTTATTTTCTATTTTATGGCTTTCTCACTTCTCTGACTTAGCAAATTTACCTATTAGAACGCGAGTAAAAGAAAGAAATCCACAGGACGGAAACCACAAGATGAACAAGAGAGTTACTTTTTTCATGCCATATTGGCAAGTTGGTTGCAATATAAATCTGCCTCTTTTTCCCTCCTCTCTCTCTCTTTTCTTTTGTGGGTTTAAGTATTGATGTGTCGAGGTTCATTCTCTGGGTCTGTTCCTATAAGCGCCTCGAATGTTCGAGGGGCTCCCGCTACGTTCCCGGTCAGCTCAAGCCGCCATTGTATTATATATATCATGCTAACTAACGAAAGCTGAAAATCTCATCAAGCCCTAATCGCTTCGCATGATCTTCTTTTTATGCCTTTTTAACCAGCATGTGAAAAATATGACAGTGTGATATAAGAAATTTATATAAGCCGTCTCGCACCCATGCTGCCAAGCAGCGCTTAACCATTGCTTGTAGTCACCTACCAGAACAAATCTAGTTATTTTGTTAACGTTTTGAAAAGGATACGTTTTCGGGCGCGCATATTTTCAGAGAAACGGTTTATTTCGAGCTTCTGTATAGCAGGCCTGCGCAAGCTTGCGTATCGGAAACACAACGTCACATAAGGAAAGACAAAAATTTCTCGTTACCATGTATCTTTCTTAGTAAAAGGTAATAGCTACTCTCGGTCAACTTTCACTGCGAAGCTTACAAACGGCAGGCTCTCCTGAGCAAATGTTATTAGGCGGGGTTTTTTTTTTTTACGTGCGAACTTAAGCACAGATGTTGAAAATCTCATCTCATGACAGCCACGTGGCTGAAAGGAAAATGAATTTACGCTGTTCGCGTTAGCCATGGAAAGTAAGCAAAAATGATTGGGAGGATTGAGAGAAAATAAAATCAAAATAATAGCAGAAGGCAACCTGATAGCATACAATGGCATGTATTGGTTATTAAAAAGAAAAAATTGCCGTGTTTCGCATTAGTTTTCGGATATGTAGACGCTTCCTCTCTTTCATCTTGCTTTTGAATATTTTGGGCGGAGAAAATATTAGGCTTCCTTTTTACGTAATGAGCGAGTCCGACAATGCTGCGTCAAATAACTGATGAAAACTTTCAGTGGGAGGTGCACAGCGCATGAGAATAAGAGCTGGAAATGTTGCACGTTGAAGCAAGGTGTGTAAAATGCCACATCACTTCAGCAAATCAAATGTTTCTTCCCATGAATAAAAAAACAGAAGCGATGGCTAATTATTTTTATTGTCGTAAGCTTATAGCCTGAAGCTCCATGATTAGACTTTGAAGAAGTTGGAAGCGGTATGACAGTTATAATTTATTCAAGATTTACGTTTTGCAGATGGAGAGGCTTAAATGTTGCCACGTATTCAAGCCAAAGCACGAAGCGTGTGCTCGTAAATGGCTCAGAGCGGGGCTTCGCCATACCTGAAGAACACTTGTCAAAGAAAACTCTCCGAAAATTTTAGCCACGAGGAAAGAACTCAGAACGCCTTATATGAGCTAGCGAACACTGCAAACTCCCAAGATCTATTGTGTTTTTGTACAAAACAACCTTCGCTGCAAATCAAACCTTTATAAGGTATACCTGAATTAAAAAACCAACTTGGACTAAGGTTCATAACTTCGCCTTCTAAATGGTTTCGGCAACACGAATGAAGATAGAGAATTGTAAGAAGGGGAAGGATTCAAGGTAAAGGTAGCAAAATGTATTCATTAAATGAACAACTATTTAGGGTCGGCATTAAAAAAAACTAGGAATATATCTTCAATAAATATTATTTCCTTAAGTCGGGCTTCAAACCCGAAATCAATTTCGAACAGCTTGAAATATTTAAAACTATCACGAATAAAGGTAATGATTTCGAATGAAAGATATTAGTATTAAAAAGCTGAGACCATTGTGAACACGCAAGACAACCGTTAGGAAGACCTCCAGCACGGCAAGGAAAGTGGTAGCCCCCATCCATAAAGTGTGACCCTTGCTCTGTGGACAACGCATTAGTTACAAACGACTGAGGAAGAAATAACGCCAGCGCAGTTGATTGCTTCACTATCCTGCGTATTCTAAATATTTTAAATATTAGACCAGGAATATTCTGAGATAGCGAAGGCGCCTCTGGCCATTTTCTCAAAACAAAAAACAACCCTAATGAAAAGTAAAAAACATGAATAAAAATGTATTGTGAGCATAAAAAATGTTCACAACTTACCCTAGAGAGAAATTTACCAAATTACGTGAAGCTTATGCTATTATATTCTGTTCCGTTCTATTACCTGCCCACTTGTGCATGAATTAATACCTAAATGCGTCGCAACGATACATACAGGTGCAACAGCTGGAAAAGGTGGTGCGTCTTAGTAGCCTAGAGACATCAGTTCAGTTCAGTCGTTCAGTCGTGTCCGACTCTTCGTGACCCTGTAGGCCATGTCACGCCGCGCTTTCCGGTCTCTCACTATCTTCCTAACATCACATAACTTCATCTGCAGCCCCTCGAGGATGCCATCTAACGATCGCGTTCGCTGCCTACCCCTTCTCCGGCGACCTTCAACCTTTCCTAACATCAAATCTTTCTGCAGCGACTCCGCTAGAGAAATCAGTTTAGGGCTATTCATTGTCACATAATCTAGTGGGCAGTTGTTTTGGTTTACCAAATTTTCTTAAACACTCACTTCTAATTAAGTAAACCTTTAAATATTGGCCTATGGAGAACAGGCCGATACCAAAGTTGTAAATCGTCAAGAAGTGGGCTGTCTGAAACTTATAATAAGAACCGTCCGGGTAACAGCGATGCTTCTTCAGCGCCCCAAGATGCGTCTCAGGGAACTATGGGTATTCGTGATGAATCTAATCGAAGCGCGAACAAAAGTATTAAAAGAGGCAACCAATTAATCTGCACACTACGCGATTTAATCTCAGTACAAAATATTTAATCTAGACGCCGGGGCAATTCAGCCAAACGCCAACTTGAATAAAACGAGTGCCAGCTCAATTAATATATACAAGTGCCAGGTTCATTCCAGGGGATGACAAAAAATTTCATCCACATGCTGAAAAGAAAAGGGGGAGATATTTCAGAGCATTAATGCTGGCAATAAAACGCAGTCCAAATCTTTTTTATGACTTTGCACTGTCTAAGCGGCATGACTGCATATATATATGATAGAACACGCAGCTGAATAGGCGACAATACACAGAAGAGGCAAGCGCGCGCGCGCAAGCAAGCAAGCAGGCAGGCAGGCAAAGCAAAGCAAAGCAAAGCAAAGCAAGGCAAAGCAAAGCAAAGCAAAGCAAAGCAAGGCAAGGCAAGGCAAGGCAAGGCAAGGCAAGGCAAGGCAGGCAGGCAGGCAGGCAGGCAGGCAGGCAAGCAACACGCACACACGCACACGCGCGCGCGCGCGCGCGCGCACACACACACACACACAGACAGACGATGCTGCACTCTGATTTTCAAGCGGCCAACAATTATACTAAGGATTTATACTCGCACCTTTTCGTTCTCAACTTCTTTTATGTACACATCACTTCACCTTTCACTGCCCTCCTAGTGGTCTAAACATTATTTCTCTTTCTTCAATAACAGAACGGATGGCATACTAACACAATGATCACCAGCCACAGTTATCGCTCAGGCTCCGAAATCTCTCTCGTGTTGCAGAACAGACGAAAACAGGCAATGCACAATTTATGCATAGGAAGAAAAGTTAATTGGTTCCCTTCATCTATGGTTTTACCCACAACAAAATGAAGATTGGTAAAAACCACGGCATTCAAATTATTCCTACGGTTTCCATCAAAGCTAGAAGTATATGTGCGCGAGTGAATGGGAACGTGAATAAATTAAATGTAAAACAGCGCACCGAACGAGATATTCAGAATGCATCCAAAAGATAGAATGTCAGATTAGCTGTTCTGTGGCAGTTAACACTATGACCAGACAGGAAGATATATCAACGACAGGATAAGAGAACACGCCACTGCAATATTCGATGAATCTGAACTAACCATGCGTTGCACTACAAAGACTGTAGTATAAGTAAGAAAGAAAAGTTTCCAGCACCCCTTAATGATATAGCAGGTCTGTGAAAAAATAAGATAAGTTGACGAAAGAGATTTCGGAAGCCTCTGCAAAAACTGTGGTTGGTGAAAATTGGGTTAGTAGGCCTTTATTCCGTTCTCTTATTGAAGAAAGAGAGACTTTTTAGATGACTGGGAGGACAGTGAAAGATGCAGGGATGTGTACATAGAAGTTGAGAAAGAAGAAGATGTGCGAGTAAAATCATTATCATTATCATTATCAGCTTCGTCCATGTCTATGTGTGTTTGTGCGCCTCTTCTGTGCATTGTTGTCTATTCAGCTGCGTGTTTCATCATGTCTGAAAACCAGCTAGTTCAAAGTTCTACAGTATTACCGCATCTACTGTTTCACTTTGTCATATTGTATAAATTTCTTATAGCACTTAAGTTGTAAAAAAGTGTAACTCCTCAATATTTTACAGAATATGCATTGTACAGTTTAGAGACAAAACCAATAAATAAATACGACTGTTGCGTTCTGAAAATCTGGTTAAATACTACTGATGCTTGATATTTAGATGAATCGGATCCCCATGAGGTCAGAAATTACAGCCCTCATGCAATAAGCAGCTGTTTTAAGCAAACCGTAACCAGCACAAAATATACTAGTGAGGTTCAATCATAACTGTACACCGGTCGAAAAACAAAGACATCGAGCGTCGTGAATTGCGAAGATAAAGAAAGCCGCAAAAATAGAAGCAGTACACTTTTTTTCCGCTTTAACGCTTTATTATCATGTACATAGCAGGCCGAGTGGAGCTACGCCGGTAATGTGGCAGCTGTATTCTTGACTTTATGAGCTAATCAGCATTGGTTAATTTGCCAGGGCTACTATCAAAGCGATCAAGAATGCGAATAAGCAGTAGTTTTGCACAAGTAAATAACATACAGTCTTTAAAATGCAATTTTACTATCTGGACGACGTTTTGTGGCTAATAGCGTCACCGCCACTTTCTACATGTTGTTTTCTGCAGCTATGGAAGAAGTTATGACGGTCGAACACCGTGCACTCTACCCGCTGTTCGTGCTTACAAGCTGTGGAGCAGCATCGAGCCACGAACAACGCCGGTACACACTTTCCGTTATTTTTTATGCGGTAGTGAGCACTTTTAATTATAATCTCTATTCTCGTAGTGAAAGCCTTTGACTTTCGATATAAATTTTGAAACCACTTCTTCTATTGGGTTAACAGACGGGCTTTAAAAAGGCAGCCACTTGAGTAAGTGCATCTGAATGGATAGGGTTGCCTTTACTACATGGCTGTGGATATTTATAAACTTACGGACATTAATAAAAACGGGGACGTTATAAAAATAAAACCGGCCTCTGTAACACGTTCTCCCTCTCCACATGCACTGATCTTTCGTGTAAAAATTCTCTGAGCACGGTACAGTTCACCTTGTCAAAAGTAGCCTAACGTATGGTACCATTTTCAGACATACAGGCGACAACATACAGGTTAGCTCCTTCAGTTGGCATTCTTTAACATGCACAGTTATTGCATAGTACATGGTGCCTAGCTTTTCATTTCTGCTGAAAGCTGGCCGTTGTACGACCCGGCTATAACGCACGTCCTTGCTATCAGAGGTCGAATGCCCTACACCGAGATGAACCACGGGGGAAGATAGTCCTGTTTCAATTGGAAGGTGATGACGGCAATATTATTTCTGAGAACGTTTTCAAGTTTGTACAGAAAGCGAGAGTAACTTAAGTACTCTAGAGGCTTCAATGAGTCGGAAAAGATACGTCAACTTGTCCCGAGCTTACGAATATTGCCTTTAAATTCCTTATATGTTAACGATGTTCTTTTTATTAGTAAGCATCAACTCATAGAAAATTCGCCACCCAAACGTGGTAGCAATATGATTTGATATTTCACGTGTGCTTTTGTTTTGCTCTAGTTAGGACTTATGTTCATACGTGAAACGTCAGCATGTGCTAACATTTGAAAATTTTCAGTATGTTTCTTTGCAAATTGATGGCTGCTCAAATCAAAACGTAGTCATATTTTTCCTAATATTTCTAGTTGTTCAGAAACTGGGGAGACCAACTTCTAGTAGGAGAAACGAAATAGGTCTTCTCTTATACGACTTTTACGCGTTTTTTCTCCCTTCCTGCTTTGCGTTCACATTCAAACGTGCGCGAATATTATGCGCAAATCGTGTGTGTAGCCGCAAGGAAAATGCTAGCTTACTCCGCGCACTTTCAAAACACCAATTGTGCCAGACACCATGGAATAGGGTGTCTGTGTCACCCTGTCTTAGGCCCCAATGCAGCAGAAGACGTTACGGAAGGAAGCCGTACACAGCATGCTCGCGTCTCATCGCAGTCCTGCGCACCGGAAATTGCTTTCAGCCTTGTCCACAAGGATGGTGCGCCGTCAGCACTCTCCAGAAGGCGCCCTGATGCGCGCTACTGGGGCCTGTCACCCTGCTTCGAAGTGACGCTGAGAGCGACGGATTCCTCCTCGTCCTTCCCGCAGGTTATGAAACAGTTTTTGCCTTGAAACCGCCAGTAATTTTTGAATAGCGTCGACCTGTTTATAGCACCTACTGCCAGCAAAAGTTGAAAAAAAAAAAAACGTAACTACAAACTTTGGCACTATATATGAAACAGGGCTTTCTAGCATATCGGGATGCTCCAACGCGAACAGAAGCAGCCCATTTGTGCAAAGTTATATAATTTTTACTGTTTCTCAGAAAGAAAAGACTTTCCCATGCTATTTAACCATAGCAAACTGGTCATAAACAGGAAAGAAATTGTTTTGTCGTACAAAGATATAGAATAATCAATATTTTAACCACCGAACTCTGTTCGCAATCATATTTGAAGCGCTTGTAGGACTGGAGATCAGGTCAGTCATGCTGTTGCTAGGCTAACGCCCATGTGCAGACCGAAAAGTTTGTGCAACATGTGAAATGAAAGGGGTATATCATCTGAAAGTTGAGCAGCGGAACTCAAATCGCAGTCAGCCGAAAGAGAGCAGTCAAGTGAAACCTAACCCAAAGCTAGGAATGTGTAAGTGAACATGAGAATTCCTCCCGAGGTTTATTTCTGGCACTCAGAAGACAGATGCGCATACATATTGGGAAATGAGGTTATACCTAAAAAAAGGGAACTTAAACCATAAGATGTCTGAGCCATATGTGAAAAGCTGCTAACTGACTATTTTGTTCTGTTAACCGTTAACTCTGTTGTCCTTTTTAATATCAAACTTTTGTAGCAATATTAAAGTACATCAATCAAAGGGTACACCGAAGCCCTGACGCTGCGATGATTGAATAATCTATGTGAAAAGCCAGGTTTTGCAAATCACCACAGAATTGTTATTGAAATTGTTTCACTACATCTTTTGAATGGCAGTCAACACTTGTCTCAAGGATTCTCACAAAAGAGAATAATTTAAGCATAGGGTTTTTTATTAAACATGCAGTAATATGTCTTTAGGAATCTCAACACGGATTAAAAACTATGCATGAACCGAACCACCGTAACAGCAATTTGGAAACGTTGAAATGTGCAATTGTTTTCAGAGTGAAGACTAAGCACATAAAAAGTTTTCTGAATATTATTACAAATAATATATTCATGCATGCACTCCTCATATCAAATATGTGCTTGCTAACGTGTAGCAGTTTTACGGCTATAACGAAAAGGTCTTTGCCAAACGATTCCCGTTCCTATTCGGCACTGGTACAAGTTCAGAAGCATGTCTTCCTAATGATAAAACAATTCTTGCCAAATATAACACGCAGACAGCGCACCTCCCAAGCCTGCTTTCTTTTTATTGATGGCATTAGTGTGAAAGAAGCCTAAATTTCGCCGACTGGAGGCGCGAAATGCTTAGAAGGCAACTTTTAACACAGGAATTCAGAATTAGACAATAAAGCGGATGGATGTAATTTTTTTCATTTCGGACTAGCGTTCGAAATAGCGTAATCTCTTATTATGCAGCTACTACTACTCATCGACTTCTCAGCAGCCCGTAAAACTGGAACGCAAAGACAGTCTGTTCCGGCGATGTAGCTCGATGACATGATTTACTCTGTACACTTACAAGGTAGTAGAGCTTGCTTACAAGGAAGAGAGCCACCACCGCCTTGAGCAAGGCTTGTGGAGCGTTGTTGGGCTAAATATAACGACGTGCAGAAGGGTGTGAGCGAGAAAGAACAAAACATACAGAAAAAAAGAATTTCTTACCTTACGGATCGTAGCTTTAATTCTTGAATACCATTAACTCTCACAGAATGGTTCAACTCCCCTCTTGGCAAAATATCGGTATGGCAAAGTTTCTCCAACACCAGAAAAATGTGTATGACAGGTACGTGAAAAAGATGTGCCAAAATTATGAAACGAGAGTTGTAGAGCTTCAACCGACGAAACCAAAAGCAGAGGAAATACATTGGTGTGCCTGACTGCGCGATTTAATTGTCTGACGCCGCGAGCTAATTAGTTGTCGTAATTAATGCCGCCTGGAGCGCTCCTGGCATGCGTTCGCCTCCTCTGACGTATTAAATAGATTTTCATACCTGCCGCGCATTACAAAGTAGAAGAAAGAAGAGCCAAATTCGGCCAGAAATAAATGTCATGGAGATGATTGTGCGTGCGCTTATAATTAGTTTTCCGTAGCAAAATTCTAAGGGGCATATTTTAGCGGTCGCAATATGCGTAGTGGAAATTAAGCTTTCGCCTCGAAGAGCCTGCTCTTTCTTTCACGATGTCTTCTTTTTCACATAATATTAAAAGAGTGTATGACAGCATCACTGTCATTAACGACGGCGCTTTAAGTGCCCGCGTATTGTTAGGCGAGCAACCTTGGCTCATGTCGAAGTACGCAAGTACGAGTTTAAATTTTTACCTATCGTGATATGCGTATATCAGCTGGACGTCTTAGAGACAGAACAACATCTTTCGAAATTTCGGGCGTACTAATGACCACTATTGCTCATGAAGCGGTATAGTGTGGCTAACAAGCAAGATAAGAGCACGCCGAATGACTTCAAAACACGATGAGTCTCGCAAAGATTGGGGAGGCTTCCTCTTAAGAGCAAAAATAAGGAAAGCATGATGAAGCTTTGAGAGTATCACGGTATTAAGCGTGGCCCGCATGGAGCGTTTTTTGCACGCGAAAACGCGTCGCACGCCCGACGCCCGCGCCGGCGTCGACGATTTCACTCCCGCATGGTCAGCAGCCGAGCGGCGTTTTTTTTGCCGCCCAGTTGCGCGACGCACGCGCCCCCATCCGGCCGTGCGTAGAAGGTCGCGAACATCTTGTTTTCCCTGTCGCCGCAAGCTTCAAGTTGTGGTTTCCTCTCTTTCTTCTGGGTCAGGTGTGTCAAGAAAACAGGCAAGGCATCACTTCCAACAGCTATGTATCTAAATGCAGAAGCCATAGCACAAGGGAGGCATCAGAAGTTCGCTGGCAAGGCTAGCAGCTCATAAACAACCTCCGAGCTCAGCGTAAACACTCGTGGCCCCAGCGGACGGCCCACCTTCACGGAACTCTAACCTAGAAACCTAAAAAAAAAAGGAAATGCACGGTGCCCGATGCCCGGACCTTGCGGTCGTCGCCTCGTGCGCCCCCGCGACTCCGAAAGACTACATTGCTGCTCGGCCGTTTCGGCCGAGAAACCCGAAACCCTCGGCGCCGTCGGAGCGCCAAACCCCCGTCGTTCTTTCCGCTCTCGCGAGCTTCTCTCTCTCGGCCGGCGTGGGCGTGGCTTCAACCGGAATCACGTGACGGCTGCTCCGGCTCTCATTGGCTCTCTGCCGCTGCCGACTTCCGGCGTCGGCGCGTCGTCGGCGTTTTTATCTGTTCAGCCAGATCCCGACGATTTGGCAAAATCGTCCTCTCCGGCGGCAAAAAAACGCTCCGCTGCCGTCGGCGCCGGCGAATCGCCCGGAAAAACGCTCCATGCGGGTCACGCTTTATAGACAGTAGGAAATGGAGGGGGCTTTGACTTTTTATAAAGCTCTAAAACTTTCTCGTGCCCACGGAGACAGCGTTTCTACTAAATAAAGCAAACTACCATATCCCGTACACTTAATTATTACAGGTCTTCTACAATAAAGAATTATGATAAACCATCAGGCAAAATTACAAGATGGTTGCAAGCAAATTCGAAAGCTGACCAGACTAGCGAGTTTCTGCTGCTAGGAAAGAGTTTACGAATAACACGAGCGGTTTGTGTCGCCGTGTGGATGGAGCTGTCCTACTGACGCCTGCCAGATGGCTCGATACAGCATTAGCGCTTTCCTAGGCGAGCGCGGGCGTAGCCACTGAAAATTAAAAGCATCGTCCAAGAAGACATTGGTCGTGCCGTTTTTGTTTTGTTTTTTTTTTTAGAATGGAAAAGGCGGGATTTTCGAGCTATTATTCATAAATACTATCCGCTGTTTTTAAGCGAAATAGGCAATTTGAGCATGGCAGATGTAAGCATCGTTTGAGGACCCTTGTTATAAAAGAGAAACCGATAAAAAAGAAAGGTAGGATTTACAATAACGCGGTTAAGGTGGGCGCAATATAATTTACATTGATTTATCCCCGGTGCCTTTTCTTTAAAGGGCAGGTGTCCCCCTACCGATATGTGGCAAACGCCGGCTACGCGTGTGCAAGACGACTATAGCATTAAGAAACATTTATTGACGAATAAATGATGTGTCGAACTTTTCTGAAGCTCGTGGTGTCCATATTTCAGAACGCCATGAGTTATTGCTGCTTATCGGACTTGAACATCATGTTCCGTTTGGTCGCATGGTCTGAGATTGACGGAGAGGCCTCCCGCTGCACACTGATATAATGTGTTCTAATGGGCTCTGATTTTTTACACTTTCCTTCCAGCCACCCGTTGTATCCCAGCCAAAAAAAGACTACAGAAGACTTTCTGTCTTCACAACAAAATTTCTGTGCGGTTTTTAACATTAACGTGTGGCAACTGAAATTTCTGATGTAACGTCACAAACTTCTATAGTTACAACAAAAATGTGCTACAGGACTACAGACTACAGAGAAGTACGACAGAGAGAACTGCGGACCTACAAGAAAGATTTACAAAACTACAGGAATTTCTGACGATTACGGCAGAACTACAGAATGTTTTGTAGTATTTTCGGCATGGTTCTGTACCTTTTTTCGAATGGGAATTTGGTATACTGTGGGTGTAATGTAGCATCACAGGGAAGCGGCTTTGTAGAGTTTTGGGAAAAGATGTAACTATACAATTTGAGGAAGGTGTACTTGTGGAACTGGCTCGAGTCAGTCAGTTTCTGTGCACTCAAACTCTTGTGTAGAGGAGGAAAGAATGAAAATTCGTGCATTAGATTTGTCAATTGAAGTGTAATATTACTAGATATTAGGTTCAAATTTGGAAGAGTGAGTGAGACTGTTTCGAATCTGGATTCGCTACCGCAACCTCGACAGAACCTATCTGCTTTATCACTCCCCTCTAGCCCTGCATGTGCAAATGTTTTTGTTTGGCGTTCGATTGCGAAGTTGATTGTCTCTGCTTTCCTTTAGTTCCAGGAGTCTCACATGCTCTTCCTGCGACGAGGAGCCTACAGGTTTCCTAAGAGTCAGTCAGTGATTATTAGAAGGAACTATTTCGTAATGTTCAAGTGTTCAGTGACGAGCGCCATCACTTCCACCTACGCTCCTGGATCCGTGCTCCTAACCAGGATCATACTTGCGATTTCTTGATAGTATGATACAACGACGGCCTTCATCGCTGTCTTCGTGGTCTCGTCCGCACAGAGTGCGGCGTCTATACGTAGACTGTACTGCTATGTACTACATCGCTGGATGTAGTATACTTGTGCCTGTCTGCCACCCTCTCTTGAGTGGGTGGAAACCTTTCTGGGGTCTTGGCCTACGTGGATACATGTCGTGTCCTCTAGTGCTGGATTAGTTGTGCTCTATATTAACTGCAAATATGCAGGGCATCCTAGTCGCGTGATGATTTATCTGCCTGTTTTCGTTAGAAATAGACGGCCTCGTAGAGATATTAGGATGGCTCCTTGTATCTAAATTTATTATATATATCATGAAATTCGCCTGCTTCTTCGCATTGCAACGTAGCACAGCACAGCAAACGAAGCCCCACACTTGTAAAGAGCGGCGTCATGTAGTCAGCAGTGTCCTCTTGTTGCTTACACTGGATCTTTTTCGTGAAGCATTTCAGGGCGAAAGCATTCAGACGCTCACCACCACTGACCAAAAATTCTGTGCGATCTTTTTTGGGCCGTCGCTCGGCTGGGCTGCTCCTTGAGGTCACATCCACGTGGCATAGCACGCATAATTCAAACTCAGGCCCTTATAGCGGCCTAAAAACGTAGTCTCCTCGACTAGTCTTTCAAGTTCGTCAGCCAACATTGTGGCGGAGACTTTGAGTGAGCACCGACTAACCATGAAGATTGATCATGATTCATTGCAGTGCTTTCACACCGAAAAAAATCAATCGCAGCAGATTTAAACAGTGAGACATAACTATGAGTAATTTCTGTAAAAACATTAAACTTTACGTTATGTTACTTTATAGAGTGCTCTGGCGTATTACGGATGAAGAATCAGTGACATGTTATGACAGCTGTCATCTGTCCGCGCCACAGGCGTGCCTGTAGGCACGACTATGATGTATGCGGCTCAACTTTCCAGAGGCAATATAGACACAAGTCCCACTTTAACAAAGACGTATGAACTAGCCTAGACGGCCCATATTAGAGCGCCTGACTTTGAATCCATGAGTCCTAGTGTGCTTGATTCTAATATTGAATACGCTGTCTACGCTGTCAGTTCTTCGAAATTCGGCAATGACTTGCGGTATCTAGACGTCACACAAAACGCGAAGCAGTAAATTGCATGGCATGTGATACGCCAACGACCACTTGTCGGGGTCGCACTTTTCATTTGTCATGTGTTTTGAAGCGCCGAACCCGAGTTTGCTTCCTATAGTGAGGTTATAATAGTTTATCGTATATTCATTGAACTTTTTGTGACTGCTTGCTGTCTTCAGATACTTATATGACTGAACGGTGACTGTCGCTGAGTTTACAATCTAATATGTGTCGATGCTTCCGCAATAAATTTGTTGACTTCATTCTGACAGGTCGCCAAAATGTCGTTCGCCGAAGAGCCTTTGTCCTTCTGTGTGCCTGAGTCCAGTCCTCTTCAACAGCATTGCTCTGGCAAGGGATAATAACAGGCGACTCAGTCACCTTCATGCCTGCAGCCTATATGGTAATAAAACTAACTCCGCCAGCAAGAGGCATGCTTGTGTTATTCATGCCATTGGCTCCATCTCACCGCCGATTGTTTGTTTTTTTTTTTTTTTGCCTCAGGCATACCCGTGATGTTGGATTCAAGGACGTCGACGGACTACGTGTTATATGCTGAGACAGCTCTTTAGACTTCTGCTATAAAATATTGCTGTTTGTGTAGAATTACGCCTGTATGATGAAGATGTATTTTAGTCGAGTGGTTTAGATTCTGTGCGGGTGAAATATGCATGTTACGGAAAATAAAGCCACTGGCTTAAAAGGAATCGTAACGTTGAATGTATCCTAAATAAAACGCTCAGAATTTAGTTTCATCAAAAGCAATATAAAACAATATTTTTGTTTTGAAACTATGCCTCCAAAAAAAGCAATAGCCATTACATCACGACTAATAGCGCTTAGTGATTAGCAATTCGCGCATCGTTTTACCCTTTTTGGCGCTTCAGTTTAGTTTAAGACAAACAGCGCTTTGTAAAACGAATTCTAAATTTGCTTACCTCTTTTTATCACTAGCGGCAGAGTACGAGCATTATGGCGTGTGGTGTAATGTTTGTTAGGCTAAGGCAGACAGGTGTTTGCGAATGAAATCTCATAAACCGCTTACGGGATACACAACATGGTGTGCTGCGAAAGTCCTTCGAATTAAATATCTCTCTTTGAACGCCGGTTCAACGGTTTGTTATTTCTGCCTTGTAATCTCTGTCATTTCTTAGGACCCATTCTAAATTTTGGCACTTTCTTTGCAATGTTACTACTTCGGGTAACAACGCTTTTGTAGGTGTAGCTAAATCCATTATTGCTATGACAATTTCTGGCTGGAGAAGAAGGAGGAGGAGGAGGAGAAAAGGCAGGTAGGTTAACCGGTAAAAGAAACTGGTTTGCTACCATGCATGGGGCAAAGGGGGTGAGTGGATATAAAAGTGACGGGTAAGAAGGATGGGTGAAGTCAGTATAGTCACATCATTACGTTCCACGATATCCAAGCTGTCAAAATCGGCGAGCACACCAAGTTTGTGTATTTGACTGCGTTAATAAAAAGGATACAGAACGCTCTATTATCGTGCAGACAATAGAGTAAACTCTCGAATGGCACCTTTACGGCTCTTTTCATTTCCCCTCTCCTTATTCAGCGTCAATAAATATGTTGTTGGGCATCATTCTACGAGTCAGTCGACCTCAAAATTATTTGCTCTAACCAAAAGTTATATTATTTTTAAGCTTCATCACTAATGGCGAAGGTAGACACAATAATAAAGCAATCGTAGATCCGCACTCATTTTCAACATGCAACAAAGTTTTTACGATTAGTCCCTGTCGAAGACATAACGAACGCAAATACTCGCTAGAATATGTTGAACAGACTTTGGAGGAGAAATAAAAGCAATGTTGGGAATATGACACACATAAAAAATTTTAAGTATAAATTGAATAGAGACAAGAAGCCGTCAAGGTGCTGTTGATGTACAGCGAGTCTTCCTAGACGCGAAAGAAGAATAAAAGCAATCCCAAGGAGGTTTTCAGCGGGGTGAATCCCTCTGCTTTGCACGCTGCATAACCAAATACGCTAAGCAACCTATTAACAAAGTTTCTGAAACAAGGTGTACTCTTAGGCTAAGGGCCCAAATTTTACACAAAAGACTTCCTTCGTTAAAACAGGATTCGCACATGCCAAGCCGGTGGCAAGCGCATTCTATAGACAGGACCTGTGTGTTTTGGCAGAGTTGAATGGTCTGCCCCTGAATCTATGGCATTTGAATAGACCGGTGTGTTTTAATATTCTTACGTGAGCGACTGAAAAAGTGTTCAGAGAGAAACATGTTTTTCTGGCCTTGCATACCTGAGAAAAAAAAAAAAGAACATGTTAGATGCTGGCACTTTAAGCACAGGAGCTGATAATTTTCGGCTCGAAGATAGCTAAAATTTGGTGAATATTCTATGGCATACACTGTAAAAACAAAAACACCTTTTTGGGCATTTGTCTGATTCAAAACACCCTTACACCCTGAGTCTAGGGTGTTCGTGCCATTGGAAATCACCTCTTGCATGCCAAAGGGGTGCTTTGGTTGGAGAATATGCCTTAGGGTGTTACGGGCAAGCAATATCACCTAACATGCTGGGGGTATGGTTGCGTAACTTCGTAGCCTTTTATACACAAGCGGCGCTGCTAATATGACCCAACACCTAAATAAAGCACCAAAAGTAACGCTAAAATTAATATTACACACGAGTGCTTTCTAAAAATGAAACAGAAACTGAAACAAAATTTCACCGCCAGGAGGCGGCCGGTAGCTACGAACGCTCTTTTCAAATTTCACAATATGGCCGTTAGCATTGTGGGGTGCGTTCCGACCACGTTTCGGCGAATGCTGAATGTGTTTCTTCGATTGTATACCCTCGTGAAATGTGTTGCATTTCCCATGCATATGTGTTACAGAAGTGTGTAAGCTTGTGAAGTGCCTTCTACATGTGGTGTTTAACGCAAACGGGCATTTATCGTGTCGGCAAGTGTCCGGGATTCTTTTTGCTTTGCTCAGGCCGAAGGACTGCTGCACCGCTTAATGTTTGAGATGTTCGAAAGAAGAAGGCATGGACGATTTTTTTTTTCTGCGTGACTAAGAGGTATATGCGCCGACTACATTGCACTCGCGCTGAAATCGCACTGGTTGGTTCGGTGCCGGTGATAGGAAGGCGGACAGCGTACTTTGCGGCTGACGCAATCGTCTGTAAAGGTAAGCCTATTCTCACGCATATTGCGCTTTGTGGGAACAGTGTCCTACCGGATTGCTGCATTTTGTGTCTTTTTGTGCCGGAATGCTCCAGAATGTGCTGAAATGAAAACGTGAGACACGCGCTTGTTTTCACCTGACTGCCAAAATGACATCGCACATGTGGTAGATGTCGCGGCGAGTTACGCAGATTTCGCGCAAGAACATCAGTCTCAACTTTCTTGAACAGAAATAATGTATGTGCTACGTTTCCTTGCATTTTGTACGCGCAGGTGGTTCACGAAACGATTTTCGTTTCTTGACAGTTTGATACTTGCGCTCAGTTCGCAACGACTCGGTTTTGTTCTACCGTTTCTGTTCGTGCGGCGTACTACCTTAACTCTCCTAGCACTCTCGACTCCCCCTCCCCCTCCTCCCTTATCGCTTACACTTCGCGCTCGCTCTCCTGAAACCTCTTTCATGCTTCGTTATCTTCTTTCACTCGGAGCGTCGCGACCCCCCCCCCCCTTTTTTTTTTATTTACTCTGCGCATAGGCGCGCACTGTCCTGCTGCTCGGGGAGCGTCCTCCCGCAGCCCTTCTGTTTAAACTTTTTGTTCGAGGAGACTATGTTCGTTCTCGGCGGTCGTTCAGCGCGGCACGCCTCTGCGCTCGTGCTCTCGGCATCGAAAGCTAAACATTTCGACAGATTTGCCTGTCTGGTTGGGTTGATAACTAAATAAGACTTGAAATTTCTCCAACCAACACTTTTATTTTATAAAACCCGACGTTTCGGAGCCAGCTCGGCTCCTTCTTCAGGGGTGCATGACGCGGGGCTGCGTGCAGCTATAAGTAAAGGAATGGTCGAGGGGGAGAAGAAGGTGGGGGGGGGGGGGGAGAATGGGGAGGGGGTGGAATGTGTGTGAAAGGAATGAGAAGGAAGGAGGGGGGTTTAGACGAGTGAGGGTGCCGCAGGTGCAGGTGTGCTCGCTGGCGACTTTTTTCTTTTCTTCTGTGAAGTGGCCGGGAGAGAGCGAAGACCTTGTAAGTATACAGCAGGGAGGTTGCCTGTTGTCCGGTTGATGTTATTTGCGGTAGACTGTATGTGCCATGACTCGAGGAGGCGTCTTTTGCGGTAATTGGTCTCGGTCTCCAAGATGAACGTTTCTTCGAAATTTATTCTGTGGTCGGAATCTTCTGAATGTTCAGCTATGGGGTTGCGTTCTCTTGAAAAATTTCGTACGTCGTTCTTGTGTTGCCGAATTCTTTCTTTTAGGTTTTTTGTTTCGCCAATGTAGCTAGCATCACAGTCGGCGCAGGGAATTTTGTAGACAATGCCTTGGGCTCTTTCTCTTGGTGGTCGATCTTTGGGGAAGGGTAGCAGGCTCCCCAAAGTGTTTGAAGGCTTGTGCGCCACTCGAATTCCCTCTTTTCTTAGAATACGGGCGATGGTTTCGCTGGCGCCTCGGACATAGGGGACAGTGACGTACTTTTGAGATGTAGTTGTTTGCTGCTGGTTATTTTCTTCCCGGGGCCTGTCGTTGCGTTTTTGGCGGCGAATGATTTTCCGGATAAATTTTTTGGGGTAGCCGTTCATGGTTAGTTCCTTGAATATTAAGCGTTTTTCGTTTGCTTTGTCGGGCTCTGTGGTGCAATGTGTTTCCACTCTTTGTAATAAGGTCTTCACAACTGACGCTTTATGGCTTGTCGGGTGGTTCGAAGTGAAATGCAGATATCGCCCTGTGTGGGTGGGTTTTCGGTATACGGAGAATCGTAGGCGGTTGTTTTTTCGGGTCACCAGAACGTCCAAAAACGGCAGGGCGCCTCGCTTCTCCATTTCTAGGGTGAACTGAATCTCCGGTTGAATGGAATTTAAATGAGAGAGGAAATTTTGGACTTCAGATTTCTTAATAATTGAGAAACAGTCATCGACATATCTCAGAAAAATTTTTGGCGGTGGGCGGAAAGAGTTGAGAGCTCGTTCTTCGATGTGCTGCATAGTTATATTCGCCATAGCGACAGAGATGGAGGCACCCATTGGTGTTCCCTTAACTTGTTTGTAGAATTCTCCTCGGCATGAGAAGTATGTGTTTGATAAGCATAGTTCCAGAAGGCGGCATATCTCGTCTACACTGAGTGGGGTTCGTGCGCTGAGTGTATCGTCGCGTTGTAGGGCTTCTCGAGTGGCGGCCAACGCGAGATTTACAGGGACATTTGTGAAAAGGGACACCACGTCAAAGGAAACAAGGCACTCGTCGGCCTCAAGGCTCACCTGGGATACGAGTTCGATGAAATGCCCGGCGTGTCGGACGTGGGTCGCGGTTTTTCCCGTGATTGGTGTTATGAGTTTGTGCAGGTATTCCGACAACGCACGGAGGGGGGAGAAACGGAAGTCGACAATTGGGCGTAGAGGAGTCCCAGGTTTGTGGACTTTGGGCAGGCCGTAGAAGGCTGGGGCTGATCCGTTGGTGCACGATAACTGCAGGTAGAGGTTTCGGTGGTTTGGGAGGTTTTTGAAAACTTCTTTTAATGCCTTGTTCAATTTTGCCTGGGTACTTGTTGTGGGGTCCTTCTTCAATTTTTCGTATTCTTGATGGTTGAGTAGAGAAGAAATTTTCTGGTCATAGTCCTGTCTGCCCAGAACGACTGTTGTGTTGCCTTTGTCCGCTGGGAGGATTACGATGGTCGTGTCTCTCTGGAGGTCGTTGAGCGCCTGCCGTTCATCCCGTGGTAGATTCTCTTCATTTCGGCGTGAATGCAGACCTTTCAGTACTCCGACTGTTTTGAGCCTGACTTCTCGAGGACCTGTTTTCAGCTGTTGGAGGCCGTCTTCAAGAGCAGATACAATTTTCGGGAGAGGAGGTCCGTGAGCCTGAATATTGAATTTGTGTCCCTTGGCCAGAATTGAAATTTCGGCGGGTGTTAGATTTCTGGAAGACAGGTTCGTGACCACGTTTGAATGGTCAGTGGGGGCGTTGTCAGGTCGGGGTTGTAATTCTGCCAGCTTCTTCATTTGCTTGGTGCGGTGTTTGTTGGCTTCGGAAGCTGCTGTCTCCTGGGCGAAGGCCTCAATGGGTGTTAGAAGCTTGGGCATCCTGTGCTCGAGCTGTCGACGAGCAAAAAAGGCGTTAGTCTTATTTACTCGGCATCGAAGTGCGCTGGTCGGCCGGCCTGGCTGCATAACAGTTTATTTCAAACTACGTAAACTATATGCCGCTATCATCAGCCTATGTTAACTTCCCCGCGTCTGGATTTGCCTTTTTTAATCAGAATGGGAGCATTTTTCATTTTACGGGGACAATATTTTGCGGTTGCATGGAGTGTGAATTTGCATTTTTATTATGCCGCTTTTGTTATGGAGTTTACTTTCGCTCTTGAAGAATCATTTAGGTACGTATTTTATTTTCAGCAAGACTTCAATTAAGGCACTTGTACACGTGCTAAGTCAGCTGATGTGGTTCAAACCATCCAGTTTTCATTATTTTTGTGGTCACATTTCAACATAACTGTTTGACCGCATTACTTGATTTTTGTAGTGTCTTTAGACTAGAATAAATGGATATTCGATACTGATGCCTCAGCATTCAAGTAGAGGTCGACAGCTTGAATTCTGTGGCCAAATATTGTACCAGATGTTGCTATTACAGAGTTTGATTCTCACCAGATGTTTACTTTTTTTTTGTCTTTTGCCTAAATGTACATATGAAGCGGTTATCATAGCCTTAGTCGCATATGTTTACCTTCTTTGCTCATCACAGTGCGCATATTGCAGGCAAATTTGTGACTTACTGTTATTAAAAAATTTGTAATGTATGTGTTGAAAGCAGTTTACTGATTTATAGGGCCCAGAAAACAATTTGACTTTCATATGCTAACGATGCATGTCTGTAGATTGTCGCTAAGAATTGAAGCCTACTTTTTAAAGCTTAGCGGGGACCCTTAGTTTAGAGATATATTACATATTTTATTGCCATTCAGCCGTGTGCCAAGTTGAGGGAAGGAGGATCATAATTTTTGCTTTGTTATTTTTTATATTAGACTTTCCTTAATATTGCTTGCAGTTTGGCGATGAGTGACAAAAAACTGATGGTTTTTGCAGTTTTCTAACCTTAGTAAATATTTCTATTTGCTGTTTGCTAATGCCAGTTTTTTTTTTTTCAGATATGTACAAAGGAATCAGTTGCCTTAGCTTTTGTACAATGATTTTTAATATTCAGTTACTTGAAACATTGAGTAAAATGAATTCTTTATGGCTACCATTCACACAAACTTGCAGTTCTTACATGACGTCAACATGCTGATCAAGAAGGACGGCAAAGAGGCAGTTGAAATTGGCCTGAACAAGACACTTGTCTTGGTTTTGAAGGACACCATTCGTGCAAGAAAAAAGGACAATGCCCGGGTGCTCGAAGTATGTTCTGAAGGAATGCGTGAAAGAAGAAAGAAGCGTAAGTATTAAGCTGTTTCCTTCTGTTTGCTGCATGTGCTATCTAATTGGCAGCTTTTCGCTAAATGCCTACATTTTTGCCATTTTGCATTGCCTTATAGATATACTAAAAACATGGCTGAGCATCAGAAAGAATAATAAAACCATAACTAGCCTATGCATTTCTTCATATGTAACAATTTTCGCATTAGCTAAATTTAAATTACCTATTGTTCTTCTCCGTTGTAATGGTGCAGCCTTTTCGAATCTGTTCAACTAGTAGCAGAGAATTAGGTGATACCTGATTCAAATTTACACAAGCTTTGCTAATTTTTGCTGTCAGATGTTTGGCTTTCAGTTTGTGTGCCTCTACATGTTTTCAATTTTGTTTATTTGCCTTCCTAAATTAGACAATAAATTATCGCCTCAAAACTCGGCTGTCTCTTTTTACCTGCAAGGAGGTACACCATTGTTGTGTTGCTTATTTCTTTTGTAGATGTACAGACAGTATGCATTCTGCAACTCTTGGCAAACATTGGGAACCAGCCGGGAGCTCTGGATGTTGTTTGTATCATTTGTAAGTTTTCTCTTTGTCATTTGAATATTCAGGAAGCCTACTTGAAACCGACATTATTAGCGAATTTTCTTTGTTTCTAAAATGGTTTACAGTCTAACTTGTAATATGTATTAGTGATTCATAATTCAAATAGAAATACTACACAAGTTTTCATCGCAACTGTGAATTCTTTGCTCTGAAAAGATTATTTGCACTGTAAGTACAATCAAAAGCACTTTTAGGAGACTCCTGCCATCACATGCTTACCATGTCGTATTGCATACAAGAGTCACCTGAGCCATTTGACTAAGCACTCTGCTGCAGTGGACCATCAGTACTTTATCAGATAGCTCTTGCAGGCAGCTTGGTGGGGTTTAGCATTTGCTGGATGGAAAGGGGTCTCTCAACCTGCTCATGCATGCTAGTACCTAACATGTTCCTAATGTCTGGAATATATAATCTGAGACTGCTTCAAAAGAAATATTTGCCACATTGTCTTATCCTACAGGCCTCTGAAGGTGGGTAATGCAGTTTAATAGTTGTTTTAAAAAAATGCTGTAATTTGCTACCCAAGTTTGAAATGATGTAATAATTTTATTTCTTCTCAGATTAGGTTTACCACAAATGCCTTCAACTACAGATGCTAACATTTTATGCATTAACCATGCGGCACTGTCATACACATTCTCATTTCTAGTAAACATTCTCAATAAATCCAAATTGTTATTTTTGCTTTTCAAGTTAGTCAACATATTTTTAGTATTCGAACCTTTAGTATTTCAAAGTGCTCAGACTGCCTGCCGCTATAACAATTACAACTTCTTGAACACTTGAGCTTCCTGCCACCTCTTGAGGCTCACCACTGATGTTCTGGATGTCTATGCGTACAATGTGCTATGCATGGAAAATGTTTTAACATGCCATGCTTCAGTGTTGACATTTTTTAGAGTTTCTGCTAATTGGTTGTTTGGTAATGCTCTGCTGTTGCACATGTAATTGTCGCTCAACTCAAAGCTCCAGTGTACACTTTCAATGAATAATGTGTGATGAAGTTTCAGAGCTGCCGCATAGAGCAGCGAGAACACTTTTTCCTTGTTACTAAACCTTAAATGTAAACACTTCAGGAAGCATTGCGATGACCTAGGGCTTGGCTGGTTTATACTTAGCACAAGAAGACGTGCAAAAGTTCAGAAATGCATTATGTGTTATGTATTACATGCAGTTTTTTTTTTGTTTTTTTTTTTTTTGGAGTGCCCCATCACTAAGTATGCTCTTTCCACGTTTTTTTTGTTTGGTTCCGCAGTATCTACTTGGCAGTGCAGGGTATGCTGTTGGCCTTGTGTGAAGCCTTCAATTGAGCCAGCTGGTAATATTTTAGGAGTAAACACCGTGCTCCAGTGCTGTTTATTGTTTATTTACATTTTTAACTATCATAATAAGCATTCCAGTTCATGTGAAATGAAAAGTTCGTGGGGCAGCATAGAAGTTCTCTAACCCAGGTGCTTTTGATGAGTGTAGCCATTTTTGTTTGATAAAATAGCTTGCATAATCTAAAATTACCATGCAACAGCATGCTGCATGAATAAAAATGGGTTGACCTTATGTCCTCTCATTTATGACTTGATCAGACTGCTGGCTTTGTGCCTCCTGAACCAACCATAACAGTATACTCTGCAATGTTAATTGTGAGATAACCACCAGTGGTTTCCGATAGGGCCCTTTTCCAGCACACTGCTGTACACTAAAAGGGCATTGGCGTATTCTAAATATTGAGTAGAAAATATGTTGAATTTGCTTTTTGCCAGGTGCAGTGCATATTTATACAGCTGCTGTGTTATGCACTTCTTTCACAATTTTATCAAGGAACAGGAAGAAAAGACTGCCACGCCATGCGCCGGATATATTGGGAGCAGCATCAAAGAAGCTGAAGAGCATTTCCCCTTCATTCAGCAATGGGTCGATTTTGGCTGTTCAATCTGACATATGACAAGGGGTCCGAAAATTTGTGCTGCTTTATAGAGCACCTCTTTTTGGGCGTCTACGTGTCGAAGCCATGATGCGCTGCACGACGCTTTATTTCATCGCTTAAGGCCGAATTTTATGCAAGCGCACGCGTTGACACTGACAAAGCATAGGATTAATATTGTGTACTGCGATTATTGTTGCATACGACTAAATGTTTTGTTGTTGTTTTTTAAGAAATGTCATCATGCTGTTGTGTTCATTGTTCGGTTCTGTTTTTGAAAAAAATTGTATACTTTGGTGTTTGCATTTGTTGGAACTGTTTTGCTTCTTTCATTTTTTTTGGGTATTACGTACATACCACGTATGTTTTTGCCCGTCTGCTAGGCTCTCAGTGGAGAGTGGCAGTATTAAATAAATGAGGTTCCATAGCGCGCATCAATGAAGAAACAGAACACAAGTGCTCCCCCCCCCCCCTCCACCAGCACCCGAGCACCCACTAGCCCAAACCCTGACCCTTCTATGCCGAATAAAAGACTTCCAGTTTCCTTCTGTGTGACATTTTTTTGTAACATGCTTTGTGAATTTGAAAAAACAATCATACTGGCATGGGCCATTCGAGATGTAAAAATAATGGCATGCAGCATCTCTTTACATGCTCATTTGGCATTACAGGTGGTTAAAAGGAATACCATTAAGCTTGATTGCAAGTGTGCACATAGGAAAAGCATTAAGGAACGTGTAGTGGCAAAAGTAATTCCTAATTAGGGAATGCAATATATGGACGTTATCCGCACTGATTTTTATCAAGGGGTGTAAGGGTGCAATGCCACTGCTTCCACCCTGCAATAGGGTGTAAAGGTGAGGAAAACACCCCAGTGCATTGGCCCCATAGAAGGGTGTTATGACCAACCGAAGCACCATCTTTAAGGGTGTACTGGCACCCTGAAGCCACTTTTTTTCAAGGGTGCATGGGTGTTAGTTATAGACATGCGAAAACACCTAATAAGGTGTTTTTGTTTTTACAGTGTAGACTGGTAAATTGTAGCCTCACTAAAGCTCGACGTATGTTCTAATACGCAATAGAATACACACAGAGCATATTTCTGTACTTTAATGAATCAACTTCAATTTAGGGCACCAGCAGTAGCTGGTCGGGCCTTCTCTCCTCTGTTGACCACATGGCTTCGGCGACAGGGTTTGTTGCAGATGTAATGCTATGAAACATTCAAACATAGCACTTAAGCCTGTTATCATACCAGAATCTGTCAAAGAGTGAATTTAAGTTTTACCAAACATACAATGTTGGTATAAAAACAGATTTGGAGTTTCACACCGAAAAAGAAGAGAAATGCTTAATATGCGGAAGGCTGATAAGGTGTAATGTGGGGTAGCATTCTCACGTCTGCTAGTTCACAGAAGGGAAAGGGGAAATATATGTGACCACGAATATTGTGGTGATGACAGAAGAACACTTTGAGCTATATCATAATGCTAAAGTCTCGTAGTGATTTTGACGGTTAAGTGGGAACAAAATTTATTGGCTGTGGTTCGATGAGCAACCATGGCTTCAACTGCGTCATAGCCTTGGCCAATAGCATCGTCAACGGCTTAAATGAAGTGCTTGGCCCGGTCATTCAGACAAGGATCAACTGATTAGTAGCCTTCCTTTTACAGTAGTGACTTTTAGGCGCCCAATATGTGGTGTCGGTCCGTGTAAGGTGTATTACCAAACTCTACCGACTCGTACGCAGTGCGCTCTGCAGTGCTTAAAGTATATCTCGGTCAAAATGCTGCCGCGTCATCCTCGTAAGAAAACCGAAGAGCTCCAGATTTTACCGTTTGCCTCATTGCGCTCACATTGCGCCTTTACTAATAGGCAGCTACCGCTTATTTCAGATAACTCGCCTTGTCACGTTGTACCATCACCCCAGTTCAACTGTTTGGAGATGCACTAATGTACGCTATCTGAGAGTCATTGGATAAAACCTTTGTGTTGCTTTCATTGGCTACTAAGCTGCTGCCATTGCCATATTCCGCCACCCATGCAGCCCAACACACTTTCGGCTTTTTGTTTAAAAGCACTCATACAGTTGTAAGAGCGCAGAGAAAATGCATTTTAAATAAAAGTTGTTCTCTCTCTCTCTCTTGTGCCTCGGTGTTTGCAATAACAATAATGCAAGCCTGCCACTGTCAAGCCACTGAAACGGTGAGTGGGAAAGCGACATGCTCAACAGTTAACTCTGTGCCGGAGCCCTCCACACTCCCCCCTCCCTTCTCCCTTCAGCCTTCCACCTCCGGCTCGATGTTTTCTCGTACGCCCTCACCGATGAGTACGACCATCATTTTATTGCAGACATCCTGAGATACTCCACTTGCTAACCGTGACTACTTAATTTCAGGCATAGCCAACATACGCGCCCCCTCGCAATCATATGGACGCATCTCTTCAGAAATGAGGACCTTTACTAGAACTCGCTACAGTATTAGGCATCAAAAATATCTGCTGTAATTTTCATGAAATGCCAGACAGTTGTTAAAAACCCATTTTCTTTCAAGGTCATACCGTTCTTTAATCCGTCATATAGTGGAGTGCTTGATGATGATTGATGACCTAGACAGGAAAAGTAGAAAGGTAGGCTTGAAAATCAATATGCAGAAGACTAAGGTAATGTTCAACAGCCTCGGGAAGGAACAGCAGTTTACATTAGGTAGCGAAGTGCTGCAAGTAGTACGCGAATATGTCTACTTAGGACAGGTAGTAACCGCAGATCCGTACCATGAAAAGGAAATAACAAGAAGAATAAGATTGGGATGGAGCGCATTTGGCAAGCACTCGCAGATTGTGACTAGCAGCTTACCGGTATCGCTAAAAAGGAAAGTATATAACGTTTGCATTTTACCTGTACTCACCTATGGCGCTGAAACGTGGAGGCTAACCGAGAAAGTTCTACTTAAGTTGAGGACAACCCAGAGGGCTATGGAACGAAAAATGGTAGGGGTAACATTAAGAGATAGGAGGCGTGCAGATTGGGTCAGGGAAATAACTCCAGTTACCGACATTCTAGTAGAAATTAAGAAGAAGAAATGGACATGGGCAGGACATGTAGTGCGAAGAGAGGATAACCGATGGTCGCTGAGGGTAACAAACTGGATTCCAAGGGAAGGAAAGCGTAGCAGGGGGCGGCAGAAAGTTAGGTGGGCGGATGAGATTAAGAAGATCGCAGGGGTCAAGTGGATGCAGCTAGCACAGAACCGGGTTAAGTGGAGAAATATGGAAGAGGCCTTCGCCCTGCAGTGGGTATAGTCAAGCTGATGATGATGATGGAGTGCAGTATCCGCGGACTGCTCGTGGCTTTCGTTGAGTGCCGTAAAAAAGAGGCGGTCTGGAGCTGATTCCTGGGTTACCCTCCTCCCAGCCCCCTTACCCCTTCCTTCCCCCACCACCACCCTCCATCCTTTCGAACAGAGATTCGAACGTATTTGCGAAGACTGGACGAGTGTCTGTGAAACGGGATGCGTGATTCGGAGTAAAGATATTGACAGCAATATTGGAATACAGAGACAAAGTGAACCAGCCCAGCCGATAGAAAATTATAAACCGGCTCAAAAGTACAAGCTATTTGATAGTTTTATTATACCAACACATTTTATAGAGTTGTGTGCAACTACATAAACTGCACACAATCGGCGCAATATGTTCACATCCAGAAGGCGCACAGTAATTTTGTTGTGCTAGCAATAAAAACGGCATTGCACAATATTAGAAGCTCCGGACAAGCAGCGTGTGGAAAACAACCTACTTGATTCAAAAAATTTTATTTTGTGGCAGTGAGTATCGATTTCGTGATGACACTTTAATCGAAGTGTTTACAAAGTCCATTGCTAAAGTGATCATTTCGATGTTTCTTGCAGTGTTGGTTTCTTGGGATGGAAAAAATAGTGTTGAGTTTTCACTGATGCATTGAATTCGTTTTTATCTTTAAAAGAAACACAGCCGCAGTGGTGTGAGCCGACCCGAAGTATTTCAGAACGCGCTGATACGACAAGAGACCTTGTACATAATGTGAAGACAGACAAAATCTGATACGACTGACTCATGTATTGCCGTATGTTGTCTTACACTGACTGTAAACGTCTATCGGGCCTGTCTCTAGAACACGCTATGAGATTGGCAAGAGCTTGTAATTGAACACCCAGCTGGCGGCCTGTTACATGTAAGGCATCTCTTTTCTCTCACCTCTTTTTTTCACCTTTCTACGATGCGGGGGGACTTAAATGGACATGGAGTGCGGCATGTAATTTGGGGCTTTCACTTGTCGCTGGTAGGTCGCCGACTGTTCGAAGCAGGTATTTTCCCTTTTTTTACTCCTAATTTAATCCTGCTGTTTTAGACTATTTGACTATGTCGCTATTAACCCTCTGTGCAGCGGAAAGGTTATTTCAAGCTCAGCTGTGATTCCCCAACCGAAACAAAACATCTCATAGAGAACTCATCCTATTTCGTGCTGCGGCTAAAGCAAAAAATCGTTTACTTCTCGCAAGTTCACTGGGCACCAGATGATCGCAAGGAAATAGGAGAAAGCTTTCCCTTTTGGAATATATATATTTTTTTCAGTTCGTGCCACAAAGCTCCACACGTATGCCAGATCCGCAATTGTCGAGTAATGCACTAGGCACCTCCACGGTTGAACACGCTTCGTTTTAACTGAGAGAGCAACGTTGTTTCTTTTACTACTGAATCTTGCTGATACAGACAGTGACGATCGGCTCCTTTTAGTACTGTTGTCAACTAAGCCGGTTAAACCGGCCTGTCAAATAAAACTGTTTCAAGGCCGATGGACTAGTTAACTAGAGGCAGTGTGTAGCAGGGAATTCGCTTGCACAGAGTAAGCTCGTGTGTTGAACGTCCGTGTTGCCAGCGCTACGGTATTGTTCTTGACATCAGTTGGGGTTGGGGGCAGAACCTACAGCTATTTGAAGGTACTGTGCAGCGGCAATCCTTTATTGTCCCACTAAAACGTACTTTATTAATGTATTGTGTGTAGTTATTGATGCCAGTTTTGTTAAAATGCCTCTGCGCGAACTCGAAGAATGTTGTCCGCAATTATCGATCTCCTAGCAATGATGACGGAAGAGTAGGCAATATCGTGCATGCAACGGCCCACAGTAAACTGGTATCCAGTGGTTTTGAACACCATGGTAGATGTCTTCTTTCGTAATGGTCCTTCAGTGGGTACTATACGGGTAATCACTGGTCATTTCAAAGTATATATGTTAAACAAAAGTAACAGCTGCCCTGGATAGCTAGTTACCTGTGCTTTTTTTGGTGATCGCCTCACGATGGGTCATCGGGGGTTACCAGCAATATGAGTGCAGCATCTACAGGTAGAGCCGCTCAGTAAGGCTTGAGGAGTCACTTAATGGCAAAAACAAAAAGAACACGGAAGAGAGAACTCTTGGCGTTGTGCAATTACTGTATTGGTACCAAAATACTGGCCTTTAAGTGAAACTGGACAGGCAACGATAACTACCTTAAAACGTTTGTGTGTTGAAAACGTGGGAATTCCTGCACGGTGTTTCTCAATTACAAGGCCAAATACTACCGACTTGCTGCCTAGAACTAGCTTTTGAAACATTTTGTTTTCGCAATGCAAACAGCCGCATCAAAGCATTGCGCAACTACGAATGAGTGCGAACGTTTTCTCTTGGTAAGAAACAATTTTCCTCTGGTATATGAAGGGAATGCTAGATTAAAATATAAGAGGCACTTTTGAAGCAAGTAGTTAAGAACCTGCTTTATAAAATTGCCGTTCTCGGACCTGAAATCAGGAAAAGGGCTGCCATTGCAGACCGCTAGGTGTGACGTACGCCTGGGCGTACCTGAGTCATTTTTCCTCAGACCATCGCTGTAGCGGTCACGAAATTGCCGTGGTTTACTGTGCGGAGATCGTTTCGAGTTCGTTTTTTGTGTTGTTAAAATATGGCAAGCCTCACGACTGTATTTTGCAGTGTGCAGCGTGAACTACGAGTTCGCCAATGTAATGAAACTGCCCGTGGAACAGCAATGAGAGGCGTGTCGATCGGACTCGGCACTGCGTGTGTCGGTATCCTATCCTACTGATGTGAGAGAAAGAGAGAGACTCTTTAATGGAAAATGGAACTTTGCCGGCCTTTAAATTTCGCTGGCATGCTACTCTGTGTAGATAGGGGAATTCGGGAGGGAAAGATTGAAAAAAGAATGATGAGGGAAATAATAGAATTGAAGGGGGAGATAAAACACGGCCATTAAATACGTGTTAAGGTGCTTCGTGGAGTAATGATATAAAATCAAATAATGAAATGCATGATCCGACAAATGTGCTTATAGAGTTCACAACTTTCAAAATGCCTGAGGGAAACATGCGAGGTGAATTTAGAGTTTGTCAAGGAGTCCAATGTCTTTCAAATATGCAAATAAAAAGTTCATCGCGAGTCTTTGTTGCTTAGGGCAGGCTAAGGGACCTAAAACACTGTTCATTGTTAAAGGCAGTGGGGAGAGCTTCTCCATGCTGTGTTCATAGTTTGCACGCTCGTCAGCGTACGCAGTGTACTCAAGTAGGATATGTTCCAGAGTTTCAATCGAGCCACAGTTGTCACAATACAGGCTGTTCATTTCCCCGAAACGGTAGCGCAATCCATTTGTGTATGCACAGTTTAGACGAAGTCGGTGGTAAAGAGTTTCTTGTTGGCGAGGATATTTCGGTGGAAGTCTTGATTTTAGATGTGGGTCAATAGAATATAGAAATTGGTAGTGATGCGTCGACAAGCTCCAAAGTCGATACTTTGTTTCGGAAGCAAATCGTTTAGCCAGTTGGGATGCATCAGATTTCGTGAAGAAGGTCCTTATGTATATTTGATGTTGGTGGCCTTTGCGAGCTGCTTCATCTGCTTTTTCATTGGCTTTAATGCCACAGTGAGCTGGTATCCACTGAAATGTTATGCAGTGGTCTGCGGTAATAGCCAAATGATGAAGATACCCGATGTCAAGGGAAACAGGATGATGATTGTTTTTCTTCAGCAGGTTATTCAGGATTTGTAGAGATGCTTTGGAATCAGTGAAGATAACCCATCTTCCGGGAGTTTGGCGCAGGATATAGGAGAGAGCTTCTTTAATGCCATGAAGCTCAGCTGTCGTAGATGATGTCTTCCGCTGCAGCCGGTAAGACAGGACATTGTTTGTTGAGGGTACATAAAGGCCACAGGATGAAGTCTCGTGAGCATTTAAACCGTCGGTGAATATGTGGGTGTGCTGCGTATATTCCTTGACTATGCAGGCGAGAGCGGCTTGCAGAAGTGCTGCCTGCGGCATCCGGCTTTTCGCCTCCACGCCAGAAACAGACATATTCACCTATAAAGACGATAGTGTCAATGGAGGAAAGGTGACTGGTAGTAAACTACGTGGCTGAATAATAGTAGGGAGGGGCAGAAACTGTACTGCTTGACCAATGCCAGAGTTTCTGTGAGTTTGGTGGACATGATGCAAGAAATGCTTTTTCCCTTAGAGGACATGTCGGAGATGGGTGCGCATAGTTTCTTGGGCGGCAATCACATCTAGCGGGAGGCGTCCTGCTTCTGCAAGTGTTCCTGATGCAGATGATCCCTTTGGGAGTCCAAGGCATATCCGCAAGCAGTTGTTCCGTGCAGCCTCAGGAATCTTCTTGCTTGTTGGAGATAATCTTTGAAGTACCGGTAAATAGTAGCGTAGCGCTCCTTCAACGTAAGCCTTTTCAAGCAGAACCATCGATCGGCAGTTGCTGCCCTATCGTGTTCCCGCCCTGCATCTGAAAACCTGTGATGCTGCAGTGATTATCTCATGGAGTGTTTTAATCTGAGGGGCCCAAGAGAGGTTACTGTCAATTATAACCCCTAGGAACCGGTGTGACCTTACATAGGACAGTGACCGTCCACCCAGAAGGAGCGGGTATCGAGTCATTCTTTTCCTTGTAAAAGCCATAACAACACTCTTTTCTGGTGAGAGCCGAAGACCCAGGGGAGCCAGGTACATTGAGATGTGCAATAACGCCCTCTTAATTCGTTGCTGCGTTGTATAACGCGAACGTGATGCACTCCAGATGCAAATATCATCTGCAAAAATTGTAATGCGTACTCCACGGAGAGTACGCATAATTACATACTGATGTGTGTAATTATTCGAACTGAAGACAGCTGTGTGCCTTGATGAAAGCTTTCGTACAAAAGTGGTTTTTCGTAAAGTAAAGACATCGGGTTCATATCATACGGTATCGTTACGGGAGCACGTAGGCCAAGCTCTTTCGTGCCTAGTGTATTATCACATTGGCCAAAAGTAGTGTTTGACGACTAACATGCGGGCGGAGAGCGGCGTACATTACCCTTCGTTCTGTTCCGCATTTTTCATGCTTACTCAACTAGTTTTTCTCGTCGAAATACCAAAATTAACCAGGCTGCACGTTCCCCTTTTCAGTCGGGTAGCAGGTAAATGGTACCGCTTCTGAAGCTGTAAATCTATGAAAGGTAAAGGCAAGCTCCTGTCCTCTATTCTTATCACGCTTCTTTTTCCTCTGTGAATCTATGTTGGCTTTAAAATGCAAGCGAGAAGCAAAACATGCAGCCTGGTTACTTTTGGTCAAGAGGGTACCTACAGGCAGCGGGGCAGCCCGGCGTAAGCCTTAAAAAGCTCTTAAATTATGCAGACGGCTGACTTTCGGTCACGTTCGAGCCGTGCACGAAATGCTCGCTATTGATATGAGCTGAAGAAGGTCTGCTGTGCTTCGCTATCTTCGATGTATAGCATTTCATTGCCAACACCCATTGTTTTCGCAGCTTGATGTTGTTCGAAAGCTGATGCAAGTTTATTCTAGGTACTGCGCGTGTGTTTGGGCACCCAAAAGCTGCAGAGCGGCTCAGCATGGTTCTTGTACATAGGATACTCAGTATCGGTGCTAACAGACCAAATGCCGACAACCGAAGTCCAAAATCTCCTTTTACTTGCCGCTTGCTCACACCGACTGCGATCGGCGTACGAGCGTCGTCTGCTAGTCAGCTGTCCGCTCCCGGTGCAACATCATACCAGAGTCCCTTACTCTGATCTTACCCAGCGAGCCGCCTAATTGTGCGACACACCACCAGGGGCACGCATCGTCGGCTGCAGAGCTCTTAAAACTCTTATATCTCTGCTGCATCTGTTCATAGAAGCCTAGAGCTTGGTCACGACCACTTTAATGATGTAGCAAAAACATTTATAGCCATTCTGAGCGATGTAAGATATCGTTTTAGTTGTCTTTAGGCGGAGCCGTTGTCACAGTCGGCATAACAGGCCGGCGCCTATGCGGTGGCCAAAGAAACAACCCTGTTTCAGTTGGAACTTGCTAACCTGGGGCACAAGATTCTACATGACCTCCAACAACCAGTCATGGTAATCCGGAACGCAGACGTCTCAGACAGTGAGGAGAATGGCAGCATGGCGATGCTGACGAATTCCTTAACGCGAACGAGCTACACTTTAGTGTACCCGGGATACAGGGTGCCCCAATTGGTCACGTAACTGTAACCATTGCAATCTATTACAAATTGTAATTGGTTGCACTGGGACGACTAAAAAGTGATGTGGGCAGCGGCGGACGGTGCCGACGTGGAAGTGTAAGGTGCAAAGCAGAGGAGGGGGTATGCGTTGGCGGAGGGAGTTGTGAGTGAAAACGCACGAGCATGCTTCCAGTATATTGGAGTTGGCAAGCCCCAAGGAATGCAAGCAGGGAGGGAGTACATATTGCTGTTCGAGTGTCCAGCTGCCAACTCGACAGCTGTAACATGTGAAAGGTGGAATAAGAAACGAACCCAGGACCCTTATATGCTGGGGGCACGCCGTTCATGTTTTCTATTACGAGCGCTGCTAGTCAGTGGTGGCAGAGTAAAATAAAAGATCTGAAAAAATATGGTAGACAAGCTCTCTCAGCTTTGTCGCCAGAAAACATCGCTGCCTTCATAGGGAGCGTGCTTTAACGTGGCGTCCGGGACATGAAACTTTCCTTAGCGATCGATATGCAAAAATAAGAAATAAGTAATCATACGGGGAAACGCTGCCCTGGAAGCAAAGAAATAACTTGATGATTTCACGATTGCAAATAAGTGTCCATAGCTCAGCTTCGAATTTCTCGTGACGAGGTGCACTGATTTATATATGCTTCCGGTGGGCATGCTTGGATATCATTTCGCCTTTGCGCGAGAGCGCTACAGCTCGTTCGATTGAAAAGCTATCGCCATAACTCGGAATTTAAAAAAAAAAAACATCATAAACAGGCGCGCGTAATTTTGTATCAAATCTGTGACGAAACCATTCTTTCCGCAGCGTTCAGTGATGTCATACCTTTTCGTGTCACATTAAACATCCATCCGCTATTCAGGTTTGGGGCTAGTTATCGACAGGGATTTGAATCGACGGCATATTTGCGTCTAAATATATGCAAATTGGCTTAGAGGAAAGAAAAAAAAAGCAGTCAGACTTATGCGTGGACACCTGACCCGTGCTGTAAGGAAAGGGAGGAATGTGAGAATAAAGGAAGAGAGAAAGAGATGCCGCAATGCAAAGCGCTTGCATATTTTCCGCCAACAGATGGTCTATAACGCAAACTAATATTGCACAGCACAAGGCTACCTATACATGTCGCCTCCATAGAAAAGCGGCCAACATGACAGGTATGAGTCTGGGTGCTCCCATTCTGTAGCAGAGCGTCTTAACCACTGAGCCATCGCGACGGACCTCAACATATGCCGTTAATTGTAAGTGCAAATATCGATTGCGGAATGAAACAGCTATTGCACTTTCACCTTCCTTTCTCTCAAAACCAAACCAACTGGAGACGTTTAACACTTTGCCAGTGTCTGTGCCAGTCTCTCAGTTCCGGAAATTTGCGGAAAGGAAAGACTGTGTTAAAGGCTCTGTGGTCACTAATGTTGAAGTGAAGCTTAAACGTCCTCCTAATTTTTCTCATGCCTCTTGTTTCTCGGCTAAGTTTATGTTGGCCACAGCTGACGTTGAGTTAGAAAAATTTGCGAATGATTGCGGAGGTAATAATTGCCCCTTTTATATTGGTAAATATTTATAATAACGATTGAGAGGGGTCAATATTTGGGGCCGTGTTGTGCTCAGGAGTGCACTGGCAAGAATAAAAGGAGCGAATATAGAATACCGAGATTTGTACACCTTACGCCACCTGCTAGAGGGCTGCGCGAAACGAAGGATCGAGGTATATAAAGTCGCCAAAAACCACGTCGAAACTAGGGGCACGAAAAACGTTCATGTTTTAATCCAAAACTGCATAAAAGTTTGGTGGTTCCTTTATTTCGCTGCGTACGATACAAAGAAGCAATTGAAATGTTAAGAGGGGACAGAAGGCAAGCTGGTAGAACAAAATATTCATTCATTAGGTGAGGACTTAAGAATTTAACAAATCAACGGACACTTTTCCGCACCATTTTTTTCTTGATGGGAAGTGCTCTGGACCATAGCCAAATACCTTTATCTTAGACCTGCGCGTATAACCTATCTAGCCATTACTACTATCTACCATAACTAAAGTCCCCTCGAGCACAACTCTAAGCCCTGAGTGAGATGCTAAGCTGGTACAAGTTGCTACAATTTTTCACATGGTAGGCCAAACTATTGTGAGTAGAAGCGGTTTCAAATGGTTGGCATAATCGACACAATATAGTCTTACTGCTCGTCCGTCACGTAAATTCAAGTATTAGCAGTGTTACCATTCAAAAATATACGAATTGAATTGCATTCCTTTTTCAAAATTACAAAAAATTCCTGCAATTATAAACAATGTGAGCGCCAAAAACAGATGCCTTTAATGCACATATGGCAGAGAAATTGAGCGTTGCAAAATAAAAGTAAAGGCAGCGTTAATATCATATCAGCGCGCTCGCATCTATTTTGCGGATATACACAGTATTTGAGTTTTTAGCAAGTCCTCACAACCGAGTATGCAAACTTACGCGCACTGCATGCATGTCCTGCTAGCTAAACGGACATATTTTTGAAAGAATACTGTAACTTTTCGGCGCGCTGACGATCGTCGTCGGAAGCACATATGAGCATTGGTAACGCCTGTATTTCTCACTTTCTCGAAGCTTATTTAGCCAGCATCTTCTATGCTTTTCTTTCTTATTTAATTATTATCACAAAGTCATACAGCGACCGATTAAGCCTTCATATGTTGCTCTCCCTACGCCTGTGTGCAAGAGTTTTTTCAATTACCTCAATAAAGCGCAAGTATCACATCAGGCAGTTGTGCTTATGTTTCTCTTCAATCCTCTGCGTCTTTTGTAGATTTTTGTCTTGACTCTGACATTCTGCTTTTCTTAATGCTGAGCGCTTGGAATCCATATCTCTGCCGAAAGTCTGCACGCCTTCCACCGTGAGCCCCCCAGCCAGTCTATGTCAAAAGGACATTAAAGTTTTTCTTTTTTTTTTCTCAACTACAGGGTGGCGCCGGAAGCTTCTTGAATATGAACCGATGGGAAGGCTTGCTGAGCTCTGGCAAGCCGGAAGTAGACGTAGCACTCGGTGTCATTCATCTAGCTCTGTGCAGACTTGTCGTTGCCAAATGGCTGCGGACGTAAGCGTTGAGGATGATCTGCTATACGCCTCGTTTTCAGTGATTTATGAAGGATGGCGAAGGAACTGGCGCTCATGTTCGATTAGGGAGAGGGACATGTGGGAGCTATCTGCCCTATTTCCACTCCAAAAACGATGTTATATTCGTTTCACATCCCTGTAACACTTTGTGTAGCAAGATTTGTAAGAGCGGAAGAGAGGAGCGAATGAAAACGTTTGTGTAAAATTGTTTTCACTAGACTTGCAACGCGTAGAGGGTAAAAAGATTTCCAGAAGAAAGTGTGCCAGCTGTGTCACGAAATTGTTGAATTTGATCAACACAGCCACAAATCGAACACAGAGACGAAACGCCCTCCCGTTCGCAGTCAATGAGTAATTCTCAGAGATGATGATAAAAGCTTCTCGTTGCACACGAGGCAGAATTTAAGAAGCTATTTGAGGTCGTAACGACAAAAGGCTCCAGAGCCAAATTCACGTACAAGATAAAGAGATTGAAAGGTAGATTTATTTCTATATCTTCATTGTTTTGTGCACTTTTGAGAAGTATAATGTACTACTAATAATCAAAATTTTATAATTTAGATCTTCGTTTTTGCCTGAAATATAACATTTAGCTACCACCCTTGGCCCACTAGTCTTTGCAAGCATTTTCAAAGAACTTGCTTCCCATTGGGATTGGTTCGAGGCCGTGCCGCGACACTGTTTTAGGAACCGTGAGAGTCATAAGCTTCCAAGCGATGATGGTAAGGGATGTCCCACTTTCAAGAGGTTTGTAAAGATGGCAGTGCGAAACAATCCAGATCGCTAGACGCAGAAAACATCTGTTTTACCGTCATATTTGTGCCGCAAAACGCGGCCGTAGCAAAAGCCAATTGTTGACGCCTGTGTCTAAGGCTACATACCTTGAAGAAACAATTAGCGCCAATGAAGACCATTCTAACGCTGGACGGTGCCACTATACTACGTGAGATGCATGCGTTACTGAACATACCTGCACCATTCATTGAAGAATAGCTCCAATTATTTTAATATTAGCCGAAAAGTGTTTTTGCACTGAGATTTGACGACCATCTACTGCGACGAGAGCAACTAGCCAGTGAACAATCAAACAGAAAGAATAAATATCGAATATATATATATATATATATATATATATATATATATATATATATATATATATATATATATATATATATATAACAGTGGGATGAAAATATTGCGCCCTGACACAGCTGCTGTTCCGCTAGATAAAGGGAAAAGTTACCTAAACAAGTTCCAGCAAATACTTGCATCTGTCTACAGTATTCTTCTGGGTCTTAAGTAGGAAACTTAAGTTGCTGCTGTTTCATTAGAGCGTTTTATGTGCATTTTTTGCATAAATTGAGCTTCGGCTGCCATGAATGAATGTTTGTTGACAAGGTGATTATTAATTATTCGTAATTTCAAGATTGGTGGAGGGAAGAAAAACAAAGGCATTTAGCCAGCATTTGCTTAGTCGAAAGCGATAAGGGGGGGGGGGGGGGGGTCTTTAGCTGGAGGCTGCATCCTCAACTAACAAGTATAGATGTATTCTTTCCGCTTAAGAATAACTGATGCAGGTTGGGTTAAAAAAAAAAGGCAAGCTTCGGTTTTCTGACATGTTCAGCATCCAAACGGTCAGCAATGGCTAGTTGTCCGCCCGCTTCCAATGCTGTTGCGAGCCATATCGACTGTTCCTGTGGCACCTGCTTGGTTCGTGATGGGAAATGAAATAGGGCTGTTAAGAAAAGGACACGAACCACATTCGGGAGACATCCTGCAGTCATTGATTCCCTTAATGTAGTCTCACTGCACATCTGTTAAATTCAAGGAACGTGGAGAACAGCGCCTCTCGTGCTCAGAAACATGTCGCACATGGTTCCGCAAAAGCTAATATATATGTCTGGATATCAGATGAACGGAATGCCGGATACTTAAAGCGTCATTGGCTGTCAAAAAAGTGTCGCAGTCTAATAAGCCTGCAGTGCCCTATCCCCCGTGAAAAATGCATAAGCGCGAGATATAAGCTTTTATTCAGAGAAGGAGCGAAATATTAGCTCCAGGTAAGCAGCTTCAGTCCAGGAAGCTGCGAACCCGATTCATCTTCTTAGTCAGACCAACCAGACTAAGCCAATCATCCGAGCTGAAGCTTTACATCTGGTGCTCCCACTGCACTTCTGTTAGTTTTTCGATGGTTACTCATTACCATGTATAACCTTGTGTCCTTACACCATATGTTCTAATGTGTTTGGAACCCTACAAAAGGTGCATTCATACATGTAGGTGGTGGGCGAGATCATATGTAGTAAAGTTCCGTGGACGTGATTTTTGGTTTAGATGTTTCGGCATAAGGCTATGAAAAGTGTAAATGGGAAAAGAATGTTACGGGAAAAAGCAGCTCACAAGTTTCTTAGAAGAGAGACAAGCTCATCAAGCGATATATATCTTAGAACGTGAAGCCACATTTTACTCTGTTGATTATTTTGCTTCGAATGGTGACGAATGTTACACAGGGCTTCGCTGGTAACACTGACAGCGCTTCATGTGAAGGCGCAAAACAAGAGCCTTAAAACGATTATTACAACCAACGTAAGAAGGTTACACAACGTCTCCACAGGCGCCATCACGTCCTCCTCACCCATAGTCATTTGCGGGCGGATGAGCTAAAATTTCCAAGAGAGATATTATGACAGTAGATTTGAGTAAACTTGAAGGTGGACAATATCGCCCGGCTGTAAACAGACTGGCCTGCTACCCCATACCGGGAAAGGGGAAGCAAAAGAAGAGTTAGGATGCAAATGGAAAGAGTGTCACAGTATCATCAAAGCGAGCAAGCATTTTATACCTTTCGTTGGATCAAAAATGGGTAAAAATGATGTTTGAAGCCTTATCAGTGACGAAACGTCACACGTGATTTATATGCTTTTACAACACTCTACTACACTTCCCTGCTAGGAGTTTAAGGTGAAACGTGGCGTCACACATTTTGCAGCAAAAATATTGGGTAAGGCGAGGAATGAGCGTTTTTTAATTCAGTAACTGCTCAGTCTAGAACCGAACCTTTAGTGGAAAGTTAATCTTTTGTAAAGGAAGATGGTGAAAAGCACTGAGCACACTTGCACCCCATAATTTAGGTCTTTATATAAGTAGACTGTCCTATATATCTTACATTACATACATACATACATACACACATACACACATACACGCATACACGCATGCACGCATACACACGTACGTATGTACGTACATACATCAGTTCAGTTTAGTCGTTCAGTCGTGTCCGACTCTTCGTGACCCTATGGACCATGTCACGCCACGCTTTCCGGTCTCTCACTATCTTCCTAACATCACATAACTTCATCTGCAGTGCCTCGAGGATGCCATCTAACCAACGCGTTCGCTGCCTACCCCTTCTCCGGCGACCCTCAACCTTTCCCAACATCAAATCTTTCTCCAGCGACTCCTCTCTTCTCATCAGATGACCAAAGTAGCTGAGCTTTAACTTTAAAATTTGACCCTCCAATGAGCAGTCAGGGTTTATGGTACATACATACATACATACATACATACATACATACATACATACATACATACATACATACATACATACATACATACATACATACATACATACATACATACATACATACATACATACATACATACATACATACATACATACATACATACATACATACATACATACATACATACATACATACATACATACATACATACATACATACATACATACATACATACATACATACATACATACATACATACATTACATACATACATACATACATACATACATACATACATACATACATACATACATACATACATACATACATACATACATACATACATACATACTGTGAGCGCAACGCGTGAGCTTTCACCTCTTTCATCTGTATAGATCCATCATCATTATCATCATCATCGCTGACTGCTGCTCGGAGCGTCGCGCGCTGTGTGCCAGCTGGTTCTGGAATAGAACAGACGTTTTGTGCAAGTGCTGTCTCACAAGTACTCACCTATGGGGCTGAAACGTGGAGGCTAACCAATAGAGTTCTACTTAAGTTGAGGACAACCCAGAGGGCTATGGAACGAAAAATGGTAGGGGTAACATTAAGAGATAGAAAGCGTGCAGAGTGGGTCAGAGAAATAACTCAAGTTAACGACATTCTAGTGGAAATTAAGAAGAAGAAATGGACATGGGCAGGACATGTAGTGCGAAGAGAGGATAACCGATGGTCGCTGAGGGTAACAAACTGGATTCCAAGGGAAGGAAAGCGTAGCAGGGGGCGGCAGAAAGTTAGGTGGGCGGATGAGATTAAGAAGTTCGCAGGGGTCAAGTGGATGCAGCTAGCACAGAACCGGGTTAAGTGGAGAGATATGGGAGAGGCCTTCGCCCTGCAGTGGGTATAATCAGGCTGATGATGATGATGATGATGATGATGATGATGATGATGATGATGATGTCTCACAAGTGGCGGAGGTGCGATTCGTATTCCCCACCTCTCGCTTTAGACCCGCCTACCGTTCTCCCTGGAGCTCCGTTCAGGCCTTCGCTTGCGTCCACGGTCCTGTGCTATGGATGAGGGCAACGGTGCTCGCTCACCCCCGGCGTCTCCTCCTCCTACTGCGGCTGCCCCTGCCTGGACTGTCACCAGCCGCCAGCGCGATCCACAAATTTTTGCTGGCCTTCGCGGTGAAGATGTCGACGACTGGCTCGACAACTACAACAGGGTCAGTGCATTTAACCGCTGGGATGACGCTCATAAACTGCTAAACGTCGTCTTCTACTTGGCTGACGTCGCCAAAACCTGGTTCCTCAATCACGAGGATGACATCGCTGACTGGCCTACATTCACGGACCAGCTAAAGAAAATTTTCGGCACTCCGGCTGGTCGCTCAGAGCAGGCAAAGAAAAAACTTGAAGCTCGTCTCCAGCCGCCCGGCGAGTCCTATACGTCGTATATCGAGGACGTTCTGGCCCTTTGTCGCCGTGTCGACGCTGTTATGCCTGAATCTGAGCGTGTTCGCCACTTAATTAAGGGCATCAACACTACTGCTATCAATGCCTTCGTGTTTAAAAACCCGTCGTCCGTATCTGACATCACAGCCACATGTCAACGTCTGGACCAGTTACAGTCCTGCCGCCTCGTGCAAGACCCCAGTGATGGTGGCTCCCTCATAGATGGAAATTTGCGGTCCCTAATCCGCACCATGATCCGGGAGGAGCTCTACGGCCTCACCAACCCCTCTGCAGTATCTCCAACTCTTCCGCCAGCAACGGTGAATTTGCGCAGCATCATCAAAGATGAACTGGGGAATTTCAACTGCACTGTGGCACCTGTCCCACCTCCCATTGCCTCCCAACCTCCCTCGCCGCCTCCCAACGCCCCCCAACATTCCTTGCCAACCTATGCCGAAATTACTTCACGGCAACCCACTCCGCCTTCCCCGACTTGTTCGGCACCCGTGTGGGGTCACCTCGCTGCCGTGGCACCATATCCTACAGTGCATCGTCCTGTTACAGCCTGGCGCCCTTCCCGCCCTGTGTGCTACTATTGCGGGATACGTGGCCACATTGCCCGTGTCTGTCGCCGCCGCCAACAAGACGAGCAACGGGGTTATGCTCCCTTTGAACGTGCCCGCGTGCGCCAGCCTGATGATTCTGCACTGCCCTACTCAGACTTTTACCGGCGTTCTTCCTCTCCTCCGAATTCCACCAATGTTTCACGGCCCTCGCGTCCTTCCCGACGCCGATCCCCTTCGCCTTTTCGCCGCACGTCACCGCTTCGTCCTGCCTCGCAACCCTTCCAACCTATAACGGAAAACTAACCGAAGCAGTTTTTGGAGGGAAAGCTGCTTCGAGTTCGAAATCTACAATTCCTCCTGGGCGACCGTCGAATATGTTAGTGGTGATTGTTGAAGGATTGTACGTTGAGGCCCTCATCGACACCGGCGCCGCTTATTCCGTCATGCATTCCTCTCTGTGTTCTCATCTGCGCAAAGTTATAACGCCATACATCGGTCCGCCACTTCGTGGAGCTAATGGAACTCTTATGAAACCCACCGGCCAATGCACAGCACGTGTCCTCATCGATAACCAGCGGCATCATATCGAATTTATTGTGCTCCCCACGTGCGTTCATCTCATGATCTTGGGGTGGGATTTCTTATCGTCGGCGTCCGCCCTCATCTCTTGCCGTGAGCGCCTTATTCATCTTGCGGACCCCGATATATTACCGACTTCTGATTGTTCACCACCACACGTGTTCGCAGCAGTTGATTTCGTTTTGCCCCCAGGACGCGAGCAGCTGATCATCGTGGCATTGGACTACCCTCTCGATGGCGAAGCCTTCGTTATGCCCGCTCCTCGGTGGACCTCCGACGGCCCAGCTCTTGCCTCGTGCCTCACCTCCTTCACCCGCGGTTGCGCGGTCGTTGCGGCCCTTAATACAACTCTCCAGCCGTTCTTACTGCCCAGAGGAGCCACAGTTGGGTTTATTTTTGACTGCGATCCCGTTCCCCTCAACACACTTTCCAGCGCACCACCGCCTCCTGCCAAGCCTCAATTTCCGACATCCTCTACTCTCGCAGCCGCCATCAGCTCTGACCTTACATCCGAGCAGTCCACAGCTCTGCTAGACGTCCTCCTGCGGCACCGAGAGTCTTTTGATGTGTGCGCCTCAGCGTTAGGGAAGACCTCCGTCACCTCTCATCGCATAGAGACGGACGGCTCTGCTATTGTTCGACGAAGGCCGTATCGCGTTTCAGCAGCAGAACGCAAAATCATTGAGGAGCAAGTTGCTGACATGCTTGCTCGAAATGTCATCCGACCATCCACGAGCTCTTGGTCCTCACCTGTGGTCCTCGTTCGCAAAAAAGATGGTTCAGTCCGCTTCTGCGTGGATTACCGGGCACTTAACAAGATCACGCGCAAGGATGTTTACCCTTTGCCTCGTATTGATGACGCATTAGACTGTCTCCAAGGCGCTGAGTATTTCTCCAGTCTCGACCTCCGCTCGGGATACTGGCAAATTCCTATGCACGACGCAGACAAGGACAAGACTGCCTTTTCTACCCCCGACGGTCTCTACGAATTTAACGTGATGCCTTTCGGACTCTGCAATGCGCCGGCCACCTTTGAGCGCATGATTGATACCGTGCTTCGCGGCATGAAATGGAAAACATGCCTATGTTATCTCGACGACATCATTGTCTTCTCGTCAAACTTCACTCAGCACTTGCAGCGTCTCACTGATGTCCTCACGTCCCTTGCCCAGGCGGGGCTTCAGCTGAATACCAAGAAGTGCCACTTTGCCAGTAAGACCATCAAAGTACTCGGCCATGTCGTCAGTAAGGCAGGAATCCAGCCTGATCCCGAAAAAATTACGGCTTTCGTTAATTTTCCTCGGCCCCAACGTCAGAAAGATCTTCGCAGCTTCCTTGGCTTAGCCTCCTACTTCCGCCGTTTTATTCGGAAGTTTGCAACAATTGCTGCCCCGCTACACAAGCTCGTGTCTTCCCAAGTGTTTTACACCTGGTCCACTGAATGTGAAGACGCCTTCAAAGCTCTCAAGCAGGCACTCACTTCCACCCCTGTGCTTCGCCATTTTGACGCTGACGCGCCCACCATACTTCACACAGACGCCAGTGGCCACGGTATTGGCGCGGTTCTCTTGCAACGCAACGCAATGTCTGAAGAGCAAGTCGTCGCATACGCCAGTCGTACGCTTACTGCAGCTGAGCGTAACTATACTATTACCGAGCAAGAGTGCCTCGCCGTTGTTTGGTCAGTTCAAAAATTTCGACCTTATTTGTATGGCCGCCACTTCACCATTGTCACAGACCATCACGCACTCTGTTGGCTGTCATCGCTGAAGAACTTATCGGGTCGACTGGGTCGCTGGGTACTACGTCTTCAAGAATACACCTTCACCATCACTTATAAATCTGGGCGAAAACACCTCGACGCGGACGCCCTCTCCCGCTGCCCATTGCTACCTACTGACGCGGCCCCACATACGGTCTCCTCTCCCTGCTGCCATCCGAGTCAGCCTTCTGCTGGCCACCTGAATGTTGCACCCATCGCTATAGCTCCACTCGAGAACAATGCTGATTTCTCGTCCCTGCAGCTGACTGACCCTTACTGCCGCACAATCATCGCTCGCCTCCGTGGAGAATCAGTTGTCCCAAACAGTCGCTTGCGCCGGCAGCTTCGTCGGTTCCGATTTCACCATGGAACACTTTACCGCGACGTTTATCACCCTACGGGTCAACGCTGGGTACCCGTTGCCCCTCGCTCCCTTCGTTTTAAAATTATGGAGGCTTACCACGACGACCCCACTGCTGGACATTTAGGCCACTTTAAAACTTACGACCGTATCAAGAGCCGCTACTTCTGGCCTGGGCTTTCTGCCAGCGTCGCCAAATACATTTCATCATGTCCGTCTTGCCAGCATCGCAAGCGTTCAACATCCCCTCCTGCTGGCCTACTGCAACCTCTACCTTGCCCATCTGTGCCTTTTGACACGGTCGCCATTGACTTGTTTGGACCTCTCCCTTTGACATCAGACGGCAACCGTTTTGTTGTCACTGCCATTGACTATCTAACGCGGTACGCTGAAACCGCACCTCTTCGCTCCGGTGCCGCCTCTGAAGTCACCGATTTTTTCCTGCGTGCGATAGTTTTGCGTCATGGTGCTCCTCGTATTCTCATTAGCGACCGTGGAAAGACATTTCTTTCTCAAGTCCTTGAGGAAGTACTGCGCGCAGCCAACACCGTCCATAAGACTTCTTCTAGCAACCACCCTCAGACCAACGGACTCATCGAGCGGTTTCATCGCACTTTGTCCGACATGATATCCATGTATATCGCTCCTGATCACCGGAACTGGGACAACGTTTTACCTTTCGTCCCCTACGCCTACAATTCCGCTGTTCAGCGCACTACTGGTTATAGCCCTTTCTTTTTAGTTTATGGCCGTCAACCATCGACAGTACTGGACACTACTTTCTTCTCTGCTCCCTCTACGTCTGAATCTCTGGGAGAAGAATTTGCCACTCGTATGGCCCAGTGTCGCCAACTTGCCCGTTTGAACACTGAAGATGCTCAACAAGAACGCAAAGCCCTGTATGATCAACGCCATCAAACTCCCTCCTTTTACTCCGGTGATGAAGTTCTCCTGTGGACACCAATCCGCATTCCTGGCCTGTGTGAGAAGTTTCTCCATCGTTACATTGGCCCTTATACAGTACTCCAACAAACGTCTCCGGTGAACTATCGCGTTATTCCCTCGCACACCGTCGCAGATCGACGTCGTCGCTCCGAAGAGATCGTCCACGTCTCGCGCATGAAGCCCTATGCCCGTCGTCCCTCATCCCTGTAATCAGCGACCAGGGTGGCCGCTCTTTTGTCGGGGGGATTTGTGTGAGCGCAACGCGTGAGCTTTCACCTCTTTCATCTGTATAGATCCATCATCATTATCATCATCATCGCTGACCGCTGCTCGGAGCGTCGCGCGCTGTGTGCCAGCTGGTTCTGGAATAGAACAGACGTTTTGTGCAAGTGCTGTCTCACAATACATACATACATACATACATACATACATACATACATACATACATACATACATACATACATACATACATACATACATACATACATACATACATACATACATACATACATACATACATACATACATACATACATACATACATACATACATACATACATACATACATACATACATACATACATACATACATACATACATACATACATAGCTTTTCACCGTTTCGATTATATTCTTTTTATATCGGTTTCTATTAAGAAGCGTGTCCCATCTAGTAAAAATCTGACGCGAATAAGAGCAAGACGGTTCCATCGCTGTTGGTGGTATTTCAGTGCGTTCAAGGGCGCTTCCTTTTTATTTATACATACATACATACATACATACATACATACATACATACATACATACATACATACATACATACATACATACATACATACATACATACATACATACATACATACATACATACATACATACATACATACATACATACATACATACATACATACATACATACATACATACATACATACATACATACATACATACATACATACATACATACATACATACATACATACATACATACATACATACATACATAGTTTTTCACCGTTTCGATTATATTCTTTTTATATCGGTTTCTATTAAGAAGCGTGTCCCATCTAGTAAAAATCTGACGCGAATAAGAGCAGAACGGTTCCATCGGTGTTGGTGGTATTTCAGTGCGTTCAAGGGCACTTCCTTTATATTTCTGTGAAAATGTCCCACGGAAATTTATTGATCGTGCTTTCCACTCTACGTGACCGGAGAATATCACAACAATTTCTAATTTACGCTCTATAGTGACGATTGCTAAACAAAACGAAGGCCACCAGAAAAAAAAATTTGAAGCATCCCCTTCCCACGCAGTGAACACCAGTTACGAGGACTCCCCGAGGGCAAATCTGCTTGAGGCGTGACTCCGTGGGTCTGTAAAAGCAGGCATTAAATTCCAATCTGTGCGACACTCAGATTAAAAAGTATATCGAAGGAGCAACCAAGAGGGTTCAGACCACCAATATAAAGAGAAAAATGAATAAATGTGTAAATAAAGAGTCCAATTCCTTTACTTTTGCACGTACGACGTTCACGCATTGCAAACGCCAGGGAGCAGAAGAAGGGAAAAGTTCCGTGTCGTAGAAAGAGCGCTGAAATGAGTGTAGGCATTTTTTACTATTATTGTTTGCGATACTGCAAGAAGTATTTCCGCTGTGGATTTCAAAATACCGCAGGGTTATTTCCCATTCTAGACAATCATCATGATCATATTTCGATTCTTATTTCTGATTTTAAGTGGTAAGACGCCCGACTACTGTGCCGGAGTACCCGGGTTCGATCCCGACCTCGGCGGCTGCGTTTCGATGGAGGCGAAACGAAGAGGCGTCCGTGTGCTGTGCGATGTCAGCGCACGTTAAAGATCCCCAGGTGGTCCAAATTACTCCGTAGCCCTCCACTACGGCTCCTCTTTCTCTCTATCCACTTTCTCTCCCACCTTCCTCCCTTCCCTTACGGCGCGGTTCAGGTGTCCACAGCTACAAGTGTGACAGATACTGCGCCTTTCCTTTCCTGTGAACCAAGCAATCAATCAATCAATCAAGCGACAACAAAGATACTGAGTTCACAGATAACGCCGCTTTTTATGGTAAATTCACATATTTTACCGTCCAATAAAGCTACACTAATTTAGATTAGCGTACTCTCTGTATTTTTTAAGAATGTTGAACATTATGCAGCTATTTTTACATAGACATCGAGACCATATAACTAAGCAGTGTTTGCTACTGTTAACATCAGAACATTCAGCATGTCTGGTCCTATACTTATCATCAACTTTAAGTTAGCGAAATTAAGTGACAAAATGGGATGTGTTGATAAAGAGTTGGTCAATGTTTTCATTCATTCTTTCAGATCAACTCACGAAAATACATCGCCGTTTTTTCACCACATCTGCACACTGTTCAGCTGTCAGCTTCTTCTTTAGGAGTATAATATTGTGTTTAACGTGCGTGCGCGCTATTCGAAGATGGAACAATGACACTATAATAAAGCGCTTCTGACTTGTACATGAACTGCATTCCCCGAGAAAAAAGCTTCATAAGACGGACATTGATCGTTTTAGCACTCTGCGCAGGCTGCTCAACCTACAACCACATTTAAAATGCTTATTTTCCCAATTTTCTTATTGCTATCTAGTGCTATCTATACATCTGCTGTCACTTCGAATTCTTTTTTTTTTTACACTATTTGGAATTCGAGATTTTTCTTTTGTGTCCTTGTGTTGCGACTTTTCTGTATCGCGGTTTATATCACCAACCGCCAACGTGACTGAGTGTTCTGAGGAACTCGGTATGCAGTAGGAACAAAAATTAAGTTTTTTGGCTGTGATATTTTTAACGCCAGAGTGTTAAAAGATCCTGTTGCCCCAAAAGCACGGCGCCGGCGTTGTGATCGAACAGTCCCGGGCATTGCGCTGGCCGGCAGCAGCGTCAGCTGACATGGTCGAGCACTAATTATTTGTTGGCTTGTGCGACTGAACTAGATCACACGTTTATCTATTTATTTACTGAGGCATATTCTTTTATATTTTTTTTTTGGTAGCCTCACCATATTATATGTGTCCCCAGAGGAGCCTGTTATACCTAGTAGCACGGGCAGAGGCATATTATTTTATTTAATTTTTCGGTAGCCTCGTCATAACATATGTATCCCCAGGGGGAAAATACTTTATAGAGCAGAGGGGCGAATAAAAACATTGAAGAAAGAACATATCAAAAAGGAGTAGAACAATACCAGGAGTATAATTTTAAATGAGCGCCGCCACCCATCGGGACCATTCATGCGCATCGCATTGGCGATGGGCAGGCTCACTGTATTCTTGTAACGCAGACAGCAACACGCTGCACGGTCTGATAAAGGTGACTAATATCAATGAGGTTCGTTACAGCAAGATGTAATTACAGTAAAAACATCAAAAGCAGCAGCAGCAGACGTGTTCACAGCACTTTTACACTAACATTCGAGGTGGTCGACACAGATGGGAAGCAGTCGGTTACTTTTGGACGAGAGAGGAAACGGCCCTACGAGGTAAAGACCCACTTGTTCTAACGGGATTCTTCGAAGTCTCACATGATGCAATTTACCTAGCGGGGATCTTTCCCAGAAGATGGAGACGTTAACAATGGACGCAAGTAATCACGCAATGCTGAATCGTGTGGTGCATTTTATCCAGCAAAAGCCTGCTCTCTCTGGCGCAGTGAAGTGTTCTGGAAAGCCGCAAAATTCTAGACGTGACTAGTCAAACATTATGAACAAAAGAATATCAAAGAGCACTACGACCGGAAAGCGCGCAAATACAGAAGAATATATTTTGTTTCTAAAGAAAACCTTCGGGAGAACTGAAATTGTTCGCTGGTGTCGGTTCAGAGGCTTCGAAAAGTTACAAGTTCCTGATTTTTCTGTTGCTCTGCCAAGTTGCCGAGATCCCAAAGCTCTTGGGAAACAGTGGCGACATAGTCGTCAAAGTCTTCTTCTTCGCTGTTATTAGCCGAACGTGACAGCCATGAAAGTATGTGAGCGTCGGCGTGTCGGTGACCACTCATGTAGGAGACTGCCAAGTTGAGCTCCTGAATGCCGAATGCCCAGCTAGCCAGTCGACTTCAGCGGTCGCGCAGATTCACATGACAGCAAAGGTAAGGCTTCATGATCTGGGGCGGCTATAAAAGCATGCTAATAAAGACACGAGCGGAATCGCTCTACCCCGGAAACGATGACGAAACGAAACCTGTTTGCAGAATGGCATTATTTTAAAACAACATTTGTGCAGCTGTTTTCTCCTACATAAATCAACAGTTGGGAGCTAATCTATATATATTTGGTGGCAAATAATTTATCAAAATGTAGCATGAAATTCCCGTGAACAGAGAATGCTATCATGTTGACGTGTTAGCGCAGGATCCTTCTTGTAATAAGGGAATAGTTACTCATTCACATCCACCCAATCCTCCTAGCTGGAAAAATCTCTTTGGCCGTCTCCCTTTCCATTGGTCTTAAAACGTGGCTGGCTGGTAGTAAAGAGGAGACAACGACATATCCCACTCAACTTTGGAAGAATAGAGAGAGGGAAGATAAAAAGAGGGTTAAAATAATTGCTGCCGGGTGCACAAATTGATAAGAGGAAAATTCCTGCCTCCCATTCAAAGATGAAGAAGAAGAGAGTAAAAAGAGGTGATCGGAAGCAGGCTGACGAGGGTGGAGAAGGCACGTAGCGTAACGCACTGTGTCTGGCTAGTTTCACTGGAAGAGTGGAGTGGCTCGCTACGTGTCATACGATGATTAATACATTGTGAGGGTAAAGGGACTTGGTAGTCCGATGAGCGTGTAATAATGTTTAAGGCTTTAAATCTCGCATCATAAATGTGCCTAATGAGCATTTCAACTCTCTAGTCCTATAAAACCAAGGCCCTCAGTCACGAATGGCTGCGGAGCAATTCTGACCACGGCGGTGGCCGGACCTGTGACGCAGCGGGGGGTGCTAAGAATTTCTGGCGCCGCTGGACAGGCCGCCATTGTAAACTGACCCTGGCAACGTCTAACGCTAGAAGCCTAGGTAGAGAAGCTAGTTTACCAGCGCTGTTAGAGGTAGAGGGTATGACATGGAAAGTCATAGGGCTTAGTGATGTTAAGAGGGCCAATGAGGCATATACTGTACTAAAGGAGTGGCATGTAGTGTGTTATCAAAGTTTACCGGAAAAGCGGGGACTAGAAGTAGGTTTTCTTGACAAAATGTATATAGCTGGAAATATAGATGAATTCTATAGCATTAATGTGAGGATGGCAGGCATCGTAATTTAGTTAAATAAGCAGTATAATGGTTGTACAGGCCTACACGCCTACATGTAGTCATGATTACAGGCAGTTGAAAGCTTCTACGAAGATGTAGAATCGGCAGTGCAAAAAGGAAAGACGCAGTATACTACACCAATGGGCGACTTTAATGCCAAGGTAGGGAAAAAGCAGGCCGGAGATCAAGGAGTGGGTGACTATGAAATTGGTTCTAGGAACAGCAGGAGGAGTTACTAGTTCAGTTTCCAGAGCGCAATAAGTTAAGAATCAGTTATACCTTCCTCAGCCAACAAAGAACCGGAAGTGGACATGGAATAGTCATAACGCGGTGACTAAAAACAAAACTGACTTCATACTGTGTTTTAACCCCGCTATTATGCAGAATGTAGAGATAATCGAGAGAGAGCGATGCAGTGACTACAGGATGGTAAGGTCTCGAATTAGTCTAAATCTGAAGAGGGAACGAAACAGATTAGTACGAAAGAAGTCCATCAAAACATTAGCGGTGAGGAGGAGGGCAGAGGAGTTAAGGACCTTGCTACAGCCTAGATTTTAAGCTCTAACCGATGATGACAACATTAGTCTAGTAGCAAAGAACAAATATTTCAGAGATATCATTACTGAGTACTCTGTAGGAGTAGTGGTAGGATAGTTATAGAGGATACCGGTAGGCTATCCAAGTAGACGAAGAATATAATTAAGAAACAGCAAAATATGAAAGCTTCCAATTCAACAGACCAGATAGAATTGGCAGAGATATCAAAGCTAATCACTAAGCGCCAAGTGGCTAATATACGGAAGAATAACAGGGAGAAAACTGAGCATGCTGTAAAGAACAGGGAAGCCTTAAAGCGGGGAAGAAGAAATTGGGCATAAGCAAAAATCAGATGTATGCGCTAAGGGACAAGGCAGGCAATGTCATCACGATGATGGACAAGATAGCCAAAGTAGCAGAGAAGGTCTATACTGATCTCTACAGTAGCCAAAGTAGTCAGGACAATATTGAGATTCGCAGTAGCCAAAATCAGTCAGACGTTCTGCCCGTGACGAAAGACGAGTTTTAAAAAGCGTTAGAAACTATGAAAAGAGAGAAAACAGCAGGAAAGAATCAGGCAACAGTAGATTTATTTAAACGCGGGGGGATATCATGCTAGGAAAACTGGCCACCCTCTATACGCAGTGCCTGAGGTCATCGACGATACCGGAAGCATAGAAGAACGTAAACATTATATTGATTCATAAGAAAGGGAAAGCTAAAGGCCTGAAAGATTACGGACCAATCAGCATATTTTCTGTTACGCATAAGATATTTACCAAGATAATCGCTAATAAAGTCAGGACAACCTCGGTCTGCAGTCATGCTAAGGATGAAGCAGGTTTTCGGAAAAGGTATTCTATTATCGAACATATCTATACCATCAACTAGGTCATAGAAACATTCTCGGAATATAATCAGCCCTATACATATCATTCATTGATTACAAACACGCATTTGAAGCACTAGAAACCTCGGCGGTCATGCAGGCATTGCGAAATGAGGGTGTAGACGAGCCGTACGTGAAAGTACTGAAGATTAAAGTGGCTGCACACCAACCATAGTTCGGCATAAAGAAGGTAACAAAATTAATATAAAGAAAGATGTTTGGAAAGAAGACGCGATCTCCCAGTATTATTCGTAGCTTGCTTAGAGGAAGTATTCGGAGGTTTGCAATGAGAGCAGTTAAGGATAAGGATAGATGGAGAATACCTCAGTAAGCTGCGATTCGTTGATGACATTTCGTTGCTAAGACAGGGTATTACCTACAAAAAATGATTGATGACCTAGACAGCAAAAGTAGTAGACTTGGAAATAAATATGCAGAAGGCTAAGGGAACGTTCAACAGCCTCGAGAGGGAACCGCAGTTAACGTTAGGTAGCAAAGAACTGCAAGTAGTAGACGAATATATCTACTTAAGACAGGAGTAACCGCAGATCCGGACCATGAAAGGGAAATAACAAGGAGAATAAGATTGGGATGGAGCGCATTCGGCAAGCACTCGCAGATTATTACTGCCAGTTAACCCGTATCGCTCAAGAGGAAAGTATACAACAGTTGCATTTTACCTGTACTCACCTATGGAGCTGAAATGTGGAGGCTAACGAAGAAGGTTCTACTTAAGTTGAGGACAGTGCATAGGGCTCTGGAACGAAAAATGATACTGGTAACGTTGAGAGATAGTAAGCATGCAGAGTGGGTTAGAGAAATAACTCAAGTTACTGACATTCAAGGGGAACTCAAGAAGAAATGGGCTGGGCAGGATGTGTAATGCGAAGAGAGGATAAGAGTGAAGGGCTCTGGAAGTTTGAAACACCGGGGGGGTCTTTAAAGTCCACTGATACATCATATTACACGGGCATCTCGCTTTTAGCCTCCATCAAAAAATGGCTACCGCGAGCGGGATTTCAACCCGCAACTTTGGTTTCAGCAGTCAAGTGCACTGACCTGTGAGCCACCTCCACTGGGAAATTATTATGTGCAATAGCAAAACGTCGGTGAAGCGCTGTATAACTCAAAAGCTTTTTGTAGATGTTCGATTAAACTATGTATGAACTGATGTTCTAATTCATAGAAAAATGGAAGCCCCAGATTGAAGGTCATGCTTGACGCTCCGCCACATTAGGGTAAATTGAGCTTTGTTAATCATTTTGGTAAATCACTTTTAAAACTTTTCTGTCCTGTACCGAACACCGTAGCACATTTTTTTTATCATCGTTAATATTATAAACTCAACACTCGAGACCAGAAGTTTAATGTGTTGTTTCAGAAGCCCTTGTGGCGATGCGCAAATTTTCGCATGCGCAATATCCAGCTGTCGAGCTCTCTGAGACGTCCCTTTTATTCCGATGCAAGTATAAAATATTGATATTGTACCAGTCGAAAAGAAACTACAGAACAATATCACGATAAAATATTCTGTAGTTCTGTCATGAAGGTCAAAATGTAGTTCTGAAGTACTTTCCTGTAGTTGTGCAGTTTTTTTCTATCGTACTTTTCTGTAGTTTGTAGCTCTATTGCGCTTTGCTGTCATAACTACAGAAACTTCTGACATTACTAGAAATTTTTTTTGTCGCGACAATTTCACTGTCAAAACCTGCGCAGAAATTTTGTTGTGACTACAGAAAACCTTGTGCAGTTTTTTTCCGAATGGGTGTCAACTTAGCTTGGGTGTCAGGCAATGGTCTAACCTGATGATGCTGAATAAAATCTCGCCTTCAAGGAAAAATAATAAGCAAAATGTTAGAAAAAAAATCAATTGTTTGCTTTTATGTAACTTAGAATCTATATTCTATTTTTAAGTCTTTTATTTACGCCCACGCGCAATGTTTACCTTGAAATTAACACTTTTTGAACCCTAGGCAACACAAAGCCGCGCTCCGATTTGACGCCTGCTTAAAATCTGCGCCTCTCCTCATCTGAAAAAATCTTTTTCCATCGCCTATTTCGCTGCATTTAGGGGGATGGCTGTCACTAATCTGACAACATTGAAAAGCTAACTTTTGAATTAGCCACACAGAACTTCAGGCGCAGGCTCGCGGCGCGCTTTAGCGCGCGTCGACGCGTTTTCGCGGCCTACTGCCATTGTTGTTTTTTACGCTGGATACTTAGCTTTCATCCAATGACGAAGACAATGAAGTGGTTTAGAATACAACGCTTTCACGTTAACCGGCGTAATTCGGTCACCAATTACAAAATCTCTACACCCCAATTCGGTGGTGTACGCCGAGGTTACCAGGGCGTCTGCATCGAAACTTTCACGTTAGGAGGAATCCTTAGAGACCATAAAAGCAAGAGTTAGCAACCATGGCTATGGCCTGATTCACACTGACATTCTCTCATGTGCCATCGCCGGAAGCTGCGAGCGTTAAGCATGCGGTTCGGATTTGCGTCTGGTTGAAGACGCAACATAAGAACTTGTTGTTTGCACGTTCTCCCTGCAGCGTGTAAAGTGCTTCTCAGCGAAACGCTTCGAGACAGCAAAATGAATAACATCGTGCAACAAAGCTCGAGCTGACATTTCAGACCATTCGGAGTTTCTGCAGGACGACTCACAGTCGAATGGTTATGCAAAGCTGACCAGCGTGGATTATACTTTACGGAGAAGACGCTACTTCGTCTCACAAGATATCTGCAGCACTGCCACTGCAACCGGCAGAGACAACCCTGTCCAATCAGGATCACGCGCACTACAATAGGCAATTGTGCTCCTACGTGCCTCTCGCTCCCCAAATTGGCGGAGGTGAGAGTAGGAGCACAATTCTTTATTATAGTGCGCACGGACGAGAGGCATTTAGGAGCACAAGGGCTCCTCTGCCTTTCGAAGTGCTGCAGATATCTTATGAGACGAAGTACACGCGACTGGTCACTAAGGAAGCCCAGAGAACAAGGCAATTAGAACAGAAAAAAACGTATTGATGATGAAGTTGACTACCTGGTTATGGTTATTGGCTACAGAAAACATGCATGAGCATGTATCTCTGGGGTTCAATATCGTAATAAAGCTTTCTTTTCTCATTCAAAGGCAGTTATCTCAAAACATGAAATTTCGCTTCATTTGACCGTTTTTTTTTCTTTTTTCTCAGGAAAAACATGAGTAGAGAGATAAAAATTTCCTTCTTTTTTTCTTTTGACGGAACACTGCAGATAGTCTACTGAACTAGAATAATGAAAAATAATGCAGGGAGTTTTGAACTAAAAGACATTTACTGCATATTTTGGATTTAAAATTTTGTGGGCCTATTAAAAAAAAAATAACAAAAAATCCAATGTTTTGAAAGCAATATTCCTTGTTCAGTAAGACTATCTCAGATTACTTCTTGCAGTGACACCAAACTGAATGCTCTAACCACAGAAAATCCATACGAAAAAGATCACAAATATAGGCTAAAAAACTTGGGAGGAATAGGGCCTATCCTGTACCTTAAACCTTGCCTACGCTCGTATGAAGTAGCTATGCCTCTCGTAGAATATCGGCTTGGCGCATGTTTTAGAATACTTGAGACAACTGCAGAATATTTTAAAACAGTGTTGTCTGCAATTATTGGTGGAATAGTCTAATATCCCTATCTGTACTAAAACTGCGCTTGCTAACTCGCTCCTGCGCGCACTTTAGGTTAAGATTTCGTTATAGTAATGGTCGGAAATGTTTTCATAATAAATAACAAACAATAATCTTCCGCAGTTATTGCGTATCAAATAATCCGCGACAACAAAAACTACGTGTATTGATCTGCGGAAAAAATTATTGTCACTGCAGAATGTTTCGCTGTGTGGAAATTTTGATTTCGTAATTACCTTTTCTTAAAAACATGTCGATAGTTTGTGGTACTTGGGCAATAGGACCACTTCAAATACTAAAAATATTTCTATGAAATGAAGTTGTGCAATTTTCGGTGTTGCAGATTAAACCCACTATCTCTGCGTGCCTGAAGGGCACTCTACACATACGCTACAAAGGCTCGTTGTTGCCAACTGTATTAGCTAGGGGTCTATCAAATTCATTTTGGTGTGGGTGACTAAGGAGCATGTGTATAAGCACAGTACTGGATCCATTTTTCGAGTTTGCGTCGTTATCGAGTGTCTTTATATCCTCGTCATCTCGAGTCTTCTGATTGAGGAAGACACTAGTACTGGATGTGACTACCAATTCTGTTTCCGGCGTTTCCACCAGTCACATGACTCGAGGTCGGGAAGATGTGACACTTTTGATAACGACTAAAATTTGGAATGCAGACCCCGATGCTATATGAATTGTACTTTAATTCGTGCATCAGTGCTGTCCTATATCGTGCAGTGTAATACGTGCATAAGTATTGCGGTTGGTTGGTTGGTTGGTTCAAAGGAAGGGAAAGGCGCAGTATCTGTCACACTTGCTCTGTGGACACCTGAACCGCGCCGTAAGGGAAGGGAGGAAGGTGGGAGTGAAAGTGGAAAGTAAGAAAGGGGAGCCGTAGTGGAGGGCTACGGAGTAATTTCGACCACCTGGGGATCTTTAACGTGCGCTGACATCGCACAGCACACGGACGCCACTTCGTTTCGCCTCCATCGAAACGCAGCCGCCGAGGTCGGGTTCGAACCCGGGAACTCCGGTACAGTAGTCGGGCGTCTTACCACTGCGCCACCCCGGCGGGGCATAAGTATTGCGGAGGCATAGTATTCCGTTTAGAGTAATTTGGTGCGTCACCACTGTAGTGGAGCAGCATGCCGTGTACCCCCCATCTCAATGCGCAGCAAAACATGATTTCTGAGATACTCACTTGACAAGTGTTGCTCTAGAAAGATGGGAACGGCTATTTCGGAGAGGCTGTCTAGTTGACAAAAACGCCAGGGAATTAGGCTGCACCTAGGAACCGGTGGCAATTTTTATATTTTTTCAATAATGATATTTGCCCTCCACTGAACCTTATCATGTGCGAACCTAGTAGGATACACTATGAATACTAATTTGTTATACCACTTAGGGAAACGATCTTCTAAATATGTTAGCAGGGAGTCTTGTGCCAACTAAAACAGAGCACACTTTAAAGGTGACAGGGTGAGAGTTTTGTAATTCCAGCTTAATGCCTGTAGAACGTTTTCAACGTCACAACAATGCCTGAAGCGCATATCTGCATAAGGACCAATGCAGAAAGTGTCAAAACGTCGCGGACATATTTTATGGAACATAGCGTTTGTTTGAAACAGCTTCTCTAAGGAAAGAGAATAAAACGGCGTCCAAGGATTTAGTTGGCAATAAGTGTACGGCGCTATGCGACGGCCGCTAAACGTAGTTGATTAGAAAGGGCTGCACAATACTGAGTAAAAGAAAGTACCAAGCTTCAATTTCAACCAGGAAATCATAATATTTCCTCACTGCTGTCCCTCTTCCGGCGCCACCAGGTGGCCGAGATATGTCTTGGCACGTTGCCTAGAGGCTTCTTCTTCTCACTCGAGCTTCGCCTCATTAATAAGGACAACCTGGGTTGTTCTGCTTCTTTACACATTTGTTGGTGACAATATATTTAACTTCGGAACTGTAGGTAACGTTAATATTAGGTTGTTATTACCAGCACAGTAAATGCTTATTTAGATGTTTGAAGGCAACATTCAGTGCTGACATTTCGAGCGAATCCCCTTTCTTCGCAGCTCCTATTTTCATCCTGCAACTCAGGTGCCTTCAAAAGATGATTATCATTACAAACTACATGTAGTGCGCGTAATTTTATGTGTACCTTTTTATTGCGGTGATTTATTCTCTTCTCTAAGACATCCGCAGCGCCTAGCCAAGGACTGGAAAGACGCCAGTTGCTTTAAAGCCATCCAGAACGCTGATCGTCCTCACGAAATTTGAGGATGCATTTACGTTTGCAGAAAATAACTCTTTCATCAGAAGAACGCATAATGATGCAATAAAAACAAACATGACTAGAAACATTTCCCCGTTGGGAGCGGTAATGGCTCCCATCTGCGCTTCCCCTTGCGGTTTCCGTTCACATCTGCAAGCACTAAGCAAGTTACTTATTTATCGAACTCTTAGTTTTCCTTTTTCGCTAACTACTTATTGCTGCCTTCTAATTGCTCCCTTGCTAAATCAAGCTGGTAGCTGTGGTATATGCAAACGGCAGTGTAAACTACAGGGAACTTCCAAACTGTAATTATTATGTCTTTATCTCCAATAACAAAGCCGTGAGTAACAATTAAAACGAACCTGGAGGCTCTGTTTACATATGTCGGCGCTTGAAAAGTGAAGTTACTCATATAATAATATGTCTTAAGCCATTTTATGTGTCATCTATTTAGCTTAAATAACTGAGTACCCCAATCACAACTAACGAGGAGCTTTACAAAGATTATTAGTCACATGAGTACTCCTTACTATGCAAAACAGTGTTCTTAGCTTAAATAACCGAGTACCCCCAATCACAACTAACGAGGCGCTTTACACAGAACATTAGTTACATGAGTACTCCTTAGTGTGCAAAACAGTGTTCCCGTTTTCATCTTCTTCACATAGCGCGATGACCACAATGCATCTATTATTGTTCACTCTTTCGTTTTGTAATTCTCTTTTAACAATTATGTTTGCCTTTTTCACTTTTATATTCCAAACGTTCCTATTCTTTATGATTTAGTTTTTTCGCTCCGCCTAATAAATACCCCGCCTAAGGGTCCTTAAGAGAAAATAAATTATGATTATGATGATGATGATCATGATCATGATGATAATAATGATCGTTTACATATTAAGAAGATGTAAAGCAAATACGGCGGAGATTTTTTCAGGCTGTCCATGCTTGCGATCAGTAAGCGCCAGATAATTCTGTGGTGTCCGGTAGAACAGATGAAACGCTCAAGTGGCGAGCCCGTGAAGATAGACGGGATGCATGAACAAGATTTACCTGTGTGTGCTGACGGCAGAAGGAACGAATACGAAATCTGTTTCGAGCGAGAACATCTTCGGCGGAAATCCGCCTGGTTGGTTTCTTGAAACAAACGTGTGAGAAACACGCTCACCAACCAGAAATATTTGTTAAAAGTCGACGTTTTAGGACCAACCTGGTCCCTTCCTCAGGGGCGACTGAAGAGCGAGGCACGCAGTAGCAAGCAGCGACCTTTGCTTCCTTTTTCCCAACACGTTTCTATTCATTGCTGCTGCTGTCAGCCGGATGATCCAAGACTCGACGTGTCGTCTTTTGAAAGGATTGGTCCTTGCCGTTGAAACCAAACTTTTCAAAAGGAGACACGTCGAGTCTTTGTTCATCCGGCTGACAGCAGCAGCAGTGAATAGGAAACCGGGGACGTTACCCTCCGCGTACATGATTCGACTCCACCACGTGTTGGGAAATGGGAAACCAAGGCCGCTGCTTGCTACTACGGGCCTAGCACTTCAATCACACCTGAGGAAGTGACTGAGTAGGTCCTGCAACGTCGGGTAGTGTTTCTCAAAATCTGTTTTCTTAGAGAAATTTGCCGCAATGAATCAACCGCGTATTTCAACTTCTATCTAGCGAAACTACACTCTTGTCATGCTCGCATGCAGTCGTACCTAGTCGCCGATTGAAAGAAACCTCGCTTCGCTGGTGGAAGTGTTTGCTCAAGAAGTAACACCAGCGACCCATTTTTAGACGACACAGTGAGGAGGAGAAAAGCGCCAACGGCGAAATTGGAGGAAGCTAACTTGCATCCGGAGCTAATTGCATTCCGTGAAACAGGAATATATTCAAGACAATGGATCAGGGAGGCTTGTTTACTCCGTGTAAAAGGCGCCAAAGGGAAATTTGAGACATGCTAGAATACAAGAGACACGGGTAGGCGCACTAAAAGAAAAGTACAACTCAACAACCAAGTTATTAGTGCACCTACCATGTGTGTTTCTTCTCTTCAAGAGCGTCTCACATTTGCCGTTGGCAGCCATTACGCATTCAAGCTAAATACCCCATCACTCAGTACAAAGGTTTGCATACCGCCAACAAGTTCAAACCTGTGCGAAGAAAACACGACGAGAAGAGGCACGATCAGACATGGACACAAAATGCGTTGTTTCGGGACTGCGTTTTGTGGCTTTGTGTGCTTACTTGTGTCTCTTCTCACCTCGTCTTCTTCGCACAGTTTTCAATGTGCTTAATATATAAAGCAAGTAGCCTAGCTTCATATCTTACTAGCATAGCCGCAGTTCTCTCAGCAATGCTAGCTTTTACACTTCTACAAAAATTGGCAGAGGCTTAGCTCTGCTATGCTTGTATATACGTAGAGTAAAGCGTAAAGCGCCCACGGCAGTGCGCTCTGGGAAGATTCAGTCTTTCGGGCTACTCTCTCGCAGCCGCTCTGGGAAAGCTTCTTGTCGTGACGGTACATCGCGCGCCCCTTGTCGAACGCAACCAGTATTTCACTAAACACATTAAAGTTCACCGTCGTTCTATAATTTTTCTGCAGAAAGGAAAGGCGCAGTATCTGTCACTCGCGGAATCCCGCTATCATTCTCACTGTATACAAGGGGAATTGTAAAGAGCGAGAAGGAGCTCTTTTTTTTTACCGTGGGAAGCACGTTGTGTAATCAGTAAGCAGCCGGAAACAATAGATAATATTTGTTTACATTGTTGGGAAGGGGTATATTTCTGGGATGTATTACAACAGACCATAAAGAAGGATTTTCCACTATAGCTAGCACGGCATTGCATATTTAAGCATATAGAATGAGGATGGAGTTCCATCTGACGTAATTATGCTTATGGGCTTCCACTCTATATGGCGCTCCAGAATGGCAGACTATCACTGTGACAAGAATGCCAGACCTGCTCGAATTTATTTTCGAGAGAGTATGGAGTTGTTTATTGCCATCCAAAAGTAGCTGCAGAACCTCCCGTATGGCTTTCAAGGGTAGAGCCTTTGTTGTCGCTGCGGGAGTTTTAATGCGACGAGACCAGTCTAACACTGGCTGATCATGACATTCATTTATGTATATTGCTTTTTGTGTCTTTTTCCATGTTTTGATCGGAGTTTTGTGTTATGTCGTGTTCCAAAGCCAGGCAATAAAGAAGAAAAAAAAAACATTCTAGATGTGGCGCAATAGTAAAGCGCTGGGCTGATCATCCAAGGGATGGAGGATCGATTTCCCGGTGGTAGACAAGGTTTCATTTAATTTTTTAGAATAGATTCAATAGTAATGCGGCATAAGACTTCTGGTTGGTCGCTTCGAATTTGGCGGCACTCGCGCATGCGCATAACGGGCGGCCAAGGCTCACGTGAAACTCGGCTCTGACCTGCGTAGTGTAGCTTTACGCTACAAAAACAATAGCTAAGAAAGTTCAAGACCTCGCGCATAACTATAGGCTCATATGGGACAGGGGAGGCCTAATGACATTGCATACTGTGAAAGTTACATGGCTCATTGATTATTTTGAGAAGAGCTTTGTTTTTTTTTTTTTTAAATCGTTGCTGATGTTGGCAATCGTAGAGAAGACAGCATGATTCGGAACAATTATCTGACCATGACACATAGTTCACAGATGGCTTGTGCGGCTGAATGCACCACTGTGGCATATATAGACTTCAGTAAGCGAGGAGAGAATGAGAGATGAGAACAGAAGCAAGACTCGCACTCTGGTAACTCCCATCAACTTGGCCGAACAAATTTGCATTCCCTAAAAGCAGTTCCCGACATGAAATGGTGCTTCTATAGCGACTATCTGAAATCGCTAGCGCCCAGTATGCGGGTAGTTTCAGAGAAGGTAAGCGTGTGCAGGGTCCACAGACGAGTAAGCGAAAGAAAATGCAGCCTCCATCTCCTAAGAAATTCTTTGTTTTTGTGTTGTCGACAACTCACCTAACAAATTGCTAGTGCTGTTGCTGGTGTTCTGTCTCCAGGATTTCTTAGATTGTTCCAATAACAAAACACTTAGTTCAGGATTCTCAGTTAAATCAACTTCTTAAGTTCACCTAAGTCCTTCCATTGGTAGTGATCTATTCCAAACCATCAGTGTTCCGGAGTATCGTAATAATGCCCAAGAAAACACCAAGCACACCTTTTTTTTTTTTTTCAAATATTTAGAGTAAACACCTGGAAACATTATTCAGAGACAAAAAACAAATATAGTCAAGCCTGGTTTCCTAAACTGAGTTATTCCATTTAAGATACGCATTACTACTTCAGAAGAAAACTTTGTAGCAATATTCATTCTGGATTAAAAGCAGAACACTCGACGGACACTTTGTGACTGTCGCGGTTGGCATGCAGCAGCGGTTCTGCTTAAATAGCCCGGTAAACCGTTGCAACCCTAATTGTCCAATGTGGAGGCAGTGGTCTCAGAGGTCCAATCAGAGAGAGCGCTAATCACCCGCTTCAAATATGCAGCGTTGCAAGGGTGTTCCACCGCCGGGGAACTGGAGCCACAACGTCTTACGGTCGCTGCAGGGTTAGACACGTCGATCGCCAATGCTTCCTTCAAGTGCGCCGCTGTCATGCGGTGCAGCACTGAGGCTAGTCAAGGGACGTTATCCGGCGAAATTCGGTGTTCGGGGGAAATGGAATTCGAGCGGCTTGCTCGATCACAACACTGCGGAAGGAATAGGGAAGAGAAATGATCGTGATTAGTTGAAACGTGGTGAGAAGAGATACGAAAATATAAACAGGCGCTGTCTCTTGTTTCACAAGCACGAGTTGATTCCCATGTCGCTGAAGAAGCTGCTAAGAGCCAGCAAGTTGTAAAGAGCCTTCCGTATTTGTCGGGCCAAGCGCCTAGTAGTAAATCTTCCGAGAAAGGCTTGCTCTCCAAACTCTTCAAGGAAGGGACTGGCGTTGTGGTTTCACGCGCATACATTGCGTACACCAGTAATACATGCGTCAGAGGCGCCGTAATGTCACAGACGTAACATTCCGAGAAGTCCACCTGTCGATTAAATGCAAGTATTAGCACGTGACAGATAGACGTAAACACAGTCTATGGAGCAAGCATGCATGGTTGCGCGGAACTCCACACGGAACAGGAAATGAGATTTTCCGAACGAACCATTTTAGCCAACCCGTATGAACGTGTATGCGAGCCCTGAGTAGCGTGTATACCTCTGGGAACAAAGGCCCGGGGGGATTAATTCGCCCTATGTCAGTCCTCTTGACAACTCGACACGTGTGATGTTGTATTGTAAGTAAGTGAAGACATAAACGCCACAGTCGGCTCCCCCCCCCCCCCCCCCAGCCATTCTGTGTTTCTCTTCCTCGTTCTCTATCCCGCACGCGCGCGTACATTTCGTTTTTATCACAATGTAGACTCATGTAAGCACAACCTGCCGACCGACCATTACCTGGTCATGTGACCTATATCTAGCCTCTGGAAGCTGGATATGCAAACAATTATTTTTCTCCACAGACAACGCCGACGCCAGCTTCAGCGCCGGGTTTTGTGAAGAAGGAGGCCATTAGAACACGCTGTTAATAGGAAAAGTATTCACAATAAACCCACATTCCGCACAAAGATAACAGCGGTGTTCCCGGGGGCCGCACGGTACAAAGCCATCGGTCATGCAAGTGCGAGGCGATCTGTCATGTGTCATGGCAAGCGTCTTTTAGGGTCTACTCAAGTCCTCGATCACATTCACCTCAAGCGCGACCAAAGCTGGCAGAAAAGCCATGCTCGAACAAACTTTCGGCGAAGCTTGGGAGGGAAAGTTACAGAAGCGTGTCGTAACTTAGGATAGAAACAGCTGCGTAAGACATGTCCACGGGGCTGTTTTCGCTCGCGTTGGCTTCAAGTACAAAAATCGAGGCGACCCACACAAACTGCTTGATTTAGGAACCAATGTTCTTAAGGAGAACTATTGTTTTAAGTGGCACATTCTCTTACTCGCTATGCCTTTGGCGCTCAAACAGAAGCATTACTGGCTCCAATGACGCTCTTCACCACAGGTCTTCAAAATCTAAAAAATATTAAACGCTTAGTACTTCGGCGAGCAAGACTGTTGATATGTATGAAACGTGTGCGGCAACATGCGGATCAGGATTTGTTTCAAACGATCAGCGAGATATAAAAAAGGCTTCGGTGTTGGAATGTAAACGGTTTGTGCTACATATGTCCATCTAGGGCCATTAGGAAGTAACTGATCCTGATGTGTTCGACTGGTTGCAATAAGCTTACAGTTAATTCAACAAAGCAAATGCCTGCAAAAAGTAAAATAGGCACAAACTATAATATTGCAGTCTACAGAAAAAAAGAAAAAGACATGAGATCGCCTATTTCGAGCTGAAAATATTCTCCTGCAAAACACTATGACAACCTAAAGTAGTTGTAGCGTCAATTTGTGGACAATAAAAGGGAAAGCCGTGTTGTTTTCTACGTCGCAAACGAAAGTGAGGCGGGGTTGCTCCAAACATGGGGGACAAAAATTTGCAAGGCTTCGTAATAAAGATCGTCAAAGCCATTTCCTACTTCAACCTCTCGTGGAGATGACAAAATGGTAACACAACTCAATGATCGAAGGAGGAAATTTTTTATAATAAGTGTTTAATTTTAGCAGGACGATCTGGATCTCAGATAGTTCATATTAAAAGTGGAACCACAGCGTAAGAGAAAAGCGCACACAAGCAAGACAACATGACACGAAGCTGACTAACAACTCACTTGTAGTCAGCCTCGTGTCCTGCTGTCCTGTTTGTGTGTGTATTTCTATTACGCGGTAGTTGCAATTTTAATTTTGGGCCATCAGAAAAAACTTCCAACAGGTTCTCTTCCTTTCTGAAAAAGAAAAAAAAAGCACTACACAAGCCGGTATTGTCGCCGTACATTAACAAATCTTGAAGTGCGCTGCTCTAATTTCATGTAAACAGATATATAATTTTAGCTCGAACTCAAGAGACATACTGGTGCTCAGCCAGGTTTCTCAATATTATTGCGCTTATTGCATTTGAACAAACGTTTTATAATTCCAGCAGTTAGGAATAATAACTTGACAAATTAAATATAGCCTGAATAATTTGAACTCTAAATTAAGTTCATATTGAATTAAAATTTTGATTTCAGGTAGATCTGCGCTCATAGCCATAAGCATAAAGTTTTCCTCACTGTGATAAATATTAAGGCTCTTTTAAGCATTTCTGCGTGCGTATTTATTACCCGATATGCTGGTATATTGAAATGACCATCACAATCTACCTAGTGCGCCTTGCAGAAAACACAGGAATAACAAAACAGAAAGAATTATCAAAAGAACGCCACTGAGACATTTTTAGTGACAGAAAAAAGTAATAATGACGCTTTCCTAAGAAATAATGTCGCTGATGTACGCTTGTCTACACCGTCTTTTTATACATCAATAAAATCATAGCTTCGCATTTCTGCCGCCAGCACTCCTTGTCATTTTGGATGAACATTTATCAAGTGATAGAAGGTACTTTTCTCTGTCTCGGTTTCCATGCCTTAAAATACTCTTTGTAGCTTTCTTCGATGTCCGTAACCATTCAGTGTCTGTACATTCTCTTCCTCGGTGAGGATGGAGCTTAGTTTGCTGATTAATAAGTGCTCTCCAGACTCCTCCAGAAATCTCCTTCTCTAACGCCCGGATATTATATTGTAGGCACCAAAATAAATGGAATTCTAGTCTTTTTAATCATCTTTTCAATCATCGCGCAATATATTTGTATTTCCGAGGTTGATGACAACCCATACCTGCCTAGACGGCTGAAGATAGCTGAGTGTTCGGGCTGTAGTTACTATTTCGAAAGGACTCATCCAGCTCTGCTTTCTTCAAGTTATCTTTGTGTGAATGCCCCCCCCCCTCCCCTCCCTCCTTACAGCCATCTTAAGTGTAATTGGCGCTTGGTCGCCTAGCTGGTTACCATAGCTACCAACTGGCAAGCAGAAATTCCATGGTTTGCCGCGTAAGTCAGGAGGGCGAGCTGCGTGATTCGACTTACGTAGCCACATTGGGAAAGGTTAGTGCAGCGGGGTAATTTTGTACATGCGTCCAATGAAATACACGAAGTATAGCGAATCAACACAGTATGGGACATGTCAAAACCTGTCGAGGATCGAGCCGCAAAGCTTCTTAAGCGTCAAGAAGCTATGGCCGCCGAATGCCGAAATTGAGATATATGCAGACTAGCGGCTCATTGGAAGCGAGACCAAGTTAGGAAGGATCATTGAAAATAATTGCTTCTTCCTTAATTGTGAGTAGATGTTGACACTAAATTCCTATAGACATAGCACGTTGCCGGCAGGGGCGAGTAGGCGTCTGCTTTGGCGTATAACACGCAGAGCGATCACTTGTCGCAAGACACTTCCTACCTCTCCTTTCATCACGCTCCATTGATCGGCTTAATGAGTGTAACGGCATTGAAATTCAGAGTAATTCAGAAACGCACGCGTCCTTGCCGAGACGCGGGCCTGAGAAGAACGTAGGAGACGCAGCGCGTTTGAGTGCTTCCCGAGCATTTATACATCCACCTGCAGAGGGGGAAACGTACAAATGACGTCAGAACATAGTGAAAGAAGACGCAATTCCGAATCCCCGATTGCACTTCGAACGGCTGTCACCTCAACCGCCGGTGTTGAGCGTTATACGGGCGTGTGTGTGTGGTACAGAGGGGTCATTTTTTGCATGGTGTGGAAGCCATAGAAGGCAGAGGACTCGTTTTGCTGAATCTCGTTCAGTACCCGGATGTTCACATTTCGGCAACCGGATGTAGAGAAAGTGTGTCTGCATTACGCAAATTGATGCCCAAATGAAGCTAAATCAGTGACTGCAAGAAGTATAATCGATGCCCTAATGTTCGCTCTGGATGTTGTCTTGAGTCACCTCAAAATCTCCGATAACGGGCGGTAAAAGAACTTTATGCTTAAAAACTGGCGGCTCCACTGCGTGAGCCGGCGGAGGATGCAATGGGCATTGCATCGTACTATGGACAGCATGCGCATAGCTGTCTCAAAATCTTAACTGATAGGCCACAGCCGATATGCCCTCTCCTGCTGCTATCGGTATAAATGCCCACTGCTTAGTAAAGATGCGTTCTTTTCTTCCTTGGAATTCGGCGTACAATGGCATCGATACCAACGAGCTAACACTCGTTGTTTCGAAGTCTTCCAGATTGTGGCGGATTTTTTGTAGTGTACACACCTTTCCTTTATTTTCTTTGTATGTACTTAACTTCACTCAAAATATAATTTCTTTGATCCTCAGGCACTTTCCATGTTGGGTTGAAGAGTCCGCAATTAGCTTCCACTACTTGTGAGAAAGAAAGAAGAAACAAAAGATTCACTTTTCTGTCGCCAGACAAGCCGTCTGCCACACAAGCACTTCGTCTAGTCCGGACCACGGTAAATTATTCTTGCACCGTGGTCCGGACCAGATGACCGATGAGGACGAAGATGTACAGACGAAGATAACTTTCAATCATAATGGTCACCATATCAACGTTATATTTTTGATAAGGAGGGGGGGGGGGGGATATTTTATTGTGAAATTTAATGCCTCCGACATTAAAGGTGAGTCTTTTCTAAGGTATACCAATAGCAAATCAGCTCCAGACTTCTTCCAAAGATTAGCACACCGGACAACACGCTTTTTGATTTCACGCATTACATATGTACAGATTGTCGTCAGATGCATATTCTAAAATGTAGGCAGGACTTATTATTTGATAATATCGAAATGTTTGGTTGGTTTGTGGGGTTCATTGTCCCAACACAACTCACGCTATAAGAGACGCTGTAGTGGAGTGTTCCGGAAATTTCGACCATCTGGGGTTCTTTGAAGTACACTGGCATCGCACAACATATGGGCGTCTAGCTTTTCGCCTCCACCGAAAAGCGGCCGCGGAGGCCTGGATTCGATCCTGCATCTTTGGGCACAGTAGCCAAGCCCACTAACTCTGATGTAGAAATACCCCATTCAAAAAACAAACTAGACAATTGTGTCAAAAACACGACAAAATTTTCCGTAGTTCTGTGATAACGTCAGAATTTTCTATAACTGTTTAGAACTTTACAGTCGCTCTTTAGCACTTTGCTGTAGCTCTTTAGTTCTTCTGAAGCACTTTTCAGTAGTCCGTAGTTGCATAGTACTTTTCACGCTGCAAGCAGACATTGTCGGTTGAGATGTTTCAAGACGCACTCCCCGGATGTTCCGCGTATGGTTCAAAGTTCACACGGCCACCGTCCAGGCAGGAATTCCCTGAGCAATAGGTGAGCCGCTAACAATGTCCTCAATACCGACAATGTCCTCAATACCAAAATTACCGTAAAAGTGAGGGATTGGGAAAATTTCAAATGGAATTTAAAAAAATGCAGATTAAAAGCATACGTGTTTGCGCAGTGTAAATAGGAAAAACTCCGATAGGCTGATATTATTTGCAGCTTAGTAAAATATTCTCCTACAGATGTTTGTCTTTATCATGAGGACGACGATGTTAATGTTATCGGAACAAACGGTAATCTAACAGGCGCCGTTCGAGGTAAGCAACAGATGTAGCACGCTTTAAAACAACAGCCTGACGCAGGTAAGCTCTCCCAGAAAGCAAGAAATCTGATGTGAAAATACCAAAAGCATAGCAGCCTCTAACGCCCCAGGTTGAAAGTAGAACTGTTGGGGTAATCTATCAGAATTGTCAGTAAGCATAACGTACCTAACATCAGAATGCATATTTTATAGACAATCGCACAGGGTATTAATTGCGGACGCGGCATGGAAGCTATCAAGTGAAAACAAGTCCTTGCCAAAATTGACATGCACGAGCTGAGCTGCCAGGAGGGCAATATCAATTATGTATCAGACAGCAGCTTTTTTTCGTCGGCGCAGCACTGTGCTGCAGCAATGCGCGCATATTCCATTTAGCCACTTCTTAGATGATGTCAAAAGTACCGAAGCCCCACAGATATGGATATCGTGAAGCCTCCAAAGCCGCTACAGTGCTCCGGAAACCTACGAAGAAACTGACACACGTTCAAGCAAAAACTGGAGCCTTTCTTCACGACTACGCCCACTACACCACCCAGATCGAAAGCCGCCAAGACGGCAATCCTTCTCAGCGCCGCTGGTTAAGAGGTTCCGGGAGCCGATAACTTCTCCTTCGAAGCAGGTAAGAGCAATAAAAACTACCAGTCAGTGTTGCAAAAGTTTGAAACGGACTGCATTGAAGGAAACGAAGCGTACGAAAGGTACGTTTCTCGCCTGCGCATGAAGGAGAGCTTTTGTGCAATATATCCGGCAGTTAAAAGAAAAAGGCGAAGCTATACAATTTCGCCACACTGGAAAAATTCATGATAAGAACATGTTTGAGGTACTAACAATTCGAAGATAAAGAGAAAGTGCTGCTAGAAAATAACCTGACCTTACACAAGGCGGAGAAAATGTTCAAAGTGGCCGGGAAGAGGTCTCAACGTGGCGAAATGCTGCTTGGTCGAATGACACCCTGCATGTGGCATACGCCCGCAAATGTGAGAATGACCAGGAAACTTTTCGATGCTGGCATTGCAGCATGGCTCATGCGCAAGGAAACAGCCCGGTTTATGGAAATATATGTTATGCTTGCAAGAAGCCGAATCATTTTGCCGTATGCTGAAAGCGAAGCCAAAGCCGTACATAAAGTAAAAGAAGATAAGGTGAAGGAAGGGTTCGACATTTTAGATAGCGGCGTTTGTGGCATCAGTGACGGGACCGGTGCAAACTGGTCTGTTAGCGGAAACATACGCGGCCAGGCAATTCGATTCAAAGTGGACACAGGTTCACAAACAAACATGATGTTACTTTGTGACTCCTTACCTTCATTGAAAAAGCACTGCAGGACTGAAAGCGTACAACGGCAGTGATATCAAGCATGTCGGACTTGAGAGAGATGTTCTTGTTCTCAACGGTGTTGCACACGTTGTGACCTTCTTCGTAATTAAGAAAGGTCGTCAGGCCATACGAGCGCTCCGGACATAACTGTTTGGGCTAGTGTCGAAAGCCTGGGATTCGGTGGAGTGGACAAAGCACCAGAGAAATCCTTTCCAGACCTGTTTCAGGGTGCGGTTTGTATCAGATGGCAGTGCCAGATGGTTCTTCGTGCGGATGGTGTTTCAGTAGTGCCCCCAATGCGAATAGTACCCTCGGCTCTCCGGGAGCCTCTTCGACAAGAGCTGGAGTGCATGGAAAAGGCTTCCATAATCAAGAAGGTGGATGAGACAACCGAATTGGTAAGCCATTTGGTTATAGCGCGTAAGAAAGATGAAGCACTTCGTGTCTGCATGGATCAGAGGAAAATCAATGAGACGATCAAACGTGACCACTATACGATATTAACAAGAAAATTGAGTAAGGCAGAGCAGTGCAAAGTTATTTCTCCGGCTAGACGCGAATGAAGGCTTTCATCAAATTCCATTATACGAAGCTACATCGCGAGAGTGCACTTTTGCGATACTATTTGGGCGTTACCGATTTCAGCGACTTCCTTTTGGAGTTTCATCAGTGCGTGAAGTTTTACAGAAAACCCTAACTGAAATCTTCTAAGAACTCTCAGGCGTTCGCATATACATTGATGTCATTCTTAGTGTGTGGCGACATTGAGCCGCAGCATAACAAGTGCCTCCATGCCGACTTGCAGCCGGCAGACCATGTGGGCCTGACGTTTAAAATGCCGAAATGCGTGTTTGGGTTAAACGAAATTGTGTTCTTGTGCGGCGTAATATGTGAGCAAGACTTACTACATCCCGGTCTCACCTTAGTTGAAAGCATCCTCTCGCTGCCGGCGCCGACAAATAGACACTCGGTGCTCAGAATGGTGGGCGTTGATAACTACTTTCGCAAGTAGTGCGTCCGCCCCTGAGTGATAAGACTGTATTACTGCGGGGCCTCGTAAAAGAAAACGTCATGTTTGAAAGCACTGCGGAGCATCAGAGTGAGTAGACAGATTTGAGACGCACTTATAAGCCCTCCGTTACTCGCGCTTTTTTATGAAGCGAAGGGAACGAAGATTACTGCGGACGCTTCTGCACTGTAAAAACAAAAACACCTTTTTGGGCATTTGTCGGATTCAAAACAGCCTTACACCCTGGGTCTAGGGTGTTCGTGCCATTGGAAATCACCTATTGCATGCCAAAGGGGTGCTTTGGTTGGAGAATATGCCTTAGGGTGTTACGGGCAAGCAATATCACCTAACATGCTGGGGGTATATGGCTGCGTAACTTCGTAGCCTTTTATACACAAGCGGCGCTGCTAATATAACCCAACACCTAAATAAAGCACCAAAAGTAACGCTAAAATTAAAATTACACACGAGTGCTTTCTAAAAATGAAACAGAAACTGAAACAAAATTTCACCGCCAGGAGGCTGCCGGTAGCTAATTAAATTAAATTGGTTCACAGGAAGGGAAAGGCGCAGTAACTGTCACACTTGCTCTGTGGACACCCGAACCGCGCCGTAAGGGAAGGGAGGAAGGTGGGAATGAAAGTGGAAAGAGAGAAAGAGGAGCCGTAGTGGAGGGCTACGGAGTAATTTCGACCACCTGGGGATCTTTAACGTGCGCTGACATCGCACAGCACACGACGATGTCATGCGAACGCTCTTTTCAAATTTCACAATATGGTCGTTAGCTTTGTGGGGTGCGTTTCGACCACGTTTCGGCGAATGCTGAATGTGCTTCTTCGATTGTGTACCCTCGTGAAATGTGTTGCATTTCCCATGCATATGTGTTACAGAAGTGTGTACGCTTGTGAAGTGCCTTCTACATGTGGTGTTTAACGCAAACGGGCATTTATCGTGTCGGCAAGTGTCCGGGCTTCTTTTTGCTTTGCTCAGGCCGAAGGACTGCTGCACCGCTTTATGTTTGAGATGTTCGAAAGAAGAAGGCATGGACAATTTTTGTTTTCTGCGTGACTGAGAGGTATATGCGCCGACTACATTGCACTCGCGCTGAAATCGCACTAGTTGGTTCGGTGCCGGTGATACGAAGGCGGACAGCGTACTTTGCGGCTGACGCAATCGTCTGTAAAGGTAAGCCTATTCTCACGCATACTGCGCTTTGTGGGAACAGTGTCCTACCGGATTGCTGCATTCTGTGTCTTTTTGTGCCGGAACGCTCCAGAATGTGCAGAAATGAAAACGTGAGACACGCGCTTGTTTTCACCTGGCTGCCAAAATGACATCGCACATGTGGTAGATGTCGCGGCGAGTTACGCAGATTTCGCGCAAGAACATCAGTCTCAACTTTCTTGAGCAGAAATAATGTATGTGCTACGTTTCCTTGCATTTTGTACGCGCAGGAGGTTCACGAAACGATTTTCGTTTCTTGACAGTTTGATACTTGCGTTCAGTTCGCAACGACTTGGTTTTGTTCTACCGTTTCCGTTCGTGCGGCAAGGTCATGTTGGCGTACTACCTTAATTCTCCTAGCACTCTCGACTCCCCCCTCCCCCCTCCTCCCTTATCTCTTACACTTCGCGCTCGCTCTCCTGAAACCTCGTTCATGCTTCGTCGTCATCTTTCACTCGGAGCGCTGCGACCCCCCCCCCCCCCCCCACCCCTTTTTTTTATTTACTCGGAGCATAGGCGCGCATCGTCCTGCTGCTCGGGGAGCGTCCTTCCGCAGCCCTTCTGTTTAAACTTTTTGTTCGAGGAGGCTATGTTCGTTCTCGGCGGCCGTTCAGCGCGGCACGCCTCTGCGCTCGTGCTCTCAGCATCCAAGTGCGCTGGTCGGCCGGCCTGGTTGCATAATAGTTTATTCCAAACTGCGTAAACTATATGCCGCTATCATCAGCCTATGTTAACTTCCCCGCGTCTGGATTTGCCTTTTTTTAATCACAATGGGAGCATTTTTTATTTTACGGGGACCATATTTTACGGTTGCATGGAGTGTGAATTTGCATTTTTATTATGCTGCTTTTGTTATGGCGTTTACTTTCGCTCTCGAAGAATAATTTAGGTACGTATTTTATTTTCAGCAAGACTTCAATTAAGGCACTTGTACACGTGCTAAGTCAGCTGATGTGGTTCACACCATCCAGTTTTCATTATTTTTGCGGTCACATTTCAACATAACTGTTTGACCGCATTACTTGATTTTTGTAGTGTCTTTAGACTAGAATAAATGGATATTCCATACTGATGCCTCAACATTCAAGTAGAGGTCGACAGCTTGAATTCTGCGGCCAAATATTGTACCGGATGTTGCTATTACAGAGTTTGATTCTGACCAGATGTTTACTTTTTTTTTGTCTTTTGCTTAAATGTACATATGAAGCGGTTATCATAGCCTTAGTCGCATATGTTTACCTTCTTTGCTCATCACAGTGCGCATATTGCAGGCAAATTTGTGACTTACTGTTATAAAAAAATTGTAATGTATGTGTTGAAAGCAGTTTACTGATTTAAAGGGCCCAGAAAACAATTTGACTTTCATATGCTAACGATGCATGTCTGTAGATTGTCTCTAAGAATTGAAGCCTACTTTTTAAAGCTGAGCGGGGACCCTTAATTTGGAGATATATTACATATTTTATTGCCATTCAGCCGTGTGCCAAGTTGAGGGAAGGAGGATCATAATTTTTGGTTTGTTTTTTTTTTATATATATTAGACTTTAATTAATATTGCTTGCAGTTTGGCGATGAGTGGCAAAATACTGATGGTTTTTGCAGTTTTCTAACCTTAGTAAATATTTGTATTTGCTGTTTGCTAATGCCGGTTTTTTTTTTTTTTCAGATATGTACAAAGGCATCAATTGCCTTAGCTTTTGTACAATGATGTTTAATATTGAGTTACTTGAAACATTGAGTAAAATGAATTCTTTATGGCTACCATTCACACAAACTTGCAGTTCTTACATGACGTCAACATGCTGATCAAGAAGGACGGCAAAGAGGCAGTTGAAATTGGCCTTAGCAAGACACTTGGCTTGGTTTTGAAAGACACCATTCGTGCAAGAAAAAAGGACATTGCCCGGGTGCTCGAAGTATGTTCTAAGGAAATGCGTGAAAGGAGAAAGAAGCGTAAGTATTAAGCTGTTTCCTTCTGTTTGCTGCATGTGCTATCTAATTGGCAGTTTTTCGCTAAATGCCTACATTTTTGCCATTTTGCATTGCCTTATAGATATACTAAAAACATGGCTGAGCATCAGAAAGAATCATAAAACCATAACTAGCCTGTGCATTTCTTCATATGTAACAATTTTCGCATTAGCTAAATTTAAATTACTTATTGTTCTTCTCCATTGTAATGTTGCAGCCTTTTCGAATCTGTTCAACTAGTAGCAGAGAATTAGGTGATACCTGATTCAAATCTTCACAAGCTTTGATAATTTTTGCTGTCAGATGTTTGGCTTTCAGTTTGCGTGCCTCTACATGTTTTCAATTTTGTTTATTTGCCTTCCTAAATTAGACAATAAATTATCGCCTCAAAACTCGGCTGTCTCTTTTTACCTACAAGGAGGTACACCATTGTTTTGTTGCTTATTTCTATTGTAGATGTACAAACAGTATGCATTCTGCAACTCCTGGCAAACATTGGGAACCAGCCGGGAGCTCTGGATGTTATGTTTGTATCATTTGTAAGTTTTCTCTTTGTCATTTGAATATTCAGGAAGCCTACTTGAAACCGACATTACTAGCGAATTTTCTTTGTTTCTAAAATGGTTTACAGTCTAACTTGTAATATGTATTAGTGATTCATAATTCAAATAGAAATACTACACAAGTTTTCATCACAACTGTGAATTCTTTGCTGTGAAAGGATTATTTGCACTATAAGTACATTCAAAAGCACTTTTAAGATACTCCTGCCATCACATGCTTACCACGTCGTATTGCATACAAGAGTCACCTGATGAAGCACTGGTAATGTCAAGATTGGTGCAGTGTGCCATTTGACTAAGCACTCTGCTGCAGTGGACCAGCAGCGCTTTATCAGATGGCTCTTGCAGGCAGCTTGGTGGGGTTTAGCATGTGCTGGAAAGGGGTCTCTCAACCTGCTCATGCATGCTAGTACCTAACACGTTCCTAATGTCTGGAATATATAATCTGAGACTGCTTCAAAAGAAATATTTGCCACATTGTCTTATCCTACAGGCTTCTGAAGGTGGGTAATGCAGTTTAACAGTTGTTTTAAAAATGCTGTAATTTGCTAGCCAAGTTTGAAATGATGTAATAATTTTAATTCTTCTGAGATTAGGTTTACCACATTGGTTGGGAGAAAATACTGCTGTGTTTCAAAGTTCATGCTGTATAAATATAATGCCTTCAACTACGGATGCTAACATTTCATGCATTAACCATGTGGCACTGTCATAGACATTCTCATTTATAGTAAACATTCTCAATAAATCCAAATTGTTATTTTTGCAGTTCAAGTTAGTCAGCCTATTTTTAGTATTCGAACCTTTAGTATTTTAAAGTGCTCAGACTGCCTGCCGCTATAACGGTTACAACTTCTTGAACACTTGAGCTTCCTGCCGCCTCTTGAGGCTCACTACTGATGTTCTGGATGTCTATGCATACAATGTGCTATGCGTGGAAAATGTTTTAACATGCCATGCTTCAGTGTTGACATTTTTTAGAGCTTCTGCTGTTTGCTTGTTTGGTAATGCTCTGCTGTTGCACATGTAATTGTCGCTCAACTCAAAGCTCCAGTGTACACTTTCAATGAATAATGTGTGATGAAGTTTCAGAACTGCCACATAGAGCAGCGAGAACACTTTTTCCTTGTTACTAAACCTTAAATGTAAACACTTCAGGAAGCATTTCGATGACCTAGGGCTTGGCTGGTTCATACTTAGCACAAGAAGATGTGCAAAAATTCAGAAATGCATTATGTGTTATGTATTACATGCATTTTTTTTTGTAGTGCCCCATCACTAAGTATGCTCTTTCCACGTTTTTTTTTTTGTTTGGTTCTGCAGTATCTACTTGGCCAGTGCAGGGTATGCTGTAGGCCTTATGTGAAGCCTTCAATTGAGCCAGCTGTTAATATTTTAGTAGTAAACACCGTGCTCCAGTGCTGTTTATTGTTTATTTACATTTTTAACTATCATAATAAGCATTCCAGGTCATGTGAAATTAAAAGTTCGTGGGGCAGCATAGAAGTTCTCTAACCCAGGTGCTTTTGATGAGTGTAGCCATTGTTGTTTGATAAAATAGCTTGCATAATCTAAAATTACCATGCAACAGCATGCTGCATGAATAAAAATGGGTTGACCTTATGTGCTCTCTTTTATGACTTGATCGGACTGCTGGCTTTGTGCCTCCTGAACCAACCATAACAGTATACTCTGCATCGTTAATTGTGAGATAACCACCAGTGGTTTCTGATAGGGCCCTTTTCCAGCACATTGCTGTACACTAAAGGGGCATTGGCGTATTCTAAATATGGAGTAGAAAATATGTTGAATTTGCTTTTTGCCAGGTGCAGTGCATACTTATACAGCTGCTCTGTTATGTACTTCTTTCACAATTTTATCAAGGAACAGGAAGAAAAGCCTGCCACGCCGTGCGTCGGATATACTCGGAGCAGCATCAAAGAAGCTGAAGAGCATTTTTCCTTCATTGAGCAGCGGAAGCTTCTTCGAGTCATCGACTCTACTTAGGGTATTGTTCCAATAATGGGTCGATTTTGGCTGTTCAATCTGACAAATGACAAGGGGTCCGACAATTTGTGCTGCTTTATAGAGCACCTCTTTTTGGGCGTCTGCGTTTCGAAGCCAAGATGCGCTGCACGACGCTTTATTTCATCGCTTAAAGCCGAATTTTATGCAAGCGCACGCGTTGACACTGACAAAGCATAGGATTAATATTGTGTACTGCGATTATTGTTGCATACGACTAAAAGTTTTGTTGTTGTTTTTTAAGAAATGTCACCATGCTGTTGTGTTCATTGTTCGGTTCTGTTTTTGAAAAAAATTGTATACTTTGTTGTCTGCATTTGTTGGAACTGTTTTGCTTCTTTCATTTTTTTAGGTATTTACGTACATAACATGTATGTTTCTGCCCGTCTGCTAGGCTCTAGGTGGAGAGTGGCAGTATTGTTAAATAAATGAGGTTCCATAGCGCGCATCAATGAAGAAACAGAACACAAGTGCCCCCCTGCCCCCTCCACCAGCACCCGAGCACCCACTAGCCCGAACCCTGACCCTTCTATGCCGAATAAAAGACTTCCAGTTTCCATCTGTGTGACATTTTTTTGTAACATGCTCTGTGAATTTGATGGGCCATTCGTGATGTCAAAATAATGGCATGCAGCATCTCTCTACATGCTCATTTGGCATTATAGGTGGTTAAAGGAATACCATTAAGCTTGATTGCAAATGTGTACATAGGAAAAGCATTAGGAACGTGTAGTGGCAAAAATATTTCCTAATTAGGGAATGCAGTATATGGACGTTATCCGCACTGATTTTTATCAAGGGGTGTAAGGGTGCAATGCCACTGCTTCCACCCTGCAATAGGGTGTAAAGGTGATGAAAACACCCCAGTGCATTGGCCCCATAGAAGGGTGTTATGACCAACCGAAGCACCATCTTTGAGGGTGTACTGGCACTCTGAAGCCACTTTTTTTCAAGGGTGCATGGGTGTTAGTTATAGACATGCGAAAACACCTAATAAGGTGTTTTTGTTTTTACAGTGTGGGACTCATTTAGGCGTTTCACTACTGCCACGATATGGCAGTGACTGGTACCCAGTGGCGTACGCATCAACGACCCTAACAGATTGCGAAACTTCTTATTCGCAAATTGAAAAGGAATCGCTTTCGATACTGTTCGCAAGTAAAAAGTTCCATCATTTTGTTTATGGACTCAAGGTACTGATCGAAACTGACCAAGGGGCCTTGATGGCAGTTTCCCCAAAGAGCATTGCAGACATGCCTCAGCGATTGCAGCGTTTTTTTATTAGGGTAATACAATAAAATTATACTCTGCAGCTCGTTCCTGGCAAGGACTTGCTGCTGGCGGACATGTTGTAGCGTTCACCGGTGCCAACCCGGGCGTCGAGTGCGTTATCAGAAGCAAGTGCGAAATCCATGCCGTACAGCTCTTATCCAGCATCTAATTCCGCTTATGGTTCGTCAGTATGCGTTTAGCTAGTGAGGCATTTATCCCTTTTGACTATGTCGTTCACATGGCAAATTAGAATTTCTTCTTAGACGTGCTTCAAGGCGAGCAGTTAACTTAATAAAGGTTATAAATAGAAACATTGTCATCAATATTTTTACTATGATTACATACTGAATTTTCTTGCATCGTAAGCATGCCATCATACCTACTAAGCTTGGCTTCACTTCGGGTCGTTCTGCTACAACTGCTCTAGTCACGTTTATGGTGTATACTTCTACTGCAGTCCTTCAGAAAGTACAGTTTGTTGCTGTGCGCTGGGATTTGAGCGACGTTTTCCGTGTTGTCACTAATTACTTCTCGAGAAGCTTCTGTTTCCTGATATCAATGTCTCAATCGTAACCCTATTGCGTAGCTATCTCCTTGATCGCTCCTAGTTTGTCAGCATCAATGGGCAGACCTCCTTCGTTAGCCCTGCCGCCTGTGTTTCTCAATGTTCAGTATTAGGCCCGCTTCTTTTCTCTGTTTATATGAATGACGTTTCTTCTGTGGTCAAGGACTCCTCTTTTCTCGTTTATGCTGTCGATATGAAGATATTCAAGGTGATACATTCTATTCATTATTGCTAGTCCTTGCAATCAGACATATCTGCTTTCTCTTATTGGTGCAGGAAGAATAGGCTTGATCTCAATTATTCGAAAACTATGGTTCTCATTTACTCGTAAAACGCATAGTTTTATTTACCCTTATTCTGTAATTTCTAATATATTGTCCAGGGCTGATGAAATTAGCGACTTCGGGGTACTTTTCGTCTGGACCTTCAGCTTCTCCTCTTATACTAAACGCATTGCTCAGCGAGTTATGCGCACACTCCACCTCCTTTGTAGGCTTTTGAGAGAGTTCCCCACTTCCTTTCTTAAAGCTGTACTTGTCCTTATGCTTGTCGCTTTTGGAGTATACGCCTGTTGTTTGGAATGGTACTTGGTAATCGAACGGTGACAAAGTCGAAAGAGTACAGCATGAGGTTTTGTGCATATTTCAACATCGTTTCTCCTGCACTATTTCCAGCTCTCGCTCCACACGAAGTAACTCGCCGCATCTTTCTTCTCTTGACTGCCGCAGTGTCAAGGCAGATATCCCTTTCTTGGACAAACTCTTTCATGGCCATATTATGTGCTCTGAGATTGTTTAGGTGCACCCTACTGTGAATTCCGCCGTAGAGCATGAGGGAATTCAGATCATTTCAAGTTTCGCCGCTTCTTCATTCCCATTCCCCTCCGGATAGAATTCAACCACTGTTTAGTTCTTTTTATCCTCACGTGTATCTTCGGAAGTCGCACTCTTTTTTTTTTTTTTTTTTTTTGAAGTTCGTAGTGACTTATTCTGAACATAAAGTCCTTTTTATCACGTATTAGTTCGTATTTAAAACCATTTGTATTTACTTCAATTGTCCTTTTTCTCTAGTCTAATTTTATCTATACTTTCAAAATTATTTTAGCCGGTTTTCATCGTGTTTTTAACCCTAACAATGTGGGTTCTTTTCTCATTCTTTGTATCCCTTTAATTAGTTGCACTCCTTTATTCTTTTTGACTGTAGTTTCTTCTTTCCTTTTTTGGATGCTTTTTAGTGCCATGCTTTTAAGGGATCTTCCTCATTTTATCTAAATTCCATTTCATGCGTTGTTTGTTCCATTTTTGTCTTGTATCGGTGCGTGTAACGCTTGCGTGTGCATATTTATTCTTATTTAGGTTGCTCCTGTGCTCATTAAAAGACTGATTGATTGATTGATTGATTGATTGATTGATTGATTGATTGATTGATTCCTTATGCCTCGCAATATTGGGAATGTGGGAAGTGATCAAATAAAATTTGTCAGCACGAAACCTTTGTAACCAATCTGTGCCTACACGTATCTGCTCCTACATGCTGGAAACTTTCAAAGGCATCTACGAGAAAACGATGGTGCGCGCAGTATGTTTGCTGAGAATGTGAGCTATCTGAAACGAAATATCTCACGAATCGAGGTTTCTTTTGGGAATATTTGACCAGGAAGGAACGGCGGCACGGTTCTTTCATGGTTCAACTAACGTCCATCCGACGCTTCCAAAATTCTTCACCCTCCCAACGATCGGAAAAAAAAAAAGACAGAGAATACAGAAAGTGAAAACTTTTTGAAGGTTGTTCTGCGTCTCTATTTTCGTACGCCTATATTTTCCTCCTCTTTACCCTCACAAACAGACCGATGAGCAGGCGAGATCAAACAAGCGTTCCCTTTTTTTCGCTCTCTAAGAAGCCTGAACCGAAGCATGAGTCTAAATAATCTAAAAAAACAACAACACACAATTTGCTCTGCCGTGGAGAGCGAATAAACCAGCTTTTCTGTTTCTTTTCTACCGGGCGAATTGATTTCCGCAACTGAATATATACAGAAGAAGCCTGAAATGAAGAACAGAATACCTACTGCTCAAAGCTTCCAGAAATGAAGTGTGCGCGGACGATGGCTGTCGTCGTGTGTACGAGAAAGTGTCTCATCAGTGAGCAGGACATGGCTCTCAAAAGAGGGGCTAATTGAAAATTTCGCCGTATAATTAGTCTCTAAGTAATCGTTCACCGGAAAGGTAGACCGCGAAGTTAAACGGGAGAAGGAACCATAGGTACTACCACTTCCTTTGAGGAGGAGATTAATTACAACTGCTGTTTGTCACAAAAGCGCCACGCGCTTTTCCAATATCTAGAAAATAAAGATCTCTGAAAATCAATAAACTCAAAGGCTGTTTTACAGGTTAGTAACTTGGTGCCCAAAAGAGTGACTCATCGAACGCAGAGCGTTTTATGAGTAAAGACGTTGATCTAGGTCAAGTGCGTTACTTTCCGAACCTCGTACATCGCTATACAAATTAGATAAACTGGTGCTGCTCAATTAGTTTCGATGTGTTTTTCTGCTGGCTTTCTAGAAGCAGTAGATTCACCGTACCGACTTGCCCATTGTTGCACTAGAGCGTGCACTTTCCTGCAAACATTTCTACACTAAATAAAAATTATTTCCCTTCCTCTTTCTGACGTACGCATTATATTACAAAACTATTTAATTCTGAGCAAACAATGACCTGCTAACTTTTGCAACAATTTTATGCTTCTAAAAGAAGCAAACCTTCTCAAGAAGACACGAGCGGTAAAACAAAAGCGTTTTTGTTTGTTGCACAGATAGACAACTCATATCTTTCTCTAGACTCTTCAGAGGCTTAGTCTACAGGGCTCGGTAGAAGAAAGAAATCGCAAGGACATATCAGCGATGTTATCTTATTGTAAAATTTTCTGACAGTTTATTATATCGCATAGCACCAACTGACTGAGGAATCTACAATTGCTTTATGCGAGTCTCGCCACATTACAAAGACGGCCGGAGAGCACTGACTCAGCACACATTACAACACGAATAGAGTGCAAAAGGATAATAAATTCCAAAAAAGTCAAATATAATTACTCCGCTAGGGAGAGGGGGGAGCTAGTGTGCAAAAAACGAAACAAGGTGTGGTGAAACAGCGACGCCTGGGGTGGGCGTTGGCAATTTCTGGGGAAGGAAAACAATTTTGTCTTGTGCACAAGCTGAACGTATTAACTGTGCTTTCTAGAACTAATTGTGTTCACTAAAAGTGTTTGCCCACACTTTAATCCCGCATCCTTGAAGTGGACATTCACCGCTGAGGAACAGCTTTCGCATATGGGTGGAGACAGCGGTGAAGCAAGTCCTCTGCGAGATAGACCTTTTGTGCTGGTTGTTTGCCGTAGCGAATATAATCAACAATGATGGTACAGGTAGAATGGCTCACCTCCACAATGCAGAAATATTAAAAATATCAAAAAAACGTGCACACAAAGAAGTAAACCACGAGCTCTAAATAAAACACTGACATAAAGAAATCTGTACTTAGCTTCTTAGTTTGACTCAAGCGGATTCCGTACCTGATAGCCAAAAACAGTAGCAGAAAGTAGTTTCTGCGCAAGCTAAAGATGTGGCAGACAAGATCTTCTGATAACAGTGGTGTCAACTGACCGCGTAATAAATGACTCGAAAAACTGCGTTTTCATCCCCTGGTTTATTTTTGTTGGAAGGGACTGAGTGCGCGAAATATTCCTATCACCCGAAAGCTCAGCGTTAGAGCATGGAGCTTTTGGCGCTCTAGTTAACCTGACGAAGAAAATTAAGGTGGATGAGATTTTCTTTGAGCAGGGAAAGAGACTTTTCACTATCGCCTTCCTGTAAAACTCCCTTTCAGAATTTCCATTATCGCTTCCGTTCCTTGCTGTGCTCTGGAAGAAGAACACAACTGGAACTCGAAGGGAACCACAAAACATGGTGTAACGTTCTAGTGACACAAAAACTCAATGACTAAGTTGACCCCTCTCAAAATGTAATCAGTAGTTAACATGCGCTCATTGGAAGATATGATCGAGCTTGAGACGGATACCAATAAAGCCACATAAAAGGCCTGCGGCCGTTTTTTCAACAGAGTCCTGCATGGTGAGTTGGAGCCATAAAGATTGCAGGTAAATTTTGTTCGCCAAAAAGAAAACAATGGTTTTATTTCATGACAATTACGTTGCCTTACATATCTCTATGGGGCTGTGAGATGGGGCTGAAACGTGGGGCTGAAACGTGGAGGCTAACCAAGAGAGTCCTACTTAAGTTGAGGACAACCCAGAGGGCTATGGAACGAAAAATGGTAGGGGTGACATTAAGATATAGGAAACGTGCAGTGTGGGTCAGAAAAAATAACTCAAGTTACCGATATTCTAGTGGAAATTAAGATGAAGGAATGGGCATGGGCAGGACATGTAGTGCGAAGAGAGGATAACCGATGGTCGCTTAGGGTAACAAACTGGATTCCAAGGGAAGGAAGCGTAGCAGGGGGCAGCAGAAGGTTAGGTGGGCGGATGATATTAAGAAGTTCGCAGGTGTCAAGTGGATGCAGCTAGCACAGAACCGGGTGAGTCGAGAAATATGGGAGAGGCCTTCGCCCTGCAGTGGGTATATTCAGGCTGATAATGATGATGATGAAATATCTCTATGACGGAAGCAGCCGCTTTTTAAGGCCTCTTTGACTGCACCGGGATTGTACGCTCTGCAAAAGAAAACGTATTTGAGGTCTGAAATCATGTGTGCCATGGAAGAACTACAAGTGACCACGGAAAGCATCCACTTGCCAGAATCAAATGAATGTTGTAAACTTGTAATAAAGGAAGCAAACTATTCCACTCGCCCTCGAACAATTTTGGTTGTAGCAAGAATATCGTACTTCAACGTGACAGCATAAAATCCCCCGTTCTGCAAAAATGTCTGGGGTTATCGGCATCCGCGTTGTCGGCGTAGCGCCCTACATATTATAGGCATGGCTGTGACAGGTGGTAGTAGGTAGTTGACATGGTCAGTTGATTGTGAAAGCGCAAAAAACACAAACAGTTGCAAAAGGCAGGCACAAGACAGGCAAAAAAGAGACACACAAATTAAGTGCTCGTGTGTTTGTCTTTTGCTGTTGTGGTCGTGTTTTGTTTTATTTTTGTTTTTTGCGGTTTCACGATCAGCATGGCTTGTCAACCCCCCAACCAGAGTCATTATTGACATCGCTGGGCACTGACTTTTTGATGTATTGCGTAACGACGAAAGGCCCCCTGACATGGAAGGATCCGCTGGTTCAATCATTTCCTTTCACACAGAAGGGTGAAATGGGTGTCGAACCCTTTGTGACCATTGGATCACAAAAAAGGTATACGCTAGACCTATGCCATGCAGGCACGTTTGTACAGCTTGGTCCAAGCGGCGATTTACCTGTTTATGCCTTACTTGCTGTCGTACACTGTCGTGGTGGATCAAAAGGAGGTGTTGTAAAGAGGCTTTCTTTATATCCTCCTCGACAGTATGCCAGCAAGTAACATTTCGCAATTCAACTAAAGATTTCGACGGTTCGTCTGTCTTCGCCTATACGAAGATCAGTAATCTTGTCGAAACGTTGGATCGGCTTGAGAACTGAGACTGCCCCTCGACCGTTGTTCAGCGCTCTTTCCTATTGTGCAGCTATCTTCCTCTCTTTCTACTCTTGCCAGAGAGTAAGTGTAACATAGTAGACGCGCAAATTACGAGATTAGTGATTGAGCGAATTCGCAAGTAGATGAGCTCGAATGCTGCTCAGCAAACAGTGCCACGGAAGAAAGCTATTAAATTGTCGACTCATTCCCATGAAGGTGGAACTTAATTTTTGTTCTTTTTTTTTTTTGCTTTTCTGCTCAAGGAGGCAACCAACACCGAAAATCAGCAATCCTACACACAGCAGTTGGAAAAATATACTTCAGAGAGAGTACTGATTGACGATACAATGTACTCCCCCTAGGTTAGCCGCCAGCGCTGAAGCTACCACGTATATGTCGGATTTAGCCTTATTTTTTGAACAATGGCTTTCTAAACCAATGAGTATAAGGAAAAATTAGGTCACACAGCTCATCAAGCACATGGCGATTTGCGCAATCTTTCTTACTGCACCGCTGTATTCAGACTCTAAACTTGGTTTAGTACTCAGCACACAACCAAAACATGTGCACTAAGGGAACAACAGAACCACCCGGATGTCGATCTGCGTTTTTCAATGCCTTCTTCAAAAAACTGATATTTTCGACGTTAGGCTCACTCTTTCCTCCGGTCCGCTCTCTTTTCACCGCTTAGACAAGCCTTCTAGATTAAAATAAGCGACGTTATCCTTGTCACGTTTTATTCGTTGTCTTCTATTTGTGTTGTTTTTCTTTTACTTGTCGTCGTCTCGCTATGATATTTCAATAAGCATCGGCGAGGTATACAAGGCCTAACGAATGTGGCTCAGAGAACCAATCAGGCGTCTCAATAGGAAACCATGAACAGCTTCTCAAACGCAAATATAGCGAGAGATAGAGAGAGAGGGGGGTGGGAGAAGGAATGGGAGAGGGTATGATAAAGGGAGAACCTGTGCGCTGTTGGCAGCAAGAATGTAAAGGGGATGCTGATAGACTAAAACGAGCGTAACACCGATAACAAAGGTCTACCACACCGCGTATTGCCTTCATCTTCTTCATCTTTGCCACTTATAACACTGGTGAGTGCTGGTACACCAAAACTCGCTGCAAGCCTGCGATCTTTTTCTCTGTTTCTTTTTTGCTACTGCAGCAAAGCCATACGCACATCCCTTCGCCGCTGGGTCTATTCAGAGTGGTGGGCTTATTTTCTGAGCAAACGGAGAATACTTCGGCGCATCGACGAGGTTTCTTGATATGCGGGCTCCAACGGAGTTCTCTCAAACAAGGCGAGTTTGCTTCGCGTGCTTTTATCGGGTTTCACGGCCTTAAAGGGCAGCGCAGCCCCCTATTGTTGTGGGTTTCTTCGAGCTGCCACTGCCTTCGCGCTTGCTTTCTGCTGTTCCTTCTGCCGCATTCTGCAGTTTCAAAAGAGGTAATTCTTGCCTGGCATTGTCTGCGTCGATGAATGTTCTTTCCGCACCTAACACAAACGTCTTCCTACTATAGAGAAACCGAGGGACCCCCCCCCATGACAAGAAGAATTATATAATATTGATGTCGCTATAGAGTAGGAGTTTAAAGAGAGAAAAAAACATATATTTAGACAGGTCTTTTGTAGAAACGCTGTTAGAATTATGAAGAGACCCCACTTCTCTTTACTTCAGCACCTGCCACTGATTGTTTCCTGGTTTTTATAAAGGTGCGCTTAAGAGCTTCTCTTGGGTCGCCCGTTCATCATTTTCTAGGAACTTTTCTGATTCATCAGAACCTTTCTCATAGTGCAGCCAAGTTCTGACTTCTTTTTGATCTCTCTGAGTTCTCGTCTAATTCTAAAAATATATGATGTACAACCCCACATATGGAGCCCCGCTTTAACCAAGCCGTATAAACGCGCCTGCGTGGCTTCAGCTGTGTAAGTGTGACATGCCGACTTAGTGCAAGGGTCCTGGCAGTCTGATTCGCATATCAGCCTTCCATAGAAAAGGAGAAGCCAGAGTTAATTGGCAGCTCCTGCCGGACACTCAGCTTAGGCGTGGTAGTGCCTTTAACACGATCTTCTCATTCTGCGAATTTTCCGAATTTAGAGAATGGCATGCTGCTTGGCAAAGTTTTATACACTTAATTAGGGCAAAAGCTTTACCAGGTTATTTCGGCACCGGGGATTGTCCGCGAAATGTGTCGCCGCCGTATGTGACGTTACCAGTCATGATCCAGTTACCATGATTACCAGTTGGTGATGTTACCAGTCATGATCCGAAAAATAGTATGAAGTATATAAAGGCAGTGGTTAATCAATACAGAGTCGTGGTCATTAGTCGCAGGTCATGACCAGTTGTGGCACTGAATAATGTCATAGTTAACGATGGAGGCGAAAAGCAATGCGCCCGTTGGCTGTGCGTTGTCAGTGCACGTTAATTAACTCCAGGGAGTCACGTTTTCCGGTGTGCACGTTAAAGAACTCCAAGGAGTCGAAATGTCTGCTGTGCACGCTAAAGAACTCCAGGGAGTCGAAATTTCTGGAGCTCTTCACTACGGCGTCATTGCCTGAGTCTCCGAGACCAAACCAATCAATTTTATGGCTGCAGGAGTAAGGACCATTTTTTAAACTCTTTTTAGAACATCTTGACCAGGGCCTGCAGTGCGCATGGTCCAATACAAGGGGGGAAGGAACAGTGAGTCACATATATCAGTGATCAGGTTTTTCTGTGCCGCATGGCTAAGGTAATTCAATGGAAATTGCGTGTGAAGAAAACGAAGCTTGTGCAACTTCTCTCTGGTACCCATGAATGCTTCCTTGAAAGCAATGAGGTGCGGGCCCTTGGTATGTTGCTATAAACAATGGCAATCGCATATACGACAATAGCTTTCGGTGTAATCGGCAGCAGTACATACGAAAGATTTTGCCGATGACGACGTCATCATGTGAAGTCATAGCGACTTAGTTGTTGTTGTGGCTGTAGGACGAAGGAAAAGAAAATCCACGAGCTCTGTAGTTGAGCCACCTCCACTGCCTCGTGCGGACAGAAGGGAAAACAGAGAAGAAAGAAAAAGAAGAGAAAGACGCGTTCCGGAACAGCCGTCGTCCACCACCGAAGCAGTAACGGGTGCAATGACGGCCTACAACAGATAAAAATTCAGTGGCAGGATGGCCCCCGCCGCAAGCGGCGGTTACCGATCTGTCCCAGCCAGCATCGAACGCTATTTGCGTTCGATGCAAAGCCCGGTTGCCCACAGTCTAACCTTCCGTTCACATTCGGTTCAGCAGCGTTAAATCCCTCTAATTTTGAAATCAGATCTTCACTATATCACGCAGAGCCGGTGTTCGCTTGGGCTTCAGTTTCACCTTGAGCAAGGGGAAAAGAGCAAGGGGAAAAACTGTCACTTGCAGTTCAAGCGTACACAGAAAAACGTCAGATACTTTGTAATTCCTTTCCTATAAACCAAACACTGTCAGCGTGAGGTAGGTATTGACCTTGAAGGTTGGTTGGTTGGTTTGTGGGGTTTAACGTCCCAAAGCAACTCAGGCTATGAGAGACGCCGTAGTGGAGGACTCCGGTAATTTCGACCACCTGGGGTTCTTTAACGTGCACTGACATCGCACAGCACACGGGCGCCTTGCTTTTCGCCTCCATAGAAAAGCTGCCGCCGAGGCCGGGATTCGATCCCGCGTCCTTGGGAACAGTAGTCGAGCGCCGTAACCACTGCGCCACCCCGGCGCGGTTGACCTTGAAGGAGCCCACAGGACAACGTGTGGCGATAAATAAAATGGCTGAGGCTTAGCTTGGTTAAGCCTGGCCAGATGCGAAGCATATTGATTGCTAAACTCGGCTTTTCATGGTTACACTCTTATCAGTGAAGCCATGACTCTTGGTTTGTACATCGCTTATTCGGTAATGTCTCCCCCCATTCCTACATAGAGTCCATACTAGTGGAAGCGTTGCTCTTATCAGTGGAGCATCGTTGTCACCGAGCCGCATGCCGAGCACGCTCCTTGGCCGAACGTTCTTCCCGCTCTTCTGGGCTCTCTGCAGCACGCCGCAGCCTTCGCTTTTCATTCCACCGCTCGGCTGCACTCCCTGGAGGCATCGCCACCTTTTGTGAGGGTCTACTGGAGGCGTTGTTGTTGTTGTTGTGGCTGTAGGAAGAAGGAAAAGAAAATGCACGGGCCTGCTACTGGCTCTGTAGCTGAGCCACCTCCGCTGCCTCGTGCGGATAGAAGAGAATATAGAGAAGAAAGAAAAGCAAGAGGGAAAGAAAGACGCGCGCCGCAACAACAGCCGTCGTCCACCATCACCGAAGCGGTGGCGGGTGCAATGACGGCCCACAACAGGTAAAAATTCGGTGGCTGGCTAGCCCCCGTCCCAACCCCGTAGGGCCAGGAACTGCCCTTCGTCTCCCCTTTAAATATAAACCTGCGCTATACCACGTGGTCCGCACAGCGTGCAACCGCAGCCGACGGCGCGAGCCGGTCCCCGTCTCTCCTCTGTCGTGACGTAAGCGTATCACGTGGTGTGACGTCACCATACCACGTGGTCCGCACGGCGTGCAACCGCAGCCGACGGCGCGAGCCGGTCCCCCGTCTCTCCTCTGTCGTGACGTCAGCGTATCACGTGGTGTGACATCACCATACCACGTGGTCCGCACGGCGTGCAATCGCAGCCGACGGCGCGAGCCGGTCCCCCGTCTCTCCTCTGTCGTGACGTCAGCGTATTACGTGGTGTGACGTCACCATACCACGTGGTCCGCACGGCGTGCAACGCAACCGACGGCGCGAGCTGGACCCCTGTCTCTCCTCTGTCGTGACGTCAGCGTATCACGTAGTGTGACGTAGCATTCCACATTCTTTGCACGGCGTGTAACCGTCACGAAGGGCTGTGGTTTACCTCTAGCAATATGCTTCGCATAATACTGTACCTTGCGTCCTTGTGCTGTGCGATCTCAGCGCACGTTAAAGATCCCCAGGTGGTCAAAATTTCCGGAGTCCTCCACTACGGCGTCTCTCATAGCCTCAGTCGCTTTGGAACGTTAAACCACACAAACCAAACCAAACCTTTCTCAAAACAGTCGACTTGCGCTGGGGTGGTGCAGTGGTAAGACGCCCGACTGCTGTGCCAGAGTTTCCGGGTTTGATCCCGACCGCGGCGGCTGCGTTTCGACGGAGGCGAAACGAAGTGGAGTCCGTGTTATGTGCGCTGTCAGCGCAGGTTAAAGATCCCCAGGTGGTCGAAATTACTCCGGAGCCGTCCACTACGGCTCCCCTTTCTCTCTTTCCACTTTCACTCCCACCTTCATTCCTTCCCTTACGGCGCGGTTCAGGTGTCCACAGTGCGTGTGACAGATACATCGCCTTTCCCTTCCTGTGAACCAATTATTATTATTATTATTATTAAGTATAACCTTGTGGAGCGTGAAATGGAGAGGCGTCCGTGTGCTGGGCGATGCCAGCCCATCTTAAAGATCCTCAGGCAATCGAAACTGTTTCGCAGCCCTCCAGTACGACACCTCTTTCCACTTTCCCTCCTACCATCCCGGGCTCTGTCCAGGTGTCCACGGAACAAATGTGACGGGTACAGCGCCTTTCCCTTCCTGTGAGCCAATTAACCTTCTGAACCACCTTGGCGTCACACCATAATGCCATAACCTTCACCCTTAATGCACGGGTCAGTGCACGAAACAGCAGAGGTGGCTCAGCCACAGGGCCAGTAGCAGGCTCGTGCATTTTCTTTTCCTTCTTCTTTCAGTCGAAACAACAACATAATGTTTAGGTGCCCTTTGAGGTTTGGTTGTTGTGGCTGTAGGAAGAAGTAAACGAAAATGCACGGGCCTGCTACTGGCTCTGTAGCTGAGCCACCTCTGCTGCCTGCCTGATTCATTGATTTATAGGAAGGGAAAGGCGCGGTAACTGTCTCACTTGTTTTCTGCGGACACCTCAACCGCGCCGTAAGGGAAGGGAGTAAGGTGGGAGTGAACGTGGAAAGAGACAAAGAGGAGCAAAAGTGGAGGGCTACGGAGTAATTTCGAGCATTTGGGGATCTAACAGAAACGAAGCGGAGAGAGGGACACGACGCTGTCCCTCTCTCCGCTTCGTCTCTGTTAAAGATCGTGCGGACAGAAGCGAAAATAGAGAAGAAAAAGAAGAGGGAGAGAAAGACGCGGGCCGCGACAGCCGTCGTCCACCACCAAAGCGGTGGCTGGTGCAATGACGGCCTACAACAGATAAAAATATGGTGGCGGGCTAGCCCCCGCCGCAAGCGGCGGTGACCTACCTGTCCCAGCCCCGTCAAGACCCCCCTTTGAGGTTTAGGTAACCTTTCAAACATGGAGCTGAGAAGAAAGTGAAAGAGATGGAGGGCGGGATTTTTCACGTTGATGTCACGTCGCGCCATAGCGTGGTGCGAACAGCCATGACATCAATCGATTGGTACAAGAACGAGTTGAAACCATGTCTCGACTCGGAGCTAGCCATGGACGTATGTGGGGAGGATGCTGTACTTAGCGGGTCATAGAGATGCCAGTTAAATCAATCTACAAGAGTTCTGCCAAGGGTAACCATGTTAATTGTGCAGCTTTTGCTGAATACGATGTTTACCTATGCTAAACCTCTGCTAACTTTTTGTGTCGGTTTTGGGGGACTGGAAATGTGCAGTATCTGTCTCACTTCGCGATGACTCCCCTGATGGGGCTGGTACAGGTGGGTCACCGCCGCTTGCGGCGAGGGCTAGCCTGGCACCGAATGTTTATTGTAGGCCGTCATTGCACACGCCACCGCTGGTGGTGGACGACGGCTGTTGTTGCGGCGCGCGTCTTTCTCTCCCTCTTCTTTCTCTTTTTTCTCTTTCTCTCTTCTGTCCGCACGAGGCAGCGGAGGGGGCTCAGCTACGGAGCCAGTAGCAGGCCCGTGCATTTTCTTTTCCTTCTTCCTAAATCCACAACAACAACAACTTCCTGATGGACATATGCACTTACAATGAACGCATCACAGTTGGGCGTATAAATATATCTAGTTCAAATCCTTATAGCAATCTAGACTCCAAATTTACTACCAGGAGGATGCTCATTTAGAGTCGGAATGGCACGACAACACTGCAGAAAGATCGGCTGCGTAGAGATTTGTTTACAAAATGTCGTGCGCATTAATTCCTGATAGTATTATTTTCCTTTCGAGGCGGGGGGGGGGGGGGGGGGACGTCATTACTGCCTACCAAGCATGTGTCTAGAATAAGTTGGATTAGGCGAAAGAAAAATTTTTATTACACCCGAAGGTGACATGTCACATCCAGCGGTACAAAACAAACCCGTCAACACCATGGCATGGGGTTAATACAATCAGGTGAAAACAGGACACATTGCTGGATTTCAACAAGAGGACAGCACCCTCCATATGAAAATCGACTAAGCATGAATGTTGTTGACAAATGACAAACAAAACAGCCAATGATCACGTTGCACATACTCTCAAGTTGCAAAAGACAACAATAGAGAACCAACCATACAGGTTACGCAGCTGCTAGTGTTGGTCCGAACTGGCCGTTATGTTACGATCACAAAGCACTCTTTTTTTAGACACAAAAAATATCGCGTTGACCATTGTTGGAGGAATTCTTGTTCCCCCAAAATAAAGAGTCGTTCCTCCAAATGAGCATACATAATTGTACGCAATTTGCGCAACCTAGGGGACATTGCGCTATTGCGCCTTCTCGATTTTTCGGACACATTTCAGAAATACCACAGTACATACATCACCGTATAATAAACCAAGTATTCAAATTTGTTCCGCTGTCCTCGGAGCATGTGTAAGAGACACACCGAAAACCTTCCCAACAAGCTTCCACATAGTACACGCGACTACACATTCTTTTATAGCATGATTATTTGCCACTACTTGAGCACAATTTATACATTTATTATTTTGCATCATGGCCCATTTATACAGCCTGTCCCTGGTTGGCAAAACGCCCCAAGAATACTGCCAGTCGTCATCTCTGACAGTCGGTGGCAGGTCACGCGAAGAAACAGGTTTCCGATTGTGTGTGGGACAGGGCAGAGTTCGAAGGCGGGGCCGATATACACATGGTTTCACACAGCGGTGCTGAGCGCCACAACACATTCGGGAGGGATTTAGGTTGTGCATACTAGATCACTGGAGCGTTGGCAGAACAGCTGCTGGTGCTAAGTTACCGAGACCTCGAGGCACTACAGTACGTTGTTTAGAAAAAGTTTTATTAGACTTCAGACATTCACATGAGCGGCGACAAATGACCAAAACAGGAATTGCACATAATTACGCTAGCATGAATATCTTCGAATGTGCGACCACGATTGACTCCAATTGCGCAACGGAAGAAGTTTGACGCTCTGATACTAGGCACACTATAGAACACAGCTAGCTTGGAATGTTCTTTTCGTCATTACTATTTCTCTCAGAGATACCCAGTCCATATGCGAGAGGGTTTTCCGCGCTTTCTTGGCTGCTTGAGGTTTTTACCTAAACGTTCAGTAAAACTTCAACTGTGAATATTCCGAACTTCGGTGGCAATCTCTGACCATTACAAAATTTTGGGGGGCACATTAGACCCCTAAAGTGCGATGACGCGAAAGCGTCTGTTGCGAAGCGGTCCGAAGCCTTCCACTACGGCACCTCTTTCTGTTGTTGTTTTTTTCAGTGCCACCTTCGTCCTTTTCTTACAGCTCAGTCAAGGTGTCCGCCTTTTCTTTGCTGTCAACCAATTTTAAACGCCAGTGATGCCTGCTGTACTGCATGTATTTCTATATGCTCTGTGGTGCGGCGTTAGAGGAAGCGCCATTGAAAAGCGCCACACGGACGCCTGAATCGAACGTCCGGCGGGGTCACTTCATATATGTGTAGATGGATGGATAACTTTTATTGTCCACCGTAAATGGAGGCCCTTTACTCTCCATCCCCGGCCTGCATGCATAGGGGACGGGGGCTAGAGCCTCCATAACTAAACGCCAACAAATAGATTTTGTCTCTTCGCGGCCTCGGCCCCCGGGCGGACGGCTTGTTGCTGCCGAGCGGGGTCTTCACTCCGCAGCAGGGCTTCCCAGCTCTCTGTTATTGATATCTTCCTCGACTCTAGGGGAGTCGACGCATTCCAATATAATGTGGTCGAGGGTACCCCTCTCCAATATGCCTTGCAAAGATCCCTTGCATGTTGCCCTAGTAGGACGTGAAAGGCCCATACTGGGTTAACGAAGTTCCCAGCTTGCAGTCGGCGCCATGCGATCGCTTCCCTATTACTTAGTATCTTATCCGGTGGTGGCAGTAGTTCTCTGTTTAATCTATATTTCTCAACTCTTTCAGAATATGTTTGCGCGCGTTCATCCAGGTTCTGGCAATCCGGTGGTTCTAGGGTTACCCGGAAGTACATAGCTTGAGCTAACTCGTGTGCCGCTTCATTGCCGGGAACCGACGCATGCGCTGGGGTCCATATTAGGCTGACATTGCGGGTCAACTCTTTGCCGGCCAGGATTCTCGCCGCTTCAGGCGAGGTTCTGCCTTTCATGAAATTCCAGATAGCAGTTTTACTATCGCTGAGAACACATTTTTGCTTCCGTTCCAAAGCAAGCGAGCGCTATAGCAACTTCTTTGTCCGTATCTATGTTGCGTCTGCGAATAGTCGCTGCTGACTGGTGCTCCTAGTCCGTTGACTACTGAGGCAACCGCCGCGCCTGACTTCCCACTAGCCGCGTCCACGTAGACGACCTCTTCGGGATCCATTTATCCGAAGCGTTTTGTTAGCGGGGGGGGTATCACTATCGCCCTACATTTAGGGGTGGATGTTAGTTTTACGGTGAAGCCCGCGGTCAGTCTGCAAGCCTGCCAACTGCAAGATGGCTCTGCCCGTGGTGCTGCTGCTTAGTCTCTCTAGCTGATACATGCGAACTGCCTCTGCGTATTCTTCCCAGTTATTACGCACCCCCATGGAGAGGAATTTCTATTTAGGTGCACATCGGGAGTCCTAGGTCTCTAGAGGTACATCTTTTGATGTGAGAATCTAATTTCCTCTTTTCATCCCCTCTAAGTTTTAGGAAGGGTGTGGCGAAACACACTCGCCTAAAGTTGTAAGCTCGTACTGATATCAGTAGGCTTCTTTCTTTAAGGCCTCTGCCCCTAAAGGAGATTCTCTTAAAGATGGCTAGAACATTCGACGCGTAGTCGTCTTTTTTATTACGCCGTCATTGTATCCGTTTCCCTAGATAAAGAACCCAAGTATTCTGATTTGTTCTACTTTAGGAACGGTTTTACCTTCCACTTTAACAACGAATTTTGCGTCTATGTTTCTTCTAAGGAATTTAGGATTGTAGACGAATAGTTTCGATTTCTGCGGCGAGCACGAGAGACCACTATTTGCGGCCTAGGCAATTACCGTGTCCACTGCCTCCTGCAAGCGCTCTTCTATGCTCGCGTCGTTCCCCTGGTTAATACAAAGGTTGACGACATCCGCGTATTTGCTAAAATTTATACTTTAATTTTTTGAAGGCCGTGGGGAGTCTTCTTATTGCCACTTTGAAGAGAAAAGAGGACAGAGCCTTGCGGTTTGCCCTTTCTCCCTAGCTCCACTAAGAAGGAGTCGATGTCTTGGAACTTTATGCAGACGCTTCTGTTTTACAGAAAGTCTTTTATGTAATTATAGGTTTTCTTGCCTACACCTGTGTCGATTAAGCCCTGGTGTATAGCCTCGTGCTTAAAGTTGTCGATCGCCTTTGTCAAGTCTAGCCCCAAGATCACTTCAGAATCTTTTGACTTTGCGTCCAAGGTATAGTGTTCCTAATCATGTCCTGTGTGCTCGATCCAGGTCGATAGCCGACCATTTCATGAGGACACAATTAAATTTGTTCCATGTACTTTGTGAGCCTAGCCTGCACAACACGCTCCATCAGTTTCCCTACACATCAAGTTAGGGAGATTGCCGTGAGATATTCAAGTTTGGGAGGCTTGCCTGACTTTGGGATTAGGACAACGTTTGCCTTCTTCCATTGCTGGGGTATTCTCCCTTTGGTCAAAGCTTCATTCATGTACTTTGTAGGAGCGATAATGGAGTCGTCATCTAAGTTCTTGAGGATCTTGTTTGTGATCCCATCGAGGCCCGGGGCCGATTTAGTTTTAAGTCTGAAAAGTTCTGCCCTCACCTCGGCCTCCGTAATCGGATTATCGAATATCTCGTTTGCCGCTGCCGTGTACACCGGGAGGGCGCAGGAAGTGGTGTCTCCAATGTACATTTGCTTAATTTATTCATAAATTAGGCGTCTGTGCCATCGTGCGCTTGTCTAGCTTTAGCCATCCTGATGCTTGATTGGGGTTTGGACATTGTTGGATCTAGTAGGTAGTGTAACAGGCCCCAGATATTGGAGAGGCTCATAACCCCATCCATTTCATCGCGCCTATTAGGCGTTTCAGGCGACCTTCGTCAAAATGGGTGTTCGTAACCCTAGCAGTAGCTCACTATAAATTTTTGGGATCGTTTAATTCCCCTTAATAGGGTAGTGTAAAAGCGGTGCGTTCTAGATCCGTTGCGGCTAAGGGAATGTGGTGAAGGCGTCGTCATACAATGCAGAGCGAGAGAGCGGCAGTTTAACACCAGGGATGACTGGTTGCGGTGTTTTCTTGTGCTGTCACAGTGGCCAAAGAAGCTGACCTCTTCGAGTCGCCACAGGATTGAAAAGCAGCCGCAGCCGTAATTATCTGATTACTGTCAATGTCGGTGGGAGAACAGAATTTTGGTGGGCCATACAATACACAAATAGAACGACTTTCGGCAGCTAATGTAAAATATTCTGCGAAGCCTATACCGTTTCGAATTGTTGGGCGTACGGCTTCTTTGTGTTCGTATTTGATTGCATCTCTTACGTACGCTGGTCAGACATCAGACTGGTGCACACGCAAAATTACGACGAGATGCGAAACTTTGAAAATAATATCTCTTACTAACGTAATGCGACTTCAACAACATTCAGTACAAATGGGTAACTTAAAGCTTTGATTCTCGGCTTCAGTTCATGCTTCCTGAGAAGTAGCACGAAAACGCAACTGTTCTTCCGCTCCAATGAAAAATTGCTCGCAACCTGTCGGATTTCGCGTCAGCTCTTGTTTCGTGATATAGACAAATTACGAGTGTCTTAAAGAGGAGGTAACCCTTCGCCGTGAAAAACGATCGGGCTATCACCGGAGTGCGTTTTTGTATTTAAACGTAATTTCTCTTTTATCACGACGCTGGAATGCGCCTCTTTTCAAAGAGTTGCACTCGGTACACTGGATACTTTCCTAATCGTCATGAAGGCTGTTTTCATTCCATATTCAAATTTTTTAAATCTAAATCTGTAGACGTGAGATGAGACTTTGTTTTTATGAAAAGCAATTGCTTTATATATTTCACAGTTTTATCTTTCGGAGCATACATTAAGCTTGGAGATTTGCAAGTGCTAAAATGTTTCTTCATTCTTTTTGTGATCAAGACGCGTAGAAAGATTGAATTTTCAGCAGACTTTTAGCCATGACATTTCATTCCAACAAATATTCACAGACAATCAATGTATAGTTCATGCGCGATATACATCACAGCCTTACGTTTCTATAGCATGCCACATACTTACGTTATGTCCTATGTATATAAATTACGGGGATTTAATCGCTCGATTCTGAATGGCATACTGTGCGGTGGCAATTTCTTTTAGGTGACATTTTTTTCGTGTGAAGCTTACGAACTCAATGATCATCATTGTTTTGTATCGGATAACTGTACACCCCCATGTACACTTCCAGCTCTTGGAGGAATTATCATGTTTCTTCGAGGTTTCTAGCCATGTAGGGTGGTGCTAGGGTACCGTTTGCTTAACTCCCAACTCACACTTCAATATGAAAGGAACTGCCTGAGTTCGCAGCTACTTGAAACTCTACCATGTCTTCTGATCTCTCGATCTCACACAATCGATCACACATCCTTTACCTTCCATGAAAGAGAGAAAACTCAACACCGGTGTGCTACTGCGCTTTGGACCTATTTACCCACATGGGATTACTAGCCCTCTCGTATTCGTACCCTATACCAGTTGTATGTTCGTATTTTTTAAGGCTTTAAGGCTTCATGTGGTCGACACTGTCAATCTGTCAACAGAGAACTTTTTCATATGCGGCTACTAAATTTATCTCGTTAAAACTAAAGAAAGGTAATATTGCGTAAGCACGCTAAGAAAGGTAATATCGCGTGAGGCTGCTACCCAGAGCGAAATCTTCTCTTACTTATAAAGCAGCTGCATAACAATGTGTTGCTATGCATAGCGACTGCGCTTCGGTTGCTTAGAAACGCGTTGCCTTGGGAACGGTGCAGGTCATATACTATGGCGCTAAACGTGAACTGGCGGGCCAGTTGGTCAGGCATACCTGCAGGTGATGCAGTGCATCAGTTGAAGCTATATTTGATCCCCTTTCCTCGTCTAGGCCTCGTGCCGTTGCGGCATAACCTTAAGCTGTACTACTATATTTGCCCAGGCAATCAATGAAAGCAGAATTCAACTGGTGATAAATGAGCGTCTAGTTTCAGCTCACTACACAAAGAGAGGCGACAACATTCTTTTCAATCGTTCTGTGGTCGTGGTCAGCGGAAAGAAAGTTCATAGTAGTAGTCTTCATTCGTGTTACATTGTCCTTTTCGGTGGTTTACGCACATTTTTCTCTGGAACAGTGCAGCAGACGTAAAAAAAAAAAGAAAAAAAAACAGTTTAAGAAATTTTCAATCGATATAATTATCTTGAGCCCGAGAATTATTACCCTAAATAAATTTATATTTCTGTATTTCAAAAAATCAGTTCCTACGCTTATGTTTTTGCGAGAAAAAAAATACATATATATGTATTTGCGCCTACAGCGCATAATGTAAAACCTGGATATATAACATTGTTTGCACTTCTCAAAACTTTTTGGGGATCCCCATTTAAGTAAGCATAAAGATACCAATTGTAGAACAAAAATAAACCCCAATAACACTTCAACCGAGTTTCAAGCTCTCACCAAAGTTCCATTCAATTTAAACTTTGAGAGCAAATTTTGTAACCATATATCTGTTGTCCCCGACACTCATCAGTCAATATTTAGAAACCATATTTAGATCCTCGCCTCACTTTTTTGTATGATTCAAGGTCAATATCCTTCTGTTATGATATAAAATTATTCTTCCAAGTAATTTTTTTTTATTGTTTACGTCATTATGCGTTATTTGAACCCACACTTGCAAAAACTAAAGAAATCTTAACAAATAACACTCCTTCGATTGCAGCGCAGAAAGTGTTTGTTCTTCATTGAATGCAAATCAACATCCAAATTGAGAACACTTTTTTTTTTGCGCTTGTTTTACGGAAGAAAGTTAACGTTGGCGCAATAAGTCAAACGAGTCCCTCAAATTATACAATACTAATCAGTATATACTTTTATAGTGACAGACTAGGGGCTTGCTATAAATTTCGATTCATGTTATAAAACAGACTAGCTTTACTATTAGCGTTCTGGAAGTAATTGTAGTGCTGGTTAATAGCCATTTCTCTAAATGTTCTGGCCATGTGGCGAACCATCTAGGCTTTATGAAGTCTGAGATTTACCCAATGCGACACAGTAAGGTTATCGCATTTTATTCGAATTTTCAGTCCTCCTCCGCTTTCCAACGTGTCCACGAAATTTTGCGGCTAGGCTGCATCATTGACGCACGATTTCGCAACTCCACAACAATTGTTTCGGAATGATGTTATATAACCTTTATAACCCAATACTCGCGCAGAGGACAGTTCAGCCCTTTTGTGTTCTTGAAAATTTGATATCCGCAGTTGACATACATGTGCAATGGCAAATACCGCTTAACTTATAAAGCTGGTTTATCCGCATAAGAAATGGCAAGAAACACACGCAATCTGGTTTGGTCTGAGAGATAAGGGTAATGTGCTATATTCCGGGGCGATGCCGGAAGAAACGAAACGGAAAAGAAAATATGGATGCCAGCCATTTTAAGTGATGGCTGTTATCTGAAGCACCTAGCCCACGACTGCGAAAATAGAAAAAACTAGCAAAATGATATTCGAAAGGAAGGTAGAATATACGGTCGCAAAGCACAAGGAAATATATATATATATATATATATATATATATATATATATATATATATATATATATATATATATATATATATATATATGAAGGAAAAGAAGCGAACAGTCGGCGAGGCCAAGGAAAGCGTTGGGGATGGTACTTTTATGTCTTTTTTTTTATGTTTGCTTAGATATTCACAGAAATTAGTAATGTAATCTGTTTAGGGGAAAGATAATTAAACACAAAGTAGAAGAAAAAACAACGTGCCGATGGTGGGATCCGAACCCACGACCTCCGAATATCGCGTCCGGTGCTCTACCAACTGAGCTACATCGGCCGCTGTCCCCCCTGCTACTTGTTTGGGTATTTATGTTGTCTGTATACGAACCTTGAGAGTGTTCACCAGCGCCACCCTCAGCCATAGCGGCGGACGTAGAACGTCCTTTGTTACCGCCAGCGTCACGCAGAACGTGATCAAGAGCGAGGGCGAAAGCTGTGCTAGAACCCTCTTACGCTACCTATGGCTTCAAGACTGCCAGGCGCTGGTGAACACTCTCAAGGTTCGTATACAGACAACATAAATACCCAAACAAGTAGCAGGGGGGACAGCGGCCGATGTAGCTCAGTTGGTAGAGCACCGGACGCGATATTCGGAGGTCGTGGGTTCGGATCCCACCATCGGCACGTTGTTTTTTCTTCTACTTTGTGTTTAATTATCTTTCCCCTAAACAGATTACATTACTAATTTCTGTGAATATCTAAGCAAACATAAAAAAAAAGACATAAAAGTACCATCCCCAACGCTTTCCTTGGCCTCGCCGACTGTTCGCTTCTTTTCCTTCATGTATTATAACGAGCACCCTCATTTCCCCTTAATTGATCTGCTTGTAGCTTACGGGGCTCTCGGTTCTGGCAGTCTTGAAGCCATAGGTAGCGTAAGAGGGTTCTAGCACAGCTTTCGCCCTCGCTCTTGATCACGTTCTGCGTGACGCTGGCGGTAACAAAGGACGTTCTACGTCCGCCGCTATGGCTGAGGGTGGCGCTGGTGAACACTCTCAAGGTTCGTATACAGACAACATAAATACCCAAACAAGTAGCAGGGGGGACAGCGGCCGATGTAGCTCAGTTGGTAGAGCACCGGACGCGATATTCGGAGGTCGTGGGTTCGGATCCCACCATCGGCACGTTGTTTTTTCTTCTACTTTGTGTTTAATTATCTTTCCCCTAAACAGATTACATTACTAATTTCTGTGAATATCTAAGCAAACATAAAAAAAAAGACATAAAAGTACCATCCCCAACGCTTTCCTTGGCCTCGCCGACTGTTCGCTTCTTTTCCTTCATGTATTATAACGAGCACCCTCATTTCCCCTATATATATATATATATATATATATATATATATATATATATATAAAAGTGAAAAATTGCTTCATACTGTTTCCAAGTTTATTTGTAGTCGACGTTTCGGCAGGAGCCCTGCCTTTCTTGAGAAAGGCAGGGCTCCTGCCGAAACGTCGACTACAAATAAACTTGGAAACAGTATGAAGCAATTTTTCACTTTTATGTAACCTCTAGCAACCAAGTACGTCTATTTACTTATCCTATATATATATATATATATATATATATATATATACGACATGCTGACCAGGCTTCAGGCGTATTCACAATATAAAGGAGACGTAAAGCCACTCGCGCTTCGGTTCCCTGGCACAGCTTTTTCTGCATTCAGTCGGCTACTGTCGCACTATCACCATTTTCAATAAGCGTAAAAAAAAACGTCCTGGTGTTTTGCCATTGTGTATCTCACGCTCGGAAAAACTCAGGCGGCCTCTTTACCTCGACAAGTTGATGCATATCTCCTCCGTGGTTTCGTATCTACATGGGTTATACTTTTCGGCTTTGTTGACATTCACTCCAACTTTTTCTTAGGTTGTCTTCATCGTCGTAAACTGGTATCTTCTTATTGCACTTGTTTCAATGCTCGCGCACATGGGCGGTTTACAAAAATGTATTTTAAACTTTAGGTTACCTCATCATTGGTGGGTAATCTGCTTTAGATGAGAGAACCAGCAAAGACCAGGACTGCTTACAAATAGCGGTAGTAGACCACAGATATTTATCACGTACTTTGCTTCTATACATGCAGCCGCCTGACTCCCCTTATCTGTGTCGAAGATAAACGAAGCTTGGTACCCGCGGTTATATGTACGCCTTTCACGGCTCGCGAGTTCTGCGTCTGTGGCTATTTCCGCTGCGCGGCGAGCTGTAGAGCTCGCCTTCCTGGCTACATCCTCGGTGAGGCGTTAAGCCGCTCATGTCTTAACTTCGTGATGTTTCATAAAAGTGGCATTGACGACATTTCTGAGCGTTTCGCTCAAGGCGACACCACAGCTGCCTCCAATAATGTAGGAGTGCCTAACAGTGAGGAGTAAAATTCGAAACCAAATAAATGCGTAACGGGCAATAGAATAAATCATCTGGCATTATCTGAACTCTGGGGCGGTGCCAGAATGATGTAATCTTCCAACCAAAGATGGATTTTAAAAACATCTTAACCTATTTTCAAGTAGCTGAAAATTGTCGCTTCGAACGAAAGCAGGCTCTGGCATGACTACATTGACTACAGGGGGCGGCAGAAAATTAGGGTGGATGAGGTTAAGTAGTTCGCAGGGGTCAAGTGGATACAGCTAGCACACGACGGGGTTAATTGGAGGAATATGCGAGAGGCCTTCGCTCCGCAAGGGGTATAGTCCGGCTGATGATGATGATGATGAATCTAACTTCGGCCTAGCCACTTTAATGCTTTTTTTCAAAAACCATCGTTTGCAGGGGCGTTACGCCTAATTCATTTTCCTCCTTCCTTCATTTTCATTTTTAGAGTGGGAAATCTTTCTGTTTGTGCTGAGAGCCCTCCGCTTCTGCTCCAGCGTGGCCTGTACACTCTGAACACGGCAAGGAGTCACGACAGAGAAGGATGGTCCGAAGGAGATAACCCTCTTCCTATCTACCTCTGTTGAAGAGCATCTATCTCTTCCCCACGCAGACTTCCCTCAAGAAAAATACATCTCTGTTTATCGCTCATTTTCAGTGTTGTTTCCTTAGAGACCCCTACTGTTATGCGGTGGAGTACAAGCATGGTGGGGGGAGAAAAAGGCGGCGGCTGGTTCGAGTTAGAGGAAACGCCAACTTATCTTAGGAACAATGCAGTGTGTTACCATCTTGCTGAATTTTGTTTCGCCAAACTCTTTGCGCCTGTTATCCACCTGCCGGTCTGCCCAGCCGTCGTCACGGGAGATAACTGGTAAACCTGATAAACAGTGCCGCTCACGCCCGAACTACTTTCTTGCCACGGTTATCGGTCAGCCGCATTGAAAGAAACAGTAATAATATCCCCAGCAAAGGCTGATACTATAAGAAGAAACGAGATTTTGGCTTCTATCTTTGCCGCTTTCCAAATTTCTTTTATTGTGTGCTTCCTTTCTGTCTTCAGTAGCGATTATAAATCCTGCCAGTTTGTGTTCGCTAATCGAGTTTATCGGTGCTTTCTACCAAGCTCCTGTTCCTTGTTTGTTTCAGATTCTGTCCTGTCAGTTAAGGCAAGCTAACTTGGTCAGTAATTATTTTCTTTCTTTATTTCTCTTTCAAAAAATGAAAGAAGGAACTGCGAAAAAAGGCGGTCAGGCCTGACGGGGTCACAGTTCCCCATACAGTTCACAGCAGCGCGCAACACGGAGAACAAACTATAACAGACCATTACAGCAAACGTGGTAATAAACATACTGGAGTAAAACCTAAAAAACGGAACAGTGTACACTATACACTCAAAAAGAAACAACAGCATATGGCACACAAAACACGGGGAAAACAAATTTGTACAGTAACATAACATGATAAAAATTTTCATTTCATCATCATCATCATCATCAGCCTGATTATACCCACTGCAGGGCGAAGGCCTCTCCCATATCTCTCCACTTAACCCGGTTCTGTGCTAGCTGCATCCACTTGACCCCTGCGAACTTCTTAATCTCATCCGCCCACCTAACTTTCTGCCGCCCCCTGCTACGCTTTCCTTCCCTTGGAATCCAGTTTGTTACCCTAAGCGACCATCGGTTATCCTCTCTTCGCACTACATGTCATGCCCATGTCCATTTCTTCTTCTTAATTTCCACTAGAATGTCGTTAACTTGAGTTATTTCTCTGACCCACTCTGCACGCTTTCTATCTCTTAATGTTACCCCTACCATTTTTCGTTCCATAGCCCTCTGGGTTGTCCTCAACTTAAGTAGAACTCTCTTGGTTAGCCTCCACGTTTCAGCCCCATAGGTGAGTACAGGCAAGATGCAACTGTTGTATACTTTCCTCTTGAGCGATACCGGTAAGCTGCTAGTCATAATCTGCGAGTGCTTGCCAAACGCGCTCCATCCCAATCTTATTCTTCTTGTTATTTCCTTTTCATGATCCGGATCTGCGGTTACTACCTGTCCTAAGTAGATATATTCGCCTACTACTTCCAGTATTTCGCTACCTAATGTAAACTCCTGTTCCTTCCCGAGGCTGTTGAACATTACCTTAGTCTTCTGCATATTGATTTTCAAGCCTACCTTTCTACTTTTCCTGTCTAGGTCATCAATCATTATTTGCAGTTCATCCCCCGAGTTGCTTAGCAAGGCAATGTCATCAGCAAATCGCAGATTACTGAGGTATTCTCCATCTACCCTTATCCCTAACTGCTCCCATTCCAAGTCTCTGAATACTTCCTCTAAACATGCTGTGAATAGTACTGGGGAGATTGTGTCTCCTTGCCTAACACCTTTCTTTATGGGAATTTTGTTGCTTTCTTTATGTAGAACTATGGTTGCTGCGCAGCCACTATATATATCTTCCAGCACTTTCACGTACGGCTCGTCTACCCCCTGATTTCGCAATGCCTGCATCACCGCCGAGGTTTCAACCGAGTCAAATGCTTTTTCGTAATCAATGAATGCTATGTATAAGGGCTGGTTATATTCCGAGCATTTTTCTATCACCTGATTGATGGTATGGATATGATCGATAGTAGAGTACCGTTTCCGAAACCCTGCTTGATCCTTTGCTTGATTGCAGTCTAAGGTTGTCCTGATTCTATTAGCGATTACCTTAGTAAATACCTTATACGTAACAGACAGTAAATACAAAACCAGACAAGAACAATTATTTCACTTTCCTTTGGTTTACAAGATTTTAGGGCAATCTTCAATTTTTGACGTACTCTATGCTCATGAGTGTGAACTTGTTTATTATCTACGCTACAACAAAGGAAGAATCAGGGTGATGTAAAGAGTGATTGATTGCCCGTACGGATGACAGGAGGATGGCACAACTAGAAAAAGAACCCATAAAGGCTGGATAAGCATCCCAGTTAAAACAGTCTAGTTTGCTAGGCTCCTTAAAAAGCTGCTAGAGAAAATTACCAACGAATGCCTTTACACATATCGTTGAGGTACCAAAGTTCGCAAGCATAGCAGTATGCCCAAGAGCGTCACTGAAACATCGAAGCTGTGCTAGGAAATAAAAGTTGTAAAGTTTGGTCTACAGCCTTCGATTGCATCTGAAAACAAGGTAACACACTGAGACCACTAAGGTTCGAGAAATGGCACCGCGTTGGGGAACGCTGGAATTTATGGCTGACGGACTACGCAAAAACTGGCACTATGGGCATGACCACGTACCAAGGGTAGATAAAAGCTGAGCGAGTGGCTCTCCGGGTGAGTCGATCGGCGAAGATATTGACCATGTGTGTTTTTGTGTTTTGGTAGTACAAGCTAGCTGTTAGCACGTGCATGCATCTTGTGTATAAATGGCGCTCTTCCTCCCACTGCAGTGAGGGTCAAGGGGCAAATAAGAAGAACAACATGGCATGATTGACTGCGATGCGACCAGGCTCATCACTGCAGGCATACTCTGTGTCACGTTTCTCTCACAGTGAAAAAGAAGGCACGTTAATGGCAACGACGAAGTCCGTAAAGTTCCCAGCTATTCCTTTACCCGACTCCACTGGCTTTGCGACTGATACCTTTGGTGCAAACACCGCAGAATCTAACAGGCCTAGAGAAATCGTAATCAAAGAGCATGACCTTGGTGTCATATGTAACGTTCAAAACGTACGGTTACGATAATAAATATGTCTTAATAACAAGTTTGAGAGGAAATCATTAGCTGCGATCGGTATTATATTGCAAAAGTGATTATTATTGGTCACGCCATTCAGCAATCGTTATATACCGCTGCGCAAAGAAAAACAAACTGTTTGGGCTCTGTTGTGCTGCTCCTGTACCACAAAAAGCTGGCGTTGACTGCAATACAGAGCGTATTTGTGTTGCCAGAGGTTATTGGCGTCTCACTGAACATCTATCACCACTGCGATGCTTAGGAGAACTTCGATAGATTCATCCATCCGTGACAGCAATCCCCCTTTGACTAATTGCAAGAAATAAGCGGAAGTTATGATTAAGCATATCACACGAAACTGACAGGGCAGGCTTATATCAACTTACGGCCGTATGGACTCGGATAAGCTGCGTAATTGCCTTGTGGAAAACCAGAATTAGCGCCTAGAACAGGCTGCAGCTTTGCTGAAGTTAGGCTCCAACCTTTCCGCTCTGGTTGAGCCGATGTCTGATGTGTGATATCCTTGTACGAAATTCGAAACCTTCTGCAGCACCGCTCTCTCTGTTGCAGCACCACTAGCTAGGGGACGGTAAATTTGAACTCTTGTATCACTTTCTTTAAAGCAGACATTGATACAATTTTTTGCAGACAGAACAATACATGCTTCTCAGAGTTTTCGGCGCTGTTTCTGCGTTTCTGGATATTCTTTTTTTTTTTTTTACAAAACACTGGGACTAGATTTTAGATGTACCAGGAGGATATGTATACAAAAATTTGGAATTACAAATAAACAGAGGAAGAGAGCGCATGAGCTGAAAAACGAGAGGCTATTAGGACTCGGCACTAGAGAACATTTGGTCCTTCTCGCATTCCACAGAGTAATAGAAGCCTTCGTCTTTCTCATAGTTCTTTCCTGAGTCACTGTATTCATATAATCATGCTGGGCATCAAAAAGTGTCCAAAAAATGCAACATCCGCTGCGTTTTTGCTTTATTTTTGCTTTGTATTAAACTCACAGATGTTTGTTGTGAATTTGAATGCCCGTTTCTAGAAACGGTGCCAGAATAATGTGGTGCGCAGTTTTGCATCTACATTTATATTATCCAAAAACCTTCTAAACACAATTTATGATGCGTGAGGACGTCAGATCAATACGGCCCTTTACTGCACAAAATTCCCGTTGTTACCGTTGTCTTGCCATTCACTAAGTAATTTAGGCAATTTCTATTAAACACTCATTAAGCCGTTAAATATTTAGTGCAACGCGAATAAATGCATTCAAGAAAAACGACCTGCTCAATCCTCCAATTCGTGGGCTATTCCAAGGTGCATGCTTTCACGGTTCCTCGCGGAACAACAGTGAATATCAATGAAGAGTAGTTTGTTTAAATCTCTCTAACATCACTTACCGGAGATATCACGTAAAAATCGATGGCGGCCCAAACTGGTTAAGCTTGTACATGGGTATCGAAAGCTACCAATCGGATTAATCACAAAGTACGACTCGGACGTCCCGTCGCCGATGCACTAGCTGCATCCCAATCTATTTTTGCTTCTTCTTTTTCTACCTTGGTAAATGGCCCACCCGCGAAGGGCAATGGCAAGAGTTCAATGTGTACTGCTAAATGTACTGCATGCAGGTACTGGATTAGTTTGACCGGCTTCTCTCTCTTGTCCCCTTCTTGTTCTTCCCTTCTTTTGTCTTGTTCTCTGCGTCTTCCGAATCTTCCTTCATTTGATGCTTTCTTCTTCTCCCTTCTTCTTTTCCCCTTCCTCTGTGGCTAGGAGCAACTAGTTGCCACGGGTACGGCGCATGCCTAGTAGTGACTAGCGGCGCTATTAAGCCCCCGTTCAGGGATTGCGTGTTGTCGATAGCATAGTCGTTGTCCCAGTGTAGGCGCAGTAGTCGGTGTAAGACGCCATCTTCAATCCGTGACATAGTAGTACAAGAGCAGGTAGCAAAGTGGAGAAGTATAAATCCCCTCGGCGTATTTAGGGAAGAGGAATATAATGCGAGAGGACCAAATTGACCCGCATTCATTGCTGTCCTCATTGGCGCTGGATGGCATGTCATGATCGAACTCAGAGCTACTCTGGCTATAGCCACGCCAATTTTCGGCATTCCTTGTTTGCATCCGTTATGAAAGCACGTTTATGGGAGAGCCGACGATGCATAAATGTGCATGTCACACAATTTTGGGCCCATATGACCATGTCCACATGTCAAGATCACTGCCCAACTCGATGTCCAGAAACCTGAACTAAAATTTGTCCACGCGTGTAAAGTACTGTTAACTCATTCACGAGGAATATATTAAATCTTTGGCATGTGCAATATATCCTGGAGTAATAACAAACGTTTGAAAATAAAGCAAACCACAACCCTTTAGCGCTGGCTCGTTTAAAAGTCATCGCGAGTAGGCGCAGCGAAGCACTGCACGCTCTCCTCATGTTATCATTTCTCGCTGCTTCCTGGAAAAGGTACCTGCGGCAGCATCACTTCTTCGCAAAGCAACTGTTCTCTCAAACAGCTTTCTCATAATCGTTCAACATAAGCAAGTTGCTACTTACGTTTCGCCATAGTCGGCATACTATCGCCGCGACGCCAAGGTGTGACATGACTCCTTCGCGCTTTTGAGTACCAGCATTTTTCACTTCACAGCGCTCGCGCTTACAACCCTCATGGCTATGACGCACGATTGTTCTATCTACTTTGCTCACCTTTCGGTTATCTCACTTCTATGCCATTCGAGAAAACTACAGAATTATGTAAACATTACGACAAAATATTGTGTAGGTTTGTCGTAAACGTCAGATTTTTTGTAGCCGGTAGTACTGTTTGGTAATTCTGTAGATTTTTTTAGTAGTTTTCAATTGTCTGTAGTTCTGTAGTTCTTTTTTGCTGTATATACAGTAAATTCGGATGGCAACACAGAAAGTTCTGTTGTTCCAGCTGGTTTTCTGGCAAAAACCGCACAGCAATTCTGTCGTAACAACAAATTATATTTTGTTTTTGTTTTTTACTGAAATTTTGCAAGAGATTATTTGTAACAGCGGCCCGGTTAGTGCAAGAACAGTATCCATGCATTTTCAGCTTTTATATTTAACGACTCTCACACGAAGTTGAAATCTACGCAGTTGCTTCCAGATAAGCGTATTCACGGGAAGTGAACTATATCGACATCGCCCAAGGTATTACAAGTTGATAAGAATCGAACTTCGCAGGGCGACGAGGAACGCGGGGCCACAAAGGCTGCAGCATTCGGGCAGAACATAGAAAGGGTTGTGAATAAATATCTACGTGGTCACGTCACGGTGTAGCTTTGCTGCCGCCCCAGTAAATTGTACTGCAGTATTACAGAAAAACACGAGCGCGAACGGCATTTGGCTTACTATAATGGTGTGAGATGGTATGAGCTAGTGCTTGCTAGTGCCATACAAGTCAGCAGCCAAATAACTCTCCAGGTGACTCCAGTAGTGGTCGTTGTCAGTTCAGTTATTGATACTTTATCGCACCCTCCTCTCGCGGAAAATTGCCGCTTATTTCTTTGAGTACTCACGTCACGTGCTCATTGGACATCTTGCTGTGCCAGTGCCGACATCCGTTTAAAAAACAGCAACACAACGGGTCTTGCCTTGACAGCGAGGCAAATAGTGCGATCCAATTTTTGGCCCAGGTATAAAACAAAAAATATAACCAGACATATATAGTGATACGTGGGCTGCACGATTAGAAATATAATCTCATGGAAGCCCAAGTTTGTTCTCAAAGGTCTTCACCAATTGTAGACGATAAGATTTTTGCAGACGAAACAAAAAAGTTTTATTATAACTACTTTCTCTAAGCCGAAGCAATACTGAGGGGAACTCAACATGTATAATATTGTCCTACAGGTCTTTAGCCCGATCATTTCTTTAAAGTGCTCTGTAATAAAAACTGAAATTGCCTGAATTTGGTTTTAAAAAAAACAATGCATAACGCATTTGTGCTGGGAAAAATTAAAGCTAGTGGACGTTCTAAATTATAATGGTCAGTCATTCTACTAGTCCAATTGCTCTAGGATTTCCTTGACACATATTTTCTCGTGTCTACTTACATGTCTGTGGTGCCGAAATTTGCATTACGCCACAATATTGGACTACTGGTTCACTCCTCTCAACAGTATAGAGCAAGGGTTCTCAAACTTTTTTGCTTGGAGGAACCCCAAAAGCCTTCAAATAGTTCCAGGAGACCCCCCCGCCCCTCCCCCCTCCCCCTCAGAGCCAGTCTCATATCAGCTGCCGGGTCAAGACGGCTCCTGTGCTTGTTCTTCCGATAGGCGAGGGCTGAAAATGCCTGTTCACATGCATATGTAGTTGCAAAGGGAAGCAAAATGTCCACTGCCCTTTCAAAGAGGCATGGAAACAGCGGAGCAGTCCCCATCCAAAATTTCACCAAGCCTTCACCATTAAATTTCAACGCGGTAGCGTTAGGGAGCTCGTGTCGCAGAAAAGCCGGTGTCGTCGGCGTCCAGTGAGCGATAAATCCCAGCATGCACTTCATAGATAAACATGCACTTCATAAATAAAAAGCAAGCTCCAAGATGGGCAGGGTGGGAATCGAACCAGGGTCTCCGGAGTGTGAGACGGAGACGCTACCACTCAGCCACGAGTTTTTTTTTTTTCTTTATTGCCGGTCATCACAAACACACAACAAAACCAACAAAAACGCGCTACAATCAAATGCTCACAGCAGACCGGTTACCACAAGCATGACACTTAATACAGAAGCCGGCAGGCTCATACGAGTTGCCTTTGTCAAGTTAAAATTCCTTCAGCTCGCATAGTGGTTCGACTCTTAAAATCCAGTCTGGCACAGTGGTCTTCAATTTGTGCATTTCAACCAATGCGTGTATACTCTCGCGGAAGTAGAGCCTTGCAGGGCGGGCGTCAGGGTCACAGTGAAAACCCGCCATTCTGGACCGCCATAGACTGTGCAGGCCTATTAGCATAACCGTATCAAGTGGAATCCCATCATTATTTTCAGTTGGCAGGAATCTAATCCCGTATGAGTCTAATGGTAATTCTTTTTTAACAGTTCGTTGCAGCACGTCCCAAAAATAGACGCCCTCCCAACAGTGCAGAAATACATGGTCTATTGTCTCTGGCTGTTTACATATTAAGCAAAGTGAACCCCATGGCAGATAAAAGCCCTTGCTTTCAAAAAAAGTTTGTACCGATAATGTTCCTGTATGTAACTTAAAGAAAAACGTCTTTACCCCAGGAGAAACTGGAATTCTTTTGACCTGCTTCAGTACGTCTTGACCTAGACGGCCGCTATACAAGGCTCTGTACACAGGAACAGGGAAGAAGTCGCCACAAACAGCTTTATACAGGTTCTTCTTTTTCACTGAACTTAAGTATTCTGTCGAGAAGCGAGCTGACAGAATTCGAACACTGCTGACAATCTCTTTGAAAAAACTAGAAAGACGCCCTGGCATGCTTTCCGTAGCAACAACGAAATTGGGCAACGCCCGCGCGAGCCTCACTTGGCACACAGTGCGCAAAAAGGGATCGGTAACGTCGCGAAAGAAAATAAATCTGTTTACAAGCTGGCGCACAAATAAGTGAGCAAGCCCGAGACCTCCGTCTTTAATTGGCCGGAACAGGTTATCCCGACTACATCTTTCCCAGCTTGATGCCCATACAAACACAGCAAAGATTCGGTGTAGCTTTTGAACACTCAACCTAGAACAATGAAGTGCTTGCATGACGTACCACACCTTGGCAACAAAAAATAGATTACACACAGTGGCTCGTGCAAAGATAGACAGCGGCACTCCTTTCCACTTGTCAGCCTTCTCCCGTATTTCCTGAACTTGGGCGCGCCAAAATGGCTTGCTGTCTTCATATAATTCTAGAGGTACACCCAAATACTTCACGGGTGTTGTAACCCATGTAACGTTGGCAAAAAAGTCAGGCGTTGATGTCCACGCCCCGTGCCAGAAGCCAAGACACTTTCCCCAGTTTACTGGACTTCCTGTGGTCGCACTAAAATCTTTCACAACTTCAACTGCGGCGCAAATACTTTCTTTGTTCGCACAAAACACTGCCACATCATCAGCGTACGCCAAAAGTTTGACCTCAGACTTGTACAGTTGAAAGCCCTGAACAGATGGATTTTGCATAATAGACAGGCATAAAGTTTCGATATAAATGCAGAATAGAAGAGGGCTGAGGGGACAACCCTGACGTACCGAACGCCGCACATTTATGGGTTCCCCTAATACTTTATTAACAATTAATCGCGTTGTGCAGTTTCGGTATGCCAGGGCTACGCCTTCTCTGATAATAGAACCGACATTGATATAATCCAATATTGCAACCAATGCATCATGTGGAACACAGTCAAACGCCTTTTCTAGGTCGAGCTGAAGAAGCGCGACCCTCGCGCAAGCAACGTCACAACATTCCAGCACGCACCTCGCCTTATGAATATTTGTTATAATAGACCGGCCCTTTATACCACACGTCTGGTGGGAACCAACGATATGTTTTATTACTGTCTGTAGTCTGGCTGCCAGAACTTTCATCAGTATTTTGTAATCCACATTTGTTAAAGAAATAGGCCTGTATGACGTCACAAATTTTAGTTTCTCTGTTTGGTTTGACTTAGGAATTAACACTGTATGTGAGGATGCGAACGAAGGAGGGAGTGCACCAAGTTCATAGGCATCGTTAAATACTGCAGCTAACAATGGGGACAGATCTAGCTTGAATGCTTTATAAAAGGCTGCGCTCAAACCATCCGGCCCAGGCGACTTTCCTGGGTTCAGATTATCAATGGCGCTTTCAACCTCGTCCTCAGAAATCGGCTGCGCTAACTTTTCTCTTGTGGTGGCATCCAGTCGTGGCAAGGAGGGAAGAAACACCTGCTTAAACGTCTCCAACTTCATGTCCCGAAAAGCAAACAGCTCCTGATAATAGTCGAAGAATGCACGTGCTATGTCGTTCTTATCTGTCACGAGGCTTCCATTCCATTCTACTTCAGTTATGTCATTTCGATGAGCCTGTGCTTTTTCAAGACCCAGAGCGCGCTTAGTGGGCGTCTCGCCGGCGACCCATCTTTCGGCCCTGGCGCGAACGAGCGCGCCTCGATATCGGTCCTCGTCTAATAATTCTATTTTCTTCTTTATCTTTCTGATGTCCTCTTTGTAACGATGCTTGAAAGCGGTACAAAAGCGCTTCTAGTGAATGCGGTGTTGCCTTAGAAACATGCCGTAGAACGTTATACTGCAGTGTATATCGGTAATTATGAGCATGTTACTTACAGAAGTCGCAGTTACACGAGTAGCGAAGTACGTTTCCGCTACATTTCTTCTGCGCTCTGCGCACATGCAGAGCCATCTTGCGGCAAACACAGAAGAACCCCTCCTCGCAATGTGCGGCGCTGCCCCGACACGTGGCGCGCCACTCGCCCCTGACGTTTCGCCGTGCACCCTCACAGGTTGTAGAATCAAGCGTCTTTCCTTTCTTTAGATCACTATCTTCGCTCACCCGCTTCTCCCCTTCGGGCCGCGCGGGTACCGATGCGAGGATGCCCCAATACCCTTGCGTTTAGTAAGTTTTCTCGACGAGGTGCAATAACGCTATCGCGTTCCACTCTTGAAGGCGAAGCCTAAGCGTCCTCCAAATTTTTCTTTGAGAGCAGTGCTTGCCCTGAGCTCTGAGGATTCTCGCGGAACACAAGAAGACAGCCTGCGGAACCCCTGTGTTTCGTGGAACCCAGTTTGAGAACCCCTGGTATAGAGCATACACCGTGTCGTCAAGGCTCGTATAGACGAAAATGAATGATGTCTCTTAATTTTCAATTTCTCAAACAGGCAAAAATGCATGGTTAGCTTAAAGCGTACGGCAGCAGAACATGATATGTAAAAAGCGTTCTCAGTATTTTGTCACGTTTTAGCAGCAGGAAACAAATACTGGAGAAACGTATTTCGGAGCATGTCATCAGTATGGCCATGGTTGCCTCCGCCACCCAAGGTATCCCATTCAAGGGCTATCGGGCAATAATTGAGAGTTAGGGTTACATGGCCCACTATCAAATTCTCTAATGTGTGCAAACAAAATTATTTCTCTTTCTCCCTCTCCAGTATTTTTTATTGTGGCACAAGCTCCACCATTGAGACCACCACCTTCATCTGACCTATTTCCCGAAACAGATATGCGCGAGAAAAAGAAACATAAAAAATAATGCAATGCATTGAATGCCGGGGCAATAAGGAAGACTGTCGTCGGACGAAGAAAAACAGCGGTGAAAGAGGGAGTACCTCTAAGTGGAGGGCTGGGCACATCCGGTATGCGGAAATCCCTCAGATCTGTAAGATGACGAAGCGATACGAGGCTGCACGTCTTGTCGACGATGACAATCACCGTGTTCTCGCATAAGCTCGCCAGACACACGCTTTGCCGATAAGCACCTATGAGCTCCGAGAAGCATTGAGCTGGACATACGCGCAGGAAGTAGCCTGATAATGAGATCTCGTGAGCATTGGAGAGCAGTGTGGATGTGGTTGTCATCACGCGGCATGCATTTGTTATTTCTTTTTTGTTTTGCGCGTTTCCGCGCTGATAGCACTAGGCAAGGAGAATACCGTTGATCTGATTCGCGTTGTTACCCACGCCCGAGCCGTCCTGTATTGCCTTTTGTTCATATCTTTTATAGACGAGCTATGGGACTGCGAAACACAGAAGAAAAGGGTCAAATATGCTGTTTGAGGTTTGCACTGCTATTATTTTTCTTAACTTGTTTTCAGGAGCAGCGTGGCAGTGGTGTAGAGGTATTTGAGACTATCATGATGACATTTTTGAATTAGTATGTGAATTTGTTTCCTTTTACCGAACACCTCTGATGCTATCTCTCCTGCGTCTCTCGACGATGGATAGGATGGCTGGTGCTCTGCAGGGTATCACTAGCTATTATTAGGATAAGTTTTCTCTGACGTGGGTTGAGTCGATACTAACCGGAAATGTGCGAGTGTATAAAAAAAAAGTTTGGCGACAAACTCCACAGCCGAATATATAGCAAGAGGCTAACTAAAAGGCAAGGTTCCACAGAGCTAAAAAAACTGAATGCCGAATTATACACGAAAAGGACACGCGCTGAACTCCAACTTGTCACACTTCTTTGAAACGACAAAGAATTAAACTTTTATGCGCGTGCGAAAACAATATTGCCGACGTAAACACCTTCAAACTCCTCCACACCGCCGCCAACGCATTGAAATCGCGCGATTGGCGGTGGGCGGGTAGATGTAAATTACACTGACAATCACGCGATTTCAAGATTTCAACGAAGGTACCCTCCTCAAATGTGTTGTCTTCCATTGTCGACTAAAGCAGGTCAGAATGTATTCCTCTTGTAGCGACACTTATGATCAGGCAGGCACAACTTCAGGATGGTTACGGATGCACAGGAAACATAAAAATTCCAAATTCCTACTGTACAAACCTTGTTGGCTGCTACAACCACTGCAACTTCGCGAATCGCGATGACGATAATCGCTTGACCTGGATTTTAAGCAGGAGCAGGAAACCTCTCGCTCCTGAGTTGCTCGCAGCCTCTTATATTAAAAGGATAGGATTAGACTGCATCAGTGACGTCTGGGTATCACTTTTTAGGGGCGAAAGACGTGTTCTTAATTTGATTAGATAGTAATGGCCTAAGCTGATATACATGGCTTTGCCGGCGGTATGGAGGCGTTTGTGGGTGTTTACTACGCCTAGTTGTGTTGGTGTATATGCATAAAATTATACTTTTGCGTTTCTAAGAAATATGACCAGTTGGAGTTCAGCGCCTGTCCTGTCCGTGTCCGTAAATTCGTCTTTGTTATCGGTGTGAAAGTTTACATTTTGTTTAAAATGCACCAATTAGCCCCGCAATTGATTGTACTTGAGTAAGACTCTATATGGCGCTAAAGCTCACCACTGGTACTCTCGAACCTTTATTATTGTCTCTTCGAAGAAAAAACTTCTGTGAATATTTGCTGCTAATGTTTTGTAAAATCTGTCGTCGCAAGCTACCTGCCTCATATGACACCCTGCTTTGGTGTACTCTTAGTTATTTTTTTTTTTGCTGTGTAGGAATCGACTGTAGTAATTATGGAAGTGCTACCGAGCTTTAAAATAGTATGATCGGTTTGCCGGACACATCGTTCGCATTGACACATTTTTTCTAGAGCTCCCAGAAAGCTTTTGACAAGTTTAATCATGCCTTCATGCCCTAATACTGCTGTACTTCCAGCTTTAAATCAAAGGTTTCAATTTAAACCCGGATAGAATTTTGTTTCTGTAACCACTCTCAGTAAGCCTTTGCTTTTAGTTTTGGCTCCCTCTTAACTGAAATAACATCAGTTGTAGGCCACTGTGCAGATAATGTCTGAAACTTTTATTAATTTGATTCGCTTAGAAAAGTTTTGGTGCGGGAATCCGCGAAGGCCAGAGCGATAGCTACTTCCTCTGCCTCGCGTATGGAGCTAGCATGATCGTATTCAGATATGTGGCGCAAACAAAGACAAACACAGGAGAAGATCCACAACACACGCGCACACTACCAACTGTAAGAAGAACCGGAAAACACTTCCTCTTTGTGTGTTTGTCTTTGTTTGCGCCACATATCTGAATACGATGATGCACCAACTAGCCTCTCAAGCCGTTATTTTGAGCTAGCATGAAAGGTTATAGCGTTAATGAAGGATGTCTTTGGACTGGCCATACATGCCACTAATGCTCCGTTTTTTATGTGTTGAGCTGCATCCACGTACACTGCTTGTGGTTCGTTCTCGTGCTGTTTATCAAAGGTATGTGCCCTTGTCTTCCAGCGGGCCTCATCTTTAGCTGGTAGCATGTTTTTGGCTATTGGCTTAACACGTGGTCTACTAGTAATGTCAGCAGATAAATGGGATGTTGCGCACGCCTCCTCAGTGGGGTGTATGTGGAGCTTGTCGAGAATTACGCGTTCCACAACGCTGCATGACAAGCAGGTCACTTGGACTTGCTTATGTGCTTCAGTTAGCTCAGGTAGCGTGTTAAAAATTCCAAACTGCAGTAGTCGAGCTGAGTTGCCATATACCGGCAGGCCAAGGGCCGCTTTGTATGATCTTCTAATTATGCTATTAAGTGCATCTCGTCCCTACGATGCAGAGAGTACGGGCAGGCGTACATGATTCTACATATCATGGAGGCTTGCTTGATTCTATACAGTACGGCTTCTCTCGTACCCCTGCGACAGTTGGCAATGCGCCTCACTAGCCCACCTATCTGGTGCACCGTGACGCGTAGCTGGCGTATAGCTTCTGTGTTCTGTGTATTATTCTGAATCAACGTTCCGAGAACTCTGATCGGCTACCGGGGGTATCGGATGGTTGTCTATGTGTACTTGGACGGGTTCTCGAGGATCGGATTCTGCCTATGAGGCTTTGTTCTTTATAACTAAGAGTTTCGATTTATCCGGTCAACCCGTAAAGCCGTTTTCCTGTACCTAAGACTACCATGTCAATAGCTCCTTGTAATGGCTCTGTAATTTTTCCATCGGAGCCAGAATTGGTCCATATGATGGTGTCGTCGACATATATGCAATGATGTATGTGTGAGATAGCATCTAATAGACGCGGGAGGCCGCTCAGAGTCATGTTGAAGAGAAAAGGTGAAAGTACAGCGCATTGTGGTGTTCCTCACGTCCCTAGTGTAATTTTGTCGCTAGTTTTGTCCCCGAAATAGAGCGTAGCCGTAGGCGCTTTCAGAAAGGTAGCAGTGTAGTCGGATGTCCGTTTATCTACGTTTATCAGTGAGAGGTGAGTGAGGATGGAAGCAGGTGACACATTGTCGAAGGCCTTACTCACATCCAGTCCAAGGATGGTTCGCGTGGCTCTTATGCGATTTGTATCTAGAATATCTGTCCTGAGTCCAAATACCTGTTCGAAACCCAATCATAGACGAGGGAAACGTGCAGGAGGAGCCTGTTTAAGAAAATGTGTTTTATTACCTTCCCGAGACATGACGTTAGTGAGATTGGGTGGAGGTTCCCCATCTCGAGTCTTTTGCCTAGTTTAGGCATGAAATTAATTTTAGCGTGCTTCCGTTCGTCACGGACGCTATCCTCTGCCCAACTGTTAAAGAGGTCCGAATAGTCTCTACTGAGTGGGCTTCTAAGTTACGCAACATCTTACTGGTGTTGCGATCTTCCCCCTGTGCCGAGGTAGTGTTAATTTGGTTAAGAGCAGCTCTGAACTCTGCAAAGACGGTATCCATGTGAGGATTATCCAATCCTGAGTACCTATCTGGCGTGGATATATCCTGGGAGGTGTTAACGCGTACTGATCTTTTAGTGTGTTTATGAGCTTTTCGTCGCTGCTCTGGAAAGATTGCAAGATCCTATGTAGGTTCTTGTGGGATTCGGTCTTCGATTCGGTAGATCCGAGTAAATACCTAAGTAGAAACCTGTGTTCCTGTTGCCCAGTTGCCCATTAAGGCGGTCGCAAGTCTGATGCCACTGCTCTTGGCTAGGTTCCCACGAGCAATCCTCGACGTCCTTTTCAAGTCGCGTTAGCCGAATTTTTAAACGTCGGTTACGCTTATTTTTAGGCCGTCGAGCATGTATACTCCTTTTGGGCTTCCATCATGTGTACTAGCTTAGCGTCCACGCTGAGACCGCTTTCCCCCTGTGTCACAGTTTCCGAAGTGTTTGCGGCGTCTACTATACCTCCGCTGGTCTGCTATACCTTCCGCTAGTCTTTGCGAGTGGATATATATGAAGGCGTCCCATTTCGTATGATTCACTTTCTGGCTACGCCTTTTGCAATGCGTAATTCGGAAAGTGACACATAGTACATATTGATCGACTCCTATGTTTGTATTCAGATTTTCCGATCCCGCCTCGGGGATATTTCTGGCAAAAATAAGATCTGGGCACGTATCCCTGGTTACACTGTTACCAATGAGCGTAGATTTATCAGGGTCGATGAGTAAGATATACAGTAGCGCCTGAGCTGAATCCCGTTATTTAGCTCCCTTTCTACTGTTAGTTGAGTAGCCCCATTCTGCATGGGGTGCATTTAAGTCTCCAACAGTCAGCAACATTCCATTTTGAGCGGCTGCATGCGCCTTATGGAAGACTGTGACTATTTTCGTGCTGTTGTCTTTAGGTGGATAGTATACATTTTAGTATACAGTTAGAATGAAGAGGGGAGATTGTGCGCGTTTGTTCCGTAAGATTTGTATAAAGGTATGAAACCCCTCCGGCGTTTCCAAACCAAGTTGGTTTGCAGTTAGATTGCGGTGTACAACTGCAGCTGCGATCGGCCGATGCTCAGCTGACACTTTCTCATTGTATGCTGTATATCCTGCAAGCTTTACTTCTGTATTCGTCTCTTGAAGGGCTACAACTACCGGCCTGTTTGTTTGGGCAAAAGCTGCATATTCCAGAGCCTTACACTTGGCTCTGTATTCTCTGCAGTTCCACTGCCACACTATAAAAGCGCACTAGCCATCGAGTTTCGGGTAAGGCTCCGCTTGCGCGGTTTTGAATATGCTGGGTTTGAGAATGCAGCTGGTGGACGCACGCGTCGAAGAGCCATCGGATGGGCGTCTTATTGTCGTTTAGCTATTTATCTTAACAACTAGCGTGATTGAGTGTATTTGTCACATGTGTGTAGGTGGAAAAAAATACGCCTGGGCGAAACTGAGTTGCGTGGTTCTAGTGAGAAGCTCTCCTTTCCGACACATGGCAATCGAGTGCACCAGTGAGGCAATGACGACAACGTTATTTCAACTACAAATGGTTTATTCTGATTTTGCAAATACAGTTTGAGCATTGCATATTTGTTGCCTGCGAAAACATATAAAACAGCTTTACCGATTGAGATGATCCCTGATTCGTGGCGCAGAGTATTTTTTCAATGGAACGTATCATTTGATCTCGTGAAGCATCTGCTCTTGTCTGTAGCCAGGGAAATCAGTCCCGGTGATTCTCTTATTTCAAAGGCACGCCGACAAGGTCCCCAAATAATTTCAAGAGCTCGCGTGGCAGAACTTTAAACACTACCCTAATGGACTTCAACATTTTGCAATAGGCGTGGGTTCCGCAATTTTCTACGGGGCGTGGCAACTGCTTCAACCAATAAGTAATATTTCCGAATTTCATCACTGTTAATAACCTGCCAGCTCTTTTCAAAACGAACTTCAAAGCACCTTTCTCAATGTCTCTTCTCAGGTGGCCTGTAAATGGTAGCCGACCTGGGAGCTTTTGGAACCATTAAAATCTTGAAATTGGGCGCAAAATAATTATCCTACCGGATGGCTCGTGAGGCGGATGACAGAATTTCTTGAAAGGTTTTGCGTACTGCTGCGGCATCAAGAGCCTGAAAAAAGGCACATATTTTACCTTCCTCTGCAACCACTGATCGCGTTGACACTGAAGCAAGATGGCGAAATAGGCGAACAGTACATTATTCATTTCAAAAGTGAAACAGAAGCGACGCAAACAAGAAAAAAAATAAAAAGGAAAACGAGAACTAAAGCGTTCGCGTCGTACTCTTCCTTCTCTTATCTTTGTGTGATTCGCTCTTTTTCGACTGGCATTTTGCAATTGCAGCTGCATTCGACTTTTCCTGACATGGCTGTTTGGCAAGAAATTTACTATTTCTGGTTTAGCATCTTAAACATATCCGTGGTAGTCAAGTCACCTTTCGAGAAATATAAAGGATGCGTCAGGCCTTATAGCTGCAGTTCTGGGGTGATCTAGAAGTAGTTAGTTTCCACACAGCTTTCCTTAGCTGTAAGGAAATCCATCGCGCAGTATTTCATCAATGTTAAAGCTTGCTTCCAGAAAATTTTCTGAGCCATTGAGTTCCAATGCGCCTGGCGCATGAAAGTAAAATTGGAATCAGATAATTACATGTGTATAATTTTGTGCGGAAACTGAGCTTACATGGACTTTATTTGGGAACACAGCGCGGAACAGGACGCAACACAAGATAACAAAGGTAGACAGGACGGAGCGCTGATCAGCGCTCCGTCCTGTCTTCCTTCGTTATCTTGTGGTGCGTCCTGTTCCACGCTGTGTTCCCAAATATGGATTTGAACCAACTAGCCCAACAGCAAGTGTTGCTTACATGGACTTGCTGCCCAAACAGCTTAATTCCAGATGTGCGAAACGATGCTTAATGTCAGTCATTTCGGAGTTACAACACTACTATACAGCTTTCACATTCAACGATAGCAGCAACCGTATGAGGCACTCAGATAACTCCTGCTATAATTTACGATGGTTTAATTTAAAGAAAAAAATGCGAAGAAAACTTGCCCTATTGCATTTCCATCCATGCTCCAAACCTCAGGTACAATCAAGCTAAACAGGGAGACATTAAATTACCAGTTATTGAATAAAGCGGTCCAGGCCGCAGAGCTCCAATAGAGCCATACAGCTGGTGTTGAGAACACGCTAAGCCTAACACACTAAAACAACTGACCGTACTTGTCGGAAAGTAGGTCACAGTGTGCGGGCCCCTAAAGTCATCCCAAAATGAGGAACAAGGGCCGAGGTGGTTTGGTTTGAGGGGTTACACGTCCCAAAGTTATTCAGACTATGCGAGACGTCATTGTGGAAAACTTCGAATTTCGACCACCTGGGGTTTTTTAACGTGCACTGACACCGCGCAGCACACAGACGCCTTACTTTTCGCGGCCACCGAAAAGCGGTCGCCGAGGCCGGCATTCAATCCCTCATCCTTGGGAATAGAATTCGAACGCCGTAACGACTGCGCCACCCCGACGTGGCCAAGGTGGTTTGTCTACATTGCTTGCAAATAGCCGTCGTAAAACCAGGCGTATGCAAGGAAAACAAAACGCAAAGGCAGTTGCTCGGCTCGACAAAATGTAGCTATACTCAACTAATAATTCCACTGGTTTTCAGAAGGGATGAATCCTGTTTGCTCCGTAGCCCCTCTCTTTGCTCCATCTGAAGTATGCTGGGGCTGGTCTTGCACATTTATTTTTGCATCAACTTGTTTAAAGGTTTTTCCTTTTTTTTTTAAACGATAGACCTTCTTTCTGGAAGCTGTGCTAATCAGGAGGTCAAGTCTCCTTTTGCCTACGTTGTATGTTTTTCTATAGAGTACCTCTACACTCTCTCGGTAAAAGTGAAAACAAAGGTTCTGATCCCAACTAAGGTACCTATATCGATGCATACACCGCTTTATATTTCCTTTCAAGACAGCGCTGTATTAAAGCCCGTAGAAAGAACGTGAATTGAGCAAACTGCAAAAAGCTTTCTCTTTTAAACTCCAAAGCCACCACAGGACGTTATAGTTCTCTGTGGGTTAACAGAGTAATTCAACTGATTTCGCCTGGTGCACTGTGGAAATATATAACACAAACTCGTAGTTATGCCCCTAATTTGTGGCAATACCTGTCTAATCCTCCCATGTAATTAATACTCAAAGGTTTCCTGTATTGTCTTGCCAATGCTTTCCTTGGAGGCTGCTAGGATGCATGAAAATTGTAGAGTGAAAGAACATTGCCTTTTTGTATGAGAACGGCAAAGAATGCAGCATTTTGATCAGAATAAAGAAAAAACTAATGCGCAGGAGACCATAGATAGTTTTGGCTGTTATATCAATACCACCATAATAAAAAACCTTGTGTGCCAAGTATCCTCATGCAGCTGAAAGTCTAGTTCATTACACAGCAGTGAGCGTTCTCTAATAAATTTGAGCCTTTCTACCCTTATGAAGAATTCGAGTGGGAAAGCAGGTGCACTCGAGAGCACATCGAAAGTGCTCTCAGACATGCGGGCGTCCTCCAGTGGGAGAGCAGGAGTAGAATCACTGGCTTTCAATGTTAGAGAGAGCCCCCGCTGAGAGCCCCCGAGTGCACTCCCGGCTACTCTTTCGTCGAAAGCGAGTGTATAGGAAGTCACATGGCATATAGCGCATATCCGCGTCATCTTTATTTTTTTTTTCTTGAGACGCTTAAAATGACGGCTGCAAAGCGTCGGAGTTTGGTGAATTCTTCGGAATCAAGCGAATTTGCGTCAGGAGCGGAAAGCATTACTCAGGTGCTGTATGCATGCTTGAGAGTCACTGCTGGCGTCTAAAGGGCCTAAGGAGTCAGATCGCCGTGCTTTGAGAACAAAGGCATACAAAACAAGCGATTCTTCACGGAACGTTAGCCTCTCCTCGTGTTGCAACTGCCGCCACTGCAGGCAGGCAGAGAATGTGGGGAGAGAAGTGCGGGCACGTGGTTGTGGCGCGCTGCTCTCGACACGCAGAGAGCGTTCCCGTGGGTAAGGCTACAGGAGCCTTACCCGTGGGAGGACAGGTACACCCTCGCTCAGCGTGCTCCTGTACTGCTCTGAAATGCTCGGCGTCTCTGTTCTCGTCCCCCCAACCGAATGGGCCATTAGTCAACCTTACACGTAGAATTGGAAAACAAATCGCTATATTGTGTCGAATACACCGACCTAGTTGAATGCGTATTCGGCATTAATTAGACTTCGCGACCATTTGTAGTATATTGTCATCAGGGTCGACACTATCATCCACATGTAACCCCCCCCCCCCCCCTAACGACCTACACTCGAAGCATTGTTTTAGAATACAAATGCATGCGGACGTTTCTGCTGGTGACCCCAATATGAAATTAATTTCGCTGAAAGTTACCCCACACGAAACTCCTCACGCACCTTTTTTTCTGCGGCTTTGTCCATATCTGACTGAAAGTATCAATTTATACTGTTTTGTTCACACTAGAGTGATAAAGACGAAGTGCTAGGAAGCAACTCGTTTTACGGTTATTGTTAGTACCACTGAAAGAAGGCGGCTTGGGCCACCGATGTCACGTTCCTATGTTGCATTGGGAAAGGAATGCCTTTCTCTTTTTTTTTATATATATTCTCGGTTTCTCCCAGGGTCGATAACAGCATGTAGACGAATGCGCTCATATTGATGTTGTAATTGCGACTTCTCCGTGAACTCGGCAAAAGCCCAAATGTGTCTTCTTCTAGGAAAAAACAGTAAGAACGACCAGGAAGAAAGCAGAGGAATGACCACACCTTTTATTCGCAAAACCGCTATTTGAATCGTCTACAAAACCCAACTCACACTCTTTTGAGCTCATATATATACAGTCGTGTTCCTGCTCTCCATAGCCGTACATAAGCCATCCCACCATTTGATGTGAATGACGCTGTACGAAAGGCCTTTATTCTGTTAGTCGACACTGATCAATGCGGACAGTGGATTTCCCAGAAAGATGAATCGAGGCACTCTGTGTAGGCCTGCACTCCAAATAGAACTCTGGCCCTTACATTCTAAGCAAACATTTAACAGCGTAGGAATATTTCATTGCCTCTTGCTCCTTCTTTCACAGCTCTTGCTCATGACTCCAGTTGGGCCGAGTTGCAAAGGCGTTTTTGGCACGAAAAATCTCGGAAAAGCTAAATATAGAATTATTTAACGCAGTTAGGGGCGTGGGTTTTTCAGCATACGTCCTGCCCGAGCTAATCTATCTTGGCGCAATAAGGTACAGAGAAGAAGTAGAGAAAAATATTGCCCAAGTCGTCGTAGTTTCCTTTTCTGAATCGAAATATTGCTGTTCCTAGCGCAATGTTCGAAGAAGAGAGCTGAGGCGTTCGTAACGAAATCAATGGAAGAAAAATGTAGCTCCAAAATGAATGGCAGCGAGCCTTCAATAAGGCTCGAAGGGCTCTTCTATCGCGCACCAGCCACTTCTCCATAGCAGCGCATCTAGCTAATGCAAGTAAGTGAAAAAGAAATTATCCACGTGGAGTACTTAGGGAACTTTCTTCTTCAGTCCCTTATGCGTCGTTTTACGAAACATCCTGTAGCTTCGACAGTTACTAAGCAATGTTTGCCGTTTACTCCACAGATTCTGTTTTCCTGAAATTTCATTCCTTCATAATATATTTTCTCTCTTAGTCAACAATGATATATGGTTGTAAGCTCCCTGCTTAATCATCGTGTTCATTTCCTCTTAGAATACGTAACAACGACTGATACGAAACGTATTGCAAAACGATGAATAAGATTATGCTCATTATTGAAATGATTTATTTCTCTGCGCATATACCTGGGAGAGCAACATGCCGTGTTCCAGTTTTTCAGAGTATAAATAGATGTTAAATGATCTTAATATCTTAAGCTGAATGATAAGAGAGCAGTCTGAAGGCAAGTTCTAGGAATTTTGTTTTCACGCGGAAATGCCTGCAAGGCATTTATTTATTTATTTATTTATTTATTTATTTATTTATTTATTTATTTATTTATTTATTTATTTATTTATTTATTTATTTATTTATTTATTTATTTATTTATTTATTTATATTTCTGGTCATCTGGCAAACATTTTGGACCTTTAGTATCTGCACTTCTTATTTGAAGAAACTGTTATATAAAATGTGCATATGTGCACTGAATGTACCAGAGTATAAGCAGTGGGTATTTGAATTTCTTAAATGAAAATTTACAAGATAAACAATGTTCGAGCTGAAATAATGGACACAGGTCATGTGCGGCTCGAAGTTTTTATGACAAGGTGATACCTAACGCTGCTTTCCTTTCAAAATTTCCCAATATTTTAATAGAATAGCCCTCTGTGAGATAAACAACAGCCTAAACCTTTTTTTCTGGGAATTGTTATTTGAGAGCACGCCGGAATGCCTGCTAGTTCTCGCGCTGAAATCTACCAAGCTGTAAGCAAAGTTGGTAAAGCGCAGTGCAGTGGTACTTCTATCTTCAGCACATTAATATTCTCGTATTATAATTGAGCGTTCCACTCTCAGTTGCGCTAAAGTCTGAAGGCAGTAAAAATGCGGCAAGTCGTCAATGCGTGAACGACCATTTTAGCCGTCTGGTAAAAGCCGCGAGTAGTGGCAAGTAGATAACAGCGAATTGCAATTCTTATCTGTTTAGAAACTTTTTTATTATACATTAGACATTGACATGAGTGGTGAGAAATGACCAAACTGAAAACGTACACGGTTAAAAACAAGGGACACTGCCCATAACATACCTCTCGATTAGGAAATACATCACAAGTCACTATTTACAATCCGTTAAATGTGGAAATCGTTCTTAGTAGCAATATGAAACGGGATGAGATACTTTTTATTTCAATTTATTCGTAGTTTCTAACACTCCAACATCACTTAAGTAATTGCAGGTTGCATGAATTCTACATTTTATTAGAGACGTCTCTGTCCTTGCCCCTAGAGTTCCTTCTCGTTCATTTCCAATACGGCTTTTAACTATACAAAATTCGTCAGTTTCAAGCCAAAGCTTCTGAAATGAGACAACCCTTCAGCACGTGATCAGAGGGGAAACAATGAGTTCGTTACAAGGCCATTACTCTTCTCTTACATTTTAAAATTAAATTGCGAGGCCAGGCATTTCTCGTGATGTGAACTTCGAGACGAAAGCTAGCTTGGTTTCTTCGTTATGAATTGCTCCTACTTAACAAACACCAAGGTAACTTCGAGCCTCGAGCGCTTATGAGGATACTATACGGAAGTATCCTCTTCAGGCGCTTCTCTTCCCGTGCATAGAAGTTCGTTATGCTCCATGGAATGCCAGACTCTGTGAGCGCTGCGTTCCCAGTCAAAACCCTTAAATGCAATGTATGTGAAACGTGTCTTTAGCTGTGATTTTTGAAATTTTTGTCAATACTCTATTTTGTGCTTTTTTACTGCAGGTCTGATAACGAGTTAAACTCGTTAAAATGTTATATCAATACATCAAAAACCGAGGTATGGTACAGCGGAAACATTATGCTAAATCAATTCTTTGGGACCTCAAATTTCTGATTGTACATTATCAGTGGTAGAATACAACTATGAACCGGGCTGTGACTGGAGTGGTCAGCATCTTGGACTACTCGTTCTGCCGTGATCCAACAGTTAAAATTTAATTCAAGCAAAAATGTTGCCTTCAATATTCTGTGGAAATATAAACTCACCTTCATTAATCACTCGCTCATAGATGGCTAGAAAACATTTTCGTTCCAAATATGGCCATCTGGTTCGTGTTATGCACGGCGTCTGTCTGAATAAATATCATTTAAATATTTTTATGTGTAGAGGTGATAGATGCGTCTCAGCTTTCTTGACAATCATTCTGTTCTGTTCTGTTCTGTTCTTGACTTGCAGTGTAATTCAGCGTTTTGCTCACTTTAGAACGGCAGTAAAAAATGCGGGAGATGGTGCCCGGAAGGCTCCTCAGAGTAAACAGAAACAGGTGCATTGCGGGGGTGTCTATTGCGTTTAAGCAATTTGCAGCACCATCACACTTTAGTGGTTCGTGTTCATTTTCTTTGAAGTAAAAAAATTTACGGCCACAATTAAAAACCGCCTTAAAGGATATGATTCAATCGTATCAAAAGGAACTTCTTTCTCAACGATTCTTTTCAACATATTCTTTTCAAACCTTTTAAAAGCAAGTGCTCCCTCCAAGATGCAATGATGGGTCTTTTGAATAATACAAGCATTTGTAAGGTCCTTTATTTACCTGTTTATATGCAATCAGCGTTACCACTACTTTTAAATTTAAGTTCATATAGCTACTGTGCTCAGTTAACCAATAATTCTGACAGCTATAGCAGCCATTGAATTACTGTAATCAAATTACTTTAATTTCCTTACTTTTCTGGTTACTGCTTCTAATAGCGTGCAGCGCTTTGAGACGTTAAACCACACAAACTACAACTACTTTTCTGGACACAGGTAATGTAGTGAATTATTTTTCTGGTCTAGCAATTCAGTGAAGTACGGAATCAATTTAGGAAAATAATTTCGCCGCAAGCGTAATTCCTTCTCAAGATTACTTTCACTAAAACGTATATTTACTTTTTCCGTAGTCAAAACAACGGACTCCCAACAGGGTGGCCTGAAAGCCGGGAATAAGCGTGGTCTGCTTGGGTCACCTTTAAGGATCGCCAAGAGGGGACAGAAATAAATAGAACTGCGCGTCTGAGATACTATCTTCGCCTTCAGCTTTTCTGAGCCTTCCTCAAGCTTCCAAAATGACACCCAAAACGTTTTCATGATATGCGATGCTGGGAAACGGAGATTGAGCGTTTTGGTACAAACAAAAATAAATAATAAGACACGTCGAATTCAAATTCCCATACTCGCTTTTAAATGAAAAAACGTTCGTGTCTAGCTGCGTATGGAGCAGCGGTTACTCTCAATTAAAAGGGAAAATTAAAAACATATGGAAGCCGGAGCTACGATGCGGCGTTACTAGTGTTGGATTAGCGCAAGTGTATGTTCTCAGCCATTGCCCAACCACTTTCTTCATCTCATCGTTGCCTTCTAGCCAGGCTTTTTTGTCCACTCTAATTCCATTCTTACAGCAGGTAATAAGTTACGTCTCTCCATTGCGTGTTATGACACTCGCGCGATCCCACGCATTCCTGCTAAACAATAACGAAATGTAAAATAATAATCTGACAAACCAGTTTTAGACCTTGCACTTGATTTTCTTTCGTTCGGTTTATGGCGCCCATTGTCAAAGCAAAATCACCTGTGAGAAACGCCGTAGCGGACGGCTTCAGATATTTCAATCATCTGGAGTTCATTCACGTGCACTGAAATCGCACGGGCGCCATGCGCTTCACCTTCAGGAAATTCGGCTGCCGAAGAAGTGATCAAACACGCGTCTTTAGAATCACCACTCGAGCGCCCTAACTTTACTATATGGTGAGGCCCATTTGAATTTGTTTGTCAGATCAGTCCTTTGCCTTCTCGTACATTTCTTTATTAAAATAAATTGGTTCACAGGAAGGGAAAGGCGCAGTAACTGTCACACTTGCTCTGTGGACACCCGAACCGCGCCGTAAGGGAAGGGAGGAAGGTGGGAATGAAAGTGGAAAGAGAGAAAGAGGAGCCGTAGTGGAGGGCTACGGAGTAATTTCGACCACCTGGGGATCTTTAACGTGCGCTGACATCGCACAGCACACGGACGCCACTTCGTTTCGCCTCCATCGAAACGCAGCCGCCGCGGTCGGGTTCGAACCCGGGAACTCCGGCACAGTAGTCGGGCGTCTTACCACTGCACCACCCCGGCGGGGCATTTCTTTATTGATGATTGCATTTTTTTCAAACGTGCCGATCCCTGGGTACGACCTTCCGGTTGGGGGAGGGGAGAGGGAGGTGTGTAGTTAGGTAGAAATCGATTTTTCATCCTTATAGAAACCTATGTGTATACACTTTATAAATCTACATGTGTTTCGGCTGCACTCTAGAATAAAACCCAAAATGTCAGCCACATTTTTTTTTTTTTCAATGTAGAACAACACAATCCTCTTCCCCGCCCCCCTCCGAAAACGAGTAGAACCCATTATAATACCGGCCAAGAAGGCGGCAACCACTCTAAGAGTGTTTTGGGGTTTCGAAGCAAGTCCATCACTGATTTAATGCGCCAGGTCGTGCGCTTCCTTCTTTAATAGGCAGTTTTACAAACGCTCGAGGAGCCCTGAACGCGCTGGTTCTCCTACGTTCTTGTCACGCCAGCGTCTCTTCGGGGCCGCGTACGCTTTTGCATCAATCCTTTTGCATTTCAATGTTACCACCCTAACAGCTGTTTAAGATAAACGATGAAGCTTGGTGAAAGAAGACGTACATCACTGGTACATCACTGCAGAAGACTCCTTGCTCCTTCCGACAGCGTGCTATGCGCGTGGCCATTTAATGCTTACATTTACTCCCGATTTTGTGATAGACAGCAATTTTTCACGCAAGCCGGAGCCAGTTTTTCGACCGAACGGAACGTTTGCCACTGTTGCACGGCTATTACAATAACTGGATTTTTATATAGGTAGAAATTATCGGTTCCTAGTTATGACAGAAAGGGTTTACCGTTCGTTTTTCCACATCTGAGAATAGTATCTTAGCGCCATTTTTGTTTTGGGGAAACTACATACAAACAGTTTTTTTTTTTAACTTTCTCTCTCCATATTCCTAATTTCACCTGGGCTAATCAGAACAATCTAAGCTGTTTCCGCCGCCGTTATAGGACATCCGTTTTCACCACGTACCCCTTCAAGCTCAACGCATAGTGATGAAGTATCAGTTACTGCATCAAATCAGGCTACTATGGCATCGCGTTGCATAGTGTTGCCCAACATGAACTGGAGGGCTAGTTGGTCTGACATCTTCAAGTGATGCAGCGCAACGGCACGAAGCCGAGACGAGAGAAGGGGGGAAACACAGCTCTGAACTGGCATCGTGTCATCGCTATATATACGCTGACACCATAGAAAAACATTAAATGGACACATGTGGCAGGACAGTCAACCCATACCACTCTTACATGAAGATATTTTTCCGTCAAATCCGTCCATTACAAGATAGCAGATAGCTGAGCTCTTTCTCTGATATGGCAATGAACGGTGTGCTGACAAATTTCGCACCAAGCTTCATCATTTCAGATGCCTCAATAACCTCTCTTGTTAGTTTATTTTTAAGGGTGGTAACAATCTGGCTTTTTTTCGATAATGGATAACACGAACAGTTGCGGCAGTGAATTCCTATGTTGCGGACAGCATTCTTAACATTAGTGTTATGCTCCGTAAGTCTGTAATTCAGACAATGGCCTGTCTGACCGATGTATGAACAACCGCAAGGCAGGGGATTGAGTAAACAACATTGGTCATGCAAGACACATATTTGTTGTGATTCCCATTTACACGCGAGCACATGGCACTTAATCTGACAGGAGCCAAAAACAACGCGTCAACAACAGCTCTTTTTCCTATTCTTTTCGAATTATGGGACAATGCACGGATATAGAGTATAACGGCCATATTCCTTTCGACGTTGCTATGTTTGACTCTGTCGCCAACCTTTAGCTTCTTTAATATGCCTTCTGTTATTGATGCAAGAATCTCAGGAAGGTATCCTGCTTGAACAAGCCTATCCACTTGACCGAAAAAGCTGCAGGTAGCGTTGTGGGTGCAGGAGATTTTCACAGCGTTGCTTAAGCACGAGGCCACTATGACCCTTTTTATAAGTTTCGAGTGAGCTGAGCTCTACGGAAACAATGGCTTTTTTTTTTTTCTGAGCTCAAACGACCAGCAACACTAAACAGCAGTGCAATGCAATTTCAGGTCAAGAAACTTCATAACGCTGTTAACTGGCACTTCGTGTGTTATTTTCATTGGCGCTATAAGATTAGAAAAAACATAAAGGTCATTTACGTAGTCAGTTAAACCTGCCGAGTCACATTCTACTAAAGCAAATTAATCATCAACAAACCTAAACACTCGTTTAACATTTGTACCTAAAAATGTTTTTCGAGTGCATTGTCAATTATTGCAAGATAGAAGTCGCTCAACAATGGCGCAATGGATGAACCAATGCATATCCCTTTTTTTTTTTGTATAAAGACCTTTACTTCCCATTCGGCATAGGTAGATTGAAGGAAAACAGTAGTAGGTCTGGAACGTTGCCTGCCGCAATGCCAGAGGCATACTGAAATGCTATCGCTCCATAGCTGTCATTCTCTTTACAAATGCTTACCAAGTGAAAAAGTCGGATGTAGTTATTGAATTTTTGAAAAACGACCAGGCCGAACCATTGCAAGCGTCTTCTATTGAGATTAAAGACTTGTCTTATTCCATCCCTCATGACAAACAGTTAAAGTGCAGACCACTAAAGTGCGATGCACTTTAGTGGTCCAAAGTGCCCCTTGTGACATAAATAAAGCTGAAACCACAGAGTTAACTACTATGTGCAAAATGCAAGTCTTTAGCATCAAGCCTAACCGTGCAGCCATGTAGATAACTCTCGCGTAACTCCAGATTTAACTACAAGCTAAACCACAGCTAATTTTTTCTATCTATGCCTTCGCTAGTTATATTTGGGAACAGTCCACGATTTTAATTGTAATAACGATGATAATGAACTTGTTTTAATTTTTCTCGAAAAATAATTTTTGGTATTTTCCTGCATATTACCAAACAGTACTGCTACAAAACCAGCACTGACACCTTTACGGCTTTGTACATCGGCATATGAAGCTCCCCTATGCGTCAGCCTTGCTTTGGAGTATCGTAGTCTTCTTCTGCTCCACCAATTAGCTTATTTCAAAGAAGTGAAATTCAGGCATTTTGTAAAGTTATAGTTTCTAGCATTCCAAATCACCTAGGTTTTCGCACACTGATGTGTGTACAAATACACGCACAAAACAGAAGCTGCTGCCAATTTCATCATGTTGATTAATATCTGCGGATTTCTGATTTCAAGAACGATATTTTTAAAGCTATTTTATGCCAGCAGATTTACGACCAAATCACGGCTGAAAGCCTAAACACGCATGAGTGAACTAACGTAGGCTTATAAGAGTGCGGCACCTACCTGTTAGGAACGTTTTGATTTTCCCCAGTAGCAGCCATTTAAACATGTCAATCTTATAGTGCGAAATCGCGAAAGGCACCTTTTTATTTTCATTTTACAGATGCAAATAATGTAGGGTCAGGTTTATGTGCATGTAGCGCGCGTAAAGCATAACCCAAAGTAGACATATTACTTGCTTGTTTCTAAATGCTACGTTAAAGAAGCGCGGTTCATACTCTTTCAGATTTATTGCTAAGGGCTGGACTCTAATGTATGAAGATCCAGTACACGTTTTCTGAGTGACTCCCATATTGTGAGCTGAATTCCTCTTGAGCACAAAGGGCACTTAAATCTCGAATAAATGTCTAGAGTCTCTCTTTCATAAATAGAGTCTCTCTTTTATGACACATTTCTTCTTTTATTGATCGTTAGGTGGCGTATCCCGTAATTTCTTCTTTGGCAATGTTCACTGGAAATTATTTCTGCTTGATCCTTCGAAGGGAGGATAAAGCGAACGTTACATTCTGAAATTATGCGTGCTTTTCAGCTCAAGCCCTATCATATCATCATATCAACGGAGGCTAACAAGCTGAAATGAGTAAACAAGCATCTCGCAAGAAATCATCTCTTTTGAATCAATGTTTTTAGAAGTGAAATAAGCTCCCGACATCGTTAAATACCTCATCCGGAACGCACATAAACATTACCTTATATTTCCCTACACATCCTGACAGTTCGGACGGTGAGCTTCACCATACTAGCCAGCCCAGCAATGGCTGGAACTTTATTCGGCAGACTTGGACGAAAACTAACATACCGCTGAACTCACTATGATACGTTTTCTTAGTTTTCACAAGGGCATTTTGTGAGCGATCATTTAATGTTTCGAAGAATAGAGTGTCAGATGTAACTTGCCCTCTTTTTATGACTCTCCTATAGCTCTTGTAAGTAACCTCTGTAATGCCTGGATACCAAGGAACATGATGGTTGCCAACTGCGTTTCCCAGGCTACGACAGCAGAGGTGTGCATGATAACGGATGCTTATAAAGCTTCGGCCTGAACGAGAATCCGGGCATCAGAGAACAGTCGTTTATAAGACTAAACTTCAGCAGGAAACACTACCGTCTTTGCGCGCGTTGTTGGCGGAAGGGATAAAGATTTGTACAAGCTTCGCCTTGCAAGACATAGTCCCTTGGTGTGATATACTACGAGAGAACACAAGCTGCCACCGCCCTTATAGCTGGATGCGAACAGAACTTCCCTCTTTGAACGCGTACCGCGAGAATTTAGAGGCTTGTTTCTTGCACACTATAACCCTGCATCTTTCTTTGTACTTAGCGTCGTAAACATGAAAACCGGAAGATACTCTCAGAAGAGAATTTCTTTAATTAAATCTAGTGGAAGCAGGTAGATCTCTTTGGACCCAGCCACGCGAGTGGTAATGGGTCAACGGCTGAGCCAGACGTGAGTCGCTACATGACCTGTCACCCTGTTATTGTAATAGGCCGAGTTATGAATAGCACATCGATGTCTTTTTTAGAACCACCCTAATCTTATTTCTATTGCAGGGTTCTGTAACTTCCTGCATGAGATTCGGCGCTGAAACAGTGTCGTGCTAGTGACGGGACATTGTTTTTGCTCAGTCCATTCCTACGTCGATAGCGCTGCACCTATCAGCTTTGTTTTCTAGGAGTGCTCTAGCCCCAGTACATTATAAACCACTCGCACAAGCGCTATTTGTTATAGTAAAACAAAACCTTTAAAAAACGCTGAAAAATAATGGGTATTGAAAATTGGCCCCTGTTAAAAGTAGTAACATTTAGAAAATATCATCTATGGCACTACCACAGGGTGATGAGGTTCTATTGCTGTTGTGTAGGATGGCTGTTGTTCCGATTTCTGTGTAATTCATTTTTGTTTTGTTTGTGTGTGCATTCAGAGACAATTTTTGATTGATTACTGATTTTCATCGTGTTGTTTTGTATTTTCCACTCCTGTTACAGCCCCTTTCGGTGGCTGACAGTATTAATAAATGAAATGAATGAAATGAAGCCGGCTAATTTTCGTAGCCTCGAAAGTGTCGGCGCGAAAAAATCCGCCCAACGGCAAACTCGATACGAAGGTCATGCTGACGAGGACATTTTTAGTAGGAAGAACGTTGCATGAAGATAGAGTACGAAAAACTTGTGGCGGACGCTTGAGCTCCGCGTTTAAGCGTATGACGTGATAGGGTAGGCTACCAGCCCACATATAAAAACCACCGATTTATCTAAGCTGTGTAAATGTGCCTGTGTGCCCTCGGGGTAATGTGAATGCAAGTGTCCTGGCAGGCTGCTTCTGATATCACCCTCCCATATGAGAGGAGAGGCTCATAATTTACAGGTCATTCCTTTACAATATTTCAGGCTGCCTCTCTTGCCCTCGAGCGTATGATTGAAAAACAAGCCTGAATTTAATAAAACATACGCAATTACTATTTAAAAGCAATGTAATGGTAATGACAATTCTGTTCAAAGCAGTGAAATTATCAAAAATATGACTGCATAGAAATTTGATTTTGTTCGACTTTCCTGCGTGACAATTTCTGAAAAACTCCATCTCCTTCAACAGAGCTGCTTCTCTAGCATTAAAAGTGACAATTTCTGAAAAACTCCATCTCCTTCAACAGAGCTGCTTCTCTAGCATTAAAAGTGAACGTTAATCTAGGTAGCATGTTTTTATCTGATTTCTTTCTGTTTGACATTTCGTTTAGCTTAGTAGCGTGTGCATTTTTTTATGTTTCTGAAACTGCTTGAACTAGCATACTCCCCAGTTTTTTGCAGTGCCAACGCAGCATGTAAGAATAAATAATGAAAATTCAATACGGTGGTGTTTTCAACTGGACATGTAATTGTACTCTGCTTTCTGAAAATGAAAGGAAACAACAAAAGCACCCAATATTAGGGTTTCAGTTGTTCCAGGTCTCACTAGGACATAAAATTGTATTTGACGGATGTATCGATCGTGTTTATTTCTTTAGGTACGCCAGATGTATTTCAGCTTCACTGAGTATCGCTCGTTCAAAGTCACCCGTCAACATGAGGACGCAATCTACGGATATCAGGGCACACACTTTTTGTAGATGCCTGGCTATTCCTAATCTCCCTGTTGGTGCCTCAAATAACTCGCACGCAAGCATCGTTGTAGGTCAGTGATAATAGTCATGCATCAGCTACGACTACTGAATTATTGTGAGGTATTTTGCGCCCCCCAGCACCCCGCCTTCCTAGGCCTGCCCCTTTACTGACTCCACCCTATAGTTCCTCTTGCGCCCGCAATAGGCTTCCTTCGGGTCTGAATAGGATAATTAGCTAGAGACAAGGTGTAATTCGTCGAATATTAAATTTTTATCTCTACCTCTGTCTGGAGTTACCAGTTCGTGTCCGTGGTGTTTTGGCGACCCTCTCCAGCTTAAGCCAAGCGATATATCCGGTAATCGAGACAGTACCGCAACGTTGGGGAAAACCTGCTATATAGTCCCCATTTTCGCTGTGCGAAATAATGTAGCAAAGTCATGTAGACAAAGACTGCCTATTGTAGAAATGTCGCTAGTTATACAGTAGTGTTAGAGCACATGTTTTACGAAAACACCAGGCTAACACTTAAACTATAGCATTGATCAACATAGTAACGATGTCAAAGGTTGTGACGTATTCAAGTACCGTTGCGAAGTGCCCCTTGAGAAAGAAAAAGAGTCTTGCGAAAAAGTAAAAATTCGTAATTGAATAAACTCGCTGCCGTTCAGGTAGCAATCCAGGTGCACTACATCTAGAATCATCGAAAAGCATTCGCTCATGGCGACAGTACAGCGGCATTATTCGACTACGTCATAACTAAGAGAGTGGACAGCATCCACTCACTGCATTACAGGAACACTTAGTTAAAACCAAGACCATTAACTGCCACTACCAGTAAGCACTGTAAAATATTTATTTATTTATTTTTATTTATTCAGATACCCTAAAGGCTGACTGGGGGCATTAAATAGGGGAGGACATAGGCCAGTATACAATTATTTGTTAAACAAACAATCAAACAAACAACAAAAAAAAGAAGAAGCAATGGTGATGGTGAAGTAGCACTCATAAACAACACGCCCAGAGATAACATAGCATTATATCCTTGAAATTGAGTATAATGCAATCGCGGCGAAAATTCATGCAAAAAAAAAAAAAAAAGAAAACAGCGATAGGAAATAAGACGGCAAAGGGGCAATATACTTAAGGAAAGTGTAATGATTCAAGGTAGGTTTGCAATGCTGACTAAAATAAAGATGAGTCTGTTATCGTGGCGATTCTGGATGGCAGTTCATTCCATTCTTTTATTGATAAAATTAATGGTGAATGTTTGTACTTTTTCGTCCTACTTACTACTACTACTTACACTCTTACTTACTACTACTATTTCCCGTTATTATGTAGCAAAACTATTTAGTCCTATTTCTTAGCACTGACAATTTAGAAAGTTACTCATTCACAAAGCATAATGCACATGAGGCAATGCTTTCGCTCAGGACTCTTAGAAATATTTAGGCGTTCGAATTTTGCGCTTCCCTAAACTCAAAAATAACATGCTCCTGTTTTATTACTGATGGGTGCGTTAAAGGAATATCGCTTAGAAGGGGAGAATCTATACGCGATGCTTGAAGCTGGGAAACGTAACAAAGTAAACAAGCAATGTAACTTGAATGATAGGTACCTTAGTTACATTAGTTAGATAAGTTTGTTAGATACCTCAGTCAGCCCCATTTGTACAGCGACAATGAAAGATTCTCTTTTTCGCGCTGTTATTGATATTAATTTTCTCTTTTTTACGAATATTCAAAAACGAAACAATAGCACTAAAGTCAATAATGATTACCATGATGCCGACATCAAAGCTGGTTGCTTTTCCCATTCCAATACATCTTACTGAATTGTTTTTTCAACGCTTAGTAATATATTTTCTGTCGACAAGCCAAAATCGATCTGAAGTTAATACGCATGTGGCCAAATATAATTGCCAACAGAATTTCTGAGGGGCCAAAATAAAACTCTGAAGAAATGTCAGCATCTAAAACAAATGCAACTGTGTGGGAGAAAATTTGAGCACGCTGTATTTATTAGCTCATTTCTTATCCTTGTTTAATGAACAAATCATTAATTACAAACTCTGCTGCACATATATATAGACACTCATGGCTGGTGAGAAGAGGGTTATTTCTTTTTTTTTTTTCAGGGATCAATGAATATATATCAAAATTGTTTTTTTTTTTCATATTTTCAATCCCACAAAAAGGATAATCGAAGCACCTTAAAAAAATACTCATTTTCGGAGAAGACGCAGGAGCGCTAGAAATAGGAACCAAATTATTGAGCCACCGGTAGCGTGGTGGTGTAAAAACCTCGCGACTACCTTGATAAATTTCGGCTAATGGAATGTTGACCCAAAATTGGTGGATCGGCCTTTCTTCTCATCAGCAGCAGCATTCACTTTTTTTATGCGTAAAGCGAACACTTAACGTGTGTAGAGGATCAGTAAAAGCACGTAAACAAAAAATCGTCAAATAAAGCCACAAACAGCATACTGTGATTGAGTGCTGGTGTCACTCTGAAAACTGCGGAATCCGATAAGGGCTCACGTTCCACCCTGCTTCTGCCCAAAGCACATTGTTGGCAGCCCGCCTCTTAGGAAGTCTCTTCGATGTGGTTTGGTCTTCTGAGCGTCTTCCCAGAATAGCCACACCAGACATAATCGATCTAGAAGAAAGTGCACGCTAGCGTGTCAAGACAGCAAACAAGCGGATACGATGAAGACAGGTACAAAGCGGCAGCAGTAACACCAGTAACTGTTAAGGAGTCCCTTTCTTCTTCAGACCTACAAAAGAAAAAAGAGACTAAAAGTCAACCCAAAAGTTGTGGCTACGGTTGTGATGTCGGCCGAAAGAAAGGTACTTAGACATCGTCTCAACACGGACGGAAGCTTGGTGGTTACAGTATTGTCGCTGCCCGCCGCAAACTGTCTGCTCGCACTGACAGAACTGGCTGGAGTGATTGTAGAGGCCCGCGTCCCATACAAGTACACGGTAAGCTATGGGAAAATTGAGGACGTACCTATAAATTACTCAAACGAAACCCTGTATGAGTATCTTCGAGGGCAAGCCGTTGTCACAGCAAGGAGACTCACTGCTTACATTCGAGAAGACGGTGGTAGCATTAAAGAGATACGTCACCACACTGTAATCTTAGAATTCGTCAAAGACTCCCCGCTGCCTAAACGGGTTACACTGGGATTTCGCAATTATCCTATAACTGAATACTCTGGTTCAGCAAAGCAATTTTTCAAATTCCAGAGACATGGACGCATCTCAAGACATTGCACCGGCCTCCTTCATTGCAAAGTGTGCGCCGACCCTCACTCACACAAGGATTGGACGTTGAGAGCACAGGCAAAATGTCAAACTGCGATGGACCACACCCCGCATCATACGGAGGTTGTCCCAAAAAAAAAAAAAAAAAGCTGCTACGCTGGCACGTACATTGCAAAAGGTACAAGGAAAACCTACCAAACGTCGCGACCCGTCACCTAATCCTGAATTTGTTTTTACAACTACGCAAGAAGAAGTTCAACAAACTCAACATGACAAGACAGCTGGAAAATCCTACGCAGCTGCTGCAAAGAAGAAACGGGGCAAGCTCTCGGTCTCTGCTCCTACTTTAAAGCTAGCCCCATCTTCCTCACAAGGCGCAATCAATTCTACCTTCTTCTCTCAATCTAATCCACCGCATCATGCCAGGATGAGCTACCAAAAGCATAAAATTGGCACAGAACAATATGTTCTGGATTACTGACACCTATGCTTCTTGCAGTCATCAAAGCTATTGAGCGGGCAAACTCTGCGTCAAGAAATCGCCCTGAGATAGAAGCTGTTTTGGGAGTGGACTCGTCGGTGTTAGCATCTTACGAGCCACAGAAGCGCATCTCAACACAGCAGTAATCATGACTTCTGCAACAATCGCCACTAATCACCTACGCATTCATAACATTTTCCACACATGCACTATATTTCAGTGAACGCTCGCGGTCTACGGTCGAAATTTTCAGACTTTCGACAGCGGGTGCGAGCATATCAATGTCATTTTATTGTGATATCAGAATCCCATGCTGGAGAACAGTTCCGATTGAACGGCTACAATCTCCTTTATTCGCAGCGACCAGATAACAGCAGCTGGTTGTTGATATACTTTCGCAAGGATATTCCGGTGCCCTTGTTTGAAATCCTGTCTCACATTGATAACGAGTAGGTTTGTGCCCTGACAGCAATCGATAAGCATATCTACACTCTCATTGGTGTATATTTAGAGCCAGGGAAACCAGTAGTAATATCGAGGCTTGAACACTTAATAGCGACAACGCATTGGCCACATATTATTTTTGGAGATTTTGCACTCACAATGAAATCTTGCCAGCTCCCACACCTGTGCACGAGGTGAGAAACTTGCCGATCTTCTTGCAAAGTATTCAATTCAGCCCCTAATTAACGGCAGCATAACCTACCTCCGTGTTGTGACGACTGCCAGCTGCACTGATGTGACCTTTATAACAAGTACCGTTGCTCAAAATTTATCCTTGTGTACCGACTTTGAAACACGCGGAAGTGATCATTACCCAATTCTCATATACGCTGATAATGAGTAGACATCACCAAGGAGGAAACTTTAAAAAGTCTACCAATTGGAATAGCTACAAGAATGCAGTCAGCAGGGGAATTACAGCTGCAACCCAGAATGCCGAAGTAATCTCCAGATTAACCCATTGCTTGGAAGTGAGCGCACAAATCTCAGTCAAAAGTGGCAGAATCCCGTTAAATGATGAGAATTACGAAAGGCTGTTTGCGATACGCTGGCGTGGCAAAAGAAAATCTTTTCGCACGGAAACCCTTGAGGATTTTCGGGCCCGCCGACGGGCGCAAAGACATATTCGGCGCTACCTAGACAAACTTAGTCGAAAAATATGGCGACGTTTGCTCAACATTAGACGTACGAAAACCGGCTGCCAGAGTTTGGCGGACGGTGCATGGTATGTGCATGCCTCCTCATCAGAGTCACCTCTTCACAGCACTATCTCTGCAGGAACAGAAGTCTCTAAAAGAAACTCCGGAAGAATACTGCAGGCTCCGATCAGCAGGTTCACAGCCTTCGCTACCAAACATAAATTGCCAATCTAGCCTCCCAGAGGCAACCGTAACTGCGATGGACCAACCGTTCACAATAACTGAACTAAACACTGCTATCCCGCCGGGGTGGCACAGTGGCTACGGCGCTCGACTACTGTTCCCAAGAACGCGGGATCAAATCCCGGCCTCGGCGGCAGCTTTTCGATGGAGGGAGGCGAAAAGCAAGGTGCCCGTGTACTGTGCGATGTCAGTGCACGTTAAAGATCGCCAGGTGGTCGAAATTTCCGGAGTCATCCACTACGGCGTCTCTCATAGCCTGAGTGACTTTGGGACGTTAAACCCCACAAACCAAACCAAACCAAATACCGCTATCGTTTAGTCAAAGAAGAGAACGTCTCTGGGAAATGATAAGGTGAGCTATAAAGCCCTTGCAAAGCTACCTCAAAACTGCCGGCTTCGCTTGCTCGGATATTACAACTATTCATGGTTTACTTGTGAGGTACCTGCAGGGTGGAAGCTGGCTAAATTAATTCCTATTTTAAACCCGCAAAGAAGCCTACTAGATACTCATCTCTCCGTCCCATTGCCCTACTGTGTTGCGTGGGTAAACTTACAGAGCGTATGATCCACAAGCGAATAAGATGGTTGCTCGAAAGCCGAAATGAGTATCCCAAAGAAATGAACGGGTTCCGTCCGAAGAGGTCTGCAGTTGACAATGTTATCACCTTCGTCACATCATTTGAAGAAAGCCTACATGCTGGTCGCATCCCCAAAGCTGATTTCTTGATGTCAAGGCTGCTTTTGAATCTGTTTTCTACTACGCCATTCTCTCAGCCTTGGACAGTATTAGACTTGGAGGCAAACTGTACCAGTGGATCTAAAATTACTTAAAAGAAAGAAAAAAAAATTATGAGTGCGTCAGACGACCCAACACACTCTCACGTAGTAGAGAAGGACGTACCGCAGGGTGCTGTGCCCAGTCCCTTGTTGTTCAATATCACCCTGATACAATTAACACGAAACCTACCACAAGGAGTTCACGTCACGCTTTATGCAGATGATATCTGCATCTGGAGCGAATCCAGATTGCCCCAAGTTACACATCGACGTCTTCAAAAAGCATTACTAAACATCTGCACTTGGCTACCCGAGGATTTCATCTTTCTCTGTAAAAAAGTGTCGCCATGGCATTCACCAGGGAACAATTGCCAGATATTCACTCCTTCTTGGCAGGAAGCCACTACCCTACGTACGAACACAACGGTTTCTCTGTTTTGTCATATACCGTAACCTTTCTTGGTCACACCATGTTAAAAACCTCCGTGCGAGAATAGCAACAGCATCGCAAATCTTCAGATTTATGCCTGGAGCCCGCTGGGGTTGCAATTTGCGCTCTATGGTTCTCCTGCACAAGGCCTACGTTGATGATCTTTCATAGAAAATATCCACAACGAATAAGAGGAGGCTGGAAGCAGCGCGGAACACCTGCCTGCGAATCTGTCTTAGACTCCCTCATAGCTCCTCCACGTTGGGGAAGGTTGCGGAAGCAGGGTGTTTACCGCTCGAAGTCATCGCCGCACAGGAAACTTTTCTGATCTATCTACGCCATGTACTACAAGGAAACACTTTATACATCATGTCCATATAACCCACAGCAATTCCGGCTTTGGTCAAGCTGTTCAGCTATCACAGCTTCCTGCCATCAGTCAGCCACGTAAATTAATGGCTCTAACCTTTCCTCCTTGGACACTCTCACCTATTAAAACCAAGCAGCTTCAACCGGGTGTCACTGCGAAGAATGACATGAGGCAGGCTGCGCTGCTACAAGCTGATTTGACATACTTAACTGAGCAGTATTCGGAAGATACACACATACATATTTACTGATGGCTGAACTTCCCACGACTCCTCATCATGCGGACTTTATATGCATGCTCTCCTTAGGTCAAATGTTGTCGTGGCGTTTACACCGTAGAACACCTTCTACCACAGCAGACCTATATGGAACAAAAAAAAGCTATCTCCTATATTGCGAGCCGTAACCCAGGGCGATTGGTAATCTTCACGGACTCGCAAGGCGCGCCACAAACCATGTCAAACCTTTTGAAGGGAGCAAATTACTAGCCGTTTCTTATAACATGCCTGCACCACTTGGCTGTTACTGAAGGTCTCGTTATAATATTTCAATGAATTCTGGCTCACACCGGCATCTTGGCCAACGAGAGAGCAGATGAAGCGGCCCGCAAAGGTCTACTACATCACAACTATAAGCGCATCTACTTCAAAAAAAATTTGCGCATGCCAAGCGATGTACCCAGGATGAGATGAACCGCCTCTGGAGCTTGCCAAATCATCATTATCTTTTTCTGCATTCTATCGACACACATCTCTAAACAAGACTACCACTCGGACTTCCGCGTCATCTAGAAACAATTTATAATTGTCTCCGTCTCAATGATGCCTTTACGAACAGTCTACGATACCGATTCAAGCAAGCGGACAGTCCGTTTTGTGACAACTGCGGCTCAATTTAGACTGTATTCCACATTCTCCGCGAATGTCCAGCGTCCGCCAATGAACGTGCGCACTATGAATAACACATACAGTTTGTCATCCAAGTGCCACTCGAAGTGGTCTCTATATTAGGTCCTTTAGGCTGCTACAGACTACAGCGCCGTGCAATGACATTCTTATTTGCCTATTTAGATGCTATTGGTATGTTAAACAAACTCTAAATTACCCACCTACTTGATCATCCTGCTATACAAGCACATTACTGGACTTCGGCCTTATCAAAAAAGCCATCCATCCCCATCTTTAAAGACCGCACTATTTCCTAACCCTTTTTCTAAATTTATTCCCTAATCCCACTATCCATGCAGAGTAGCATGTCAGCGCACACTAACGCCGGGTAAAATGTACGTTTTCATTAAAGAGCCTTCTCTCTTTTTTTTAACACCAGTAACACACCATCCAGTGAGCAGCGTTAAGACCGAGGAAAGACGGCGGCGACCCCAATACGTGATGTAGCAATCCTTTGTTTGGATCATTTCGCTCGTTTTCCTGCATCGGGATTCTCTCTATCGTCCAGGAAGCCAACGAGATGCAATCCTTCTAGCCTTATGAACGAGTACCCTTTAAAGGCAGGCGCCACGGCCTTTACGCAGGCACAGATTCGATAGGCTTCACTTCAGCTATTTTGGGGCGTCGTACATTCCTCGCTTAGCGTACACTATGAAGGACGATTTAGCGGGGTAAAATGGAAGATGTATGCGCCGTTTTAGCCGGGGTTTTGCTTAGTTTAGCAATCGTTTGGTTTGTATTTTTTATGCTTATGGCAAGGATTTGCACCAGCTTTGCTAAATATGTTTCCTTCCCACGTCCTGCACGTTTCTTCAGTTTATGATTTACCAGCCGCATCCCTTTAGCTACATATTCAGGGCCGCTCAACTCAGGTTGCAGCTGCTTTCTTTGATGTTGCTCATTTTATCGAGACCGGCGTCTCTCCTCAGACATCATGTGTGACCTCTGCTCATCCATGGTTACACCTCACGACAAAGAATGAGGCGACACACCGGGGCAACGTTCCTCTAACAACTGCTAAACACCGCAACGGTGCGCGTGGGCACATCATGGGGCCTTGATTAGTTTTCGTTTGTTTTGCCAGCAGAATTTCAAACGCAACAAAAAGTGATCTAAGTGGGGCCTCTACTTCTTCAACATAAACAACGAGCGCGTCGGAAGACAGTTCCTGCTTTGTAACTCCTAACACGACTAAATCACACGAGCTTCACTAATACTACGCAGTTACTTAAACATTAGCGCAATCAGTGATTGTGTCTTAGTGCTTGCGTAATAAGTACACAAAGAAGGCGAGAGGCAAAATAAATTAAGAGAAAACAGAGTAGGAGAGATTGAATGAAAGTTCACTTTATTTGTGGTCAGAGTGAAGCTTTTCTTGCCATTTGCACCATTACACGTCTGCCTCCCATTTATGTGGTGCTGATCTGTTCAACAAAAGAAGATTCACCAAATAATTTTTTCTTCAGTTCAGGTGCGCATGCCGAATGATCACGGTTTGAAATCTGTTTCCTTGAATCTCCGTAGTGCTCTGCAGAAAACCCTTTCAAGCACGTGCGACAGAACTGGTACTGGACAAGGCACAGAGTCAGAAAGAAAATCAGCACGCGGCGGAAGATTAGCGGAAGAAAATAAGAACAGGCTGCTCGTTGAAATCGAAAGTTGAGATGGAACGATGCATTGATGAGAAAGATTATTCAAGAAACCTAAATGTGAAAGAATTCGTACAAGGGCGTCTGTGAGTCCACATATAGTTTCAGCATGTACTGGAATAAAAGCATATGTCAGAAGAAAAAAAAAACAACGAAAAAGAAAAGCATATGGAACAAAAAACTAAATAATATAAACTCACGAGAGACGGGAAGAACTCAAACAAGGGTTCTCTGCTGTGGTTGCTCATTCGCTACCGAGCTTTCCATTTTGGTAATATGCAAATACCACGCACTTGCGTACTTGGGGCAAATTCCAATCTCGAATAGATTGCTCCAGAATAATTTTCCTGGAGCTCCGCTTTCCCCAATCCACCAACAGCGATCACGTGATAAGTTTTTTTTCTTTTTTGACCTTGCATTTTTCATATATCCACATATACCCTGCATATATAACAATCCTACAAATGACGTAGATTCCGAAAACTGAATACATTTCCGCGGCTTTCTGCTCGGCCATTTCATTGCGAGGCGTCAGCTTTTCTGGGCCGGTTGCCCGGATGGCCACCCTTGGCGAATTGCGGTCGGATTTTGATGTCGATCTTGAATTTGGCCCGATTCTCCTTTAAGAAATCTGTAATATTTCCTTGGATGTGATTTCCTGCCTTCTCTCCAGCGCGATACTATTATTTATTTGCTTTTGTACCGAAATAGTTTTAGAATATTTTACTGTAGCACCTTACTGCTTATGTGTATCTTATGCTTTATTATGATGAGTGCTATGTGCAAACAAGATTTTTGCACATACCACTTACGATTTGGGGTTAATTCGGTTTTCCTATCGCATAATATACCGGCGCAATAGATATTTAACCTTTCTATTGAAGCAGATTCGGAATCCTTTCTTTCTGCTATGTCCTTATCTGACGTTTAATTTTGATATATTCATCTGTTATTTCAACGTGGTTCGTGCAGTGCATTATAAGCTTTCAGTGTAACACACTCAATTTTTTTTTTGCTATGGGGGACGAACTCCATGAAGCGGCAGTGCAGTAGCTTTTCCCCGGCACCTTTTTCATCTAGCAAAGTTTAGAAGTATTGTTACTTCTTTTTACTTACTCACACATTTTACATAGGTATTTATCTGTCGCTTTGTTTGTTTGTTTGTTTGTTTGTTTGTTTGTTTGTTTGTTTGTTTGTTTGTTTGTTTGTTTGTTTGTTTGTTTGTTTGTTTGTTTGTTTGTTTGTTTGTTTGTTTGTTTGTTTGTTTGTTTGTTTGTTTGTTTGTTTGTTTGTTTGTTTGTTTGTTTGTTTGTTTGTTTGTTTGTTTGTTTGTTTGTTTGTTTGTTTGTTTGTTTGTTTGTTGTCGGTCGGTCGGTCGGTCGGTCGGTCGGTCGGTTGGTCAGGGATGTATTTTTCATCATTTATTTGCATTTACTCCGTGGGCGTCACTGCACATGAACAAGGCCTAAAGGCTGTAGGGAGTGTTGCACACCACAGGCTCGAGCTCACTCAAAAAAGCGTCCCTCCCGGCTCCGGACCATACGGGGCTTCCGCCTATCTACACAAATTTCGCGCACGAATTTATCGTTCCGGCTAATCAGCGATATGGATGACAGAAGAATGTGAAGCTCCTCAAGTAAAGGATTACTCAGTACCGATTTACTTACATTGTTTTCTGCTAAAGCTGCATTTCCCTCACGGCAGAAAAATTACTAATCTTGTTTCACCTGCGTCACTTAACTTCTCGGAATTGATGCATTTTCGGCCTTAAAATCTTAGCAAAGGGTTGTCATTAAACCAATACCAAGAATATTAGTTGATATAAAAAAGAGAACTACTCAGTTTTAAAGCGAGTATATTCACGATTACTCACAATAACGGTTGATAGTTTAGTTTAACTTCGGACGTGCACGCCTGTCTGAATTGAAGCACGCAAGAGATGAAATTAACAAAACTCTCCAAGTTCGGCAGCAGGCTCCGTTACAGCAGCGATGTTAGTGGACTCTTCTATCACCTGGCATAAGGATAATTTGCATGAAGGCATAAATTACACTCTAGAACACGTTATAGCTTGCATGGGCTGTTTCAGCTGTCAGTGGCCACTCGCCGTCTGATACAATAGAAGGCACACCGAATTTGCTTCGCTTTGTGCTGCCAGTCTTGATTGGACACATGGAGTCGCTAAAGCACCCCTAGAAAAAAAGCCTCATTCGCTCGCTCGACGGGCAGCAGCCGGTCGCAATATAGTCTGATTGTGCGCCTTCACCTCTCTAAGCTTGAAGAAACGCTGTTGGAGGAGAACATATTGCTTCAGGACATTTCGGATCTTCAAACAAACGGTACGCTATACACAGGTGCTTACAGAACTCCTTGGTATAGCATTCCTTCACTGCAGAAATACAGGCAGGACACTGAAGATAGAGAGGAAACGACACAGCTTTATACTGCGTACTTTTGTTTTTTGTAACACGTCTACACGTGCTGCTCCAATTGGACGCAGTCGCCGTCTTTCTCAACAACTTTAGCTTCTCAAAGGAGACAATGACTGCGAGCACACACAAAACAATGAAATGAGCACATTGTTGTTCGTTGCCCTCATCTTTAACTGTTCTTTAACTGTTCTGAAACATGGAAAAATAGGATAAACAGTATTCTCAAGAATATGGCTAAGAGTGTAATCTATTCAACACCCCATAAACTGTAAAGTGTATTCCTTTCTTCAGGTCTGCCATCCTTCGACACTGTGTTCAAACAAATCACTGTACTTAGATATTTCTGGAACTCCGAATTTAGGTTGCCTAATGTTAAACCTATTCCACTACGGAACATTCCTAGATATTTCGTGCCTACAGTGCAAACTCATTTTGGTATGTCTGTGAGGTCATATTATATCCCATGTATATTCAATGAGCTGCCTGATGACGTTTTCAACTTGAACACTCGCAGGCAGTTACAGGGTGCTATTGCCGAGCTTGAGCAGCTCTAGTTCATGCTGTTTTAGTCCACAAAAAAAAATAATAATAATTCAGTGATTTGGTAACAGAGGTTGTTGCTGCTGCCGGACGGCGCCCTACAAGCCCAATTGCGGCTTTGGCGCGTCCGCGTCTTGTATTGTTTTATTGAAGTGAATAAAGTATTTTTATTATTATTATTATTGCTATAGATTGAATCATTTTTCTAGAAATCTAAACAACTAAAAAAAACTGATGAGATGAGTTTAAATATAAAATAAAATTTTCTTCTGCACAGGAAGCCGGCCAGTGCCGCTAAGAATTCAACTAAAGAAATCATGCTCATTAAGAACAAACACTACGACTGCTATGGATTCAATGATAGTTTAACGTTCACTTAGCGTGATGGCAAAAAATGACGGTCAAAATAAATACAGTAGTGCAAGCATTTAATATGTGGTATGCAATGCTTTTCCTTCGATTATCCGAACTTTGGCGCTGTTTCTAAAACATATCGCTATTCAAGTGCCGCCAGAATAGGCACTGTCTACGCGATATTGATGATTAATCGTCAAAAATAAGAAATTTCCGCTCAGGGTATTGTTAGGCCGATGGTTGAGGAGCTTTTCAAATCAGCTTCTATCCTCAGAGGCCGCTATCGCCCATACTCGTTGTAATTTTGGGGGTGGAGGGAAGAGGGTATTTAGCGTTCTTTTAATTTTTGTGCTAACCACCACAAGACACACATGACAACGTGTCATTTAAACACGTTGCCATTCCCCCACTCTAGGAATGTCGCTTGCATGCTACGGACAAACTATACATAGAACAATATTTAGCTGTAACAAAAACCACAATCAAGACAAAGTGGTGGCTTTCGGTCTGTCTAAAGCAACTGCAAAGTGATTCTGCCGTGTTTATGCCACCACTGGTTGGAATTCAACTCCAAGACGTTAATACGATAATTATTTCTACATATCATCCCATTAACTTCTTGCTCTCATTCCTTTGTTGAGACTTCAAATTGAAAAACACATGACAGGCGCAGGAATATATTCAAATGGCTCTTATATAGCTAGTCCAGTGAAAAAAGTGGAGAAAGAGGGAGGGGGGACTCTTAGTCTTGCTTAGAATTAGTATAATATGGATATGTGTTGCGTACACACACTATCCAGAGCTGGTAGCAAGAAATTGGAGGAATTATAAGTATAAAGAACTCAAATAAAAAGCCTTTGGAGCTAAACGATCACGATATTGGACCCACTGTTTGTGAGAAAAATAAGTTTCTTGTGCCGTCAGAGACGTTGGCTTGTCGCGACAAAAAGCGCCATGAGCAGACAGCTTGCATACGCAAAAGGGAGAAGGATTGCAGTGGCTTCACAACGAACATTCACCCCAAAATAAATGGCACGAAAAAACAAAGACCCCTCTCTTGCTCGCGAGATTAAAGCGAAAGAAAACACCCTGTCACAGCCGTTCTTATGGAATAGCTAGCAAACTTTCCATTATCGCGGCATGCAAATTAATGCTAATTTGAGAACTGGCGGTGAATCGACGTCGAAAATCGCTTCGCTCGGCAGTTCCTTTGTTAGCGCGGGCCACGTTCTTTCATTTCAGCAACTGCGCCGCTTTAATCCTTTCATCAGGTTTCGTTTGGCTTCCCATTTTTTCTGCTGTGTCAGAGGGCTTCCTTTTAGACCTCAATCTATATTCTGTCTGTCGAAGTTTTCAAAGAATTTTGCAGAAAGCAAGAAATAGGCAAAGAAGTTAGGTAGCTAGCTTCACGAGTTTTGTTTTTACTTTCTTTTCTTTTTCTGCAGATCACCAGGGTATCTGCGCTAATCAGATATCCAAACTTTCAGGAAAACTAAGTGCCGCCTATGAGAATTTGAAGTAATCCTGATCTCAAGACTTGTTGGTCTACAAAATAGTGTATTTTTACACATGGAAAGCTGCAAAACTACTACCGTGGTTGCTCTTGGTGGCATATTTTAGTTACGAGCCTTTTTACCTCTAGCTAATTACATTTAAAAGCCCTTAGAGTTGTTGAACATTCACCGGCGAAGATAAATTATTTAGCAAGCATAACTCATAAAACAGGCATCTATCAAGAACAATTTTCATTTTAGCTTGCACTAAGAAAAGTCGAGCATGTTTATCGTGTGATTCCTTGAATTCAGTTTATTGCTCGTATGCATCTATAGCGGCATTATGACACACGTATACTACGTATAAATTTGCGAGGACAGTGTACCGCAGCACACAACCACACTGAGCTCTAGCAGATTGGCTAAGATAGGCAACACTTTAATTAAACAATCGGCGTGGTCTGATGGTTTAAGCGCTTCAGCGGCTGCTTCGCGCCGATTCTTCGTATGCTGTCAGTGTTGTCCACCTAGCATCATCTTCGTCCCAGATGACAGTTGCGAATCTCAAAGCGTCTGCCCTCTGTACCTTGTCGCCGGCGCCAGTCTGGCTCTTGCGAGGCCTTCGTTCGCTCGTCACATCCCGGTCTTGATGTGCCACGGAAAGGCCTTAAGCTTTTCGATACACACAACTTATCCTGTCTACGCAGACCTCGGGCCTCGAAGAACAAGGAGTTTACTTCGCATCACCTGTAGCACTAAGACATAGCAGCTATCGGGATATCCGCGCGCGTTTTTTTTTTTTTCATTTAATTTGCGCCGTTTGCCGACGAAGGAGCTTAGGCTATGCCGCCTCTAGCCAACAACTCACGCTTCCAAGCTGCAGCTGCTCGCCTAGGGCACGAAGAGACAGACACAAAGCTAGGAGGGAAATAGCGAGGGTAATAGATCTCTGGTGGCGCTCGTGTCTCTGACAGCAATACTCAAGAAGCCGATGCAGCGCTGACAGCAAAGGTCGAGAACGGTAACAAAAAAATTCTGAGCTCGGTTTTTCTGTTCTTTTGTGTTAGTCCTTCTCTGTCTGAGATACCTAGCGCTCCCTATGTTCTTATTTTCTTCCCTGTTTTTCTCCTCTTTTCTTGTCGCTTTTATCTTCGCTTTCTAACATTTTGTTCTTGAGTGAAGTGATCGATGACTCTGGATGGACATCAACCACGCGGTATCTGAAGGAATTACTGTGTAACAGCCCACGCTAGAGAACAGCGGTGAGCCTCTAGCCTCTTGTGGCAAGATATTTCAGGTACTGGTGTTATAATTTTCTTCGCCTTCATAATGTACAAGCAATCAGGACACAGCGCAGAGCATTACTGCCAACAAATAATTGCTGAGGTTTATCCCCGTTAAACTTAGTTATCCGAGCTTAAGTTTCGTTAAGCACGGCCACAGATCAGCCTGACGTCTGCGTCGAAGTGTTAATGCATCCGGTACGGCACGCACCTCATCACTGGAGAGACCGAGCAACCAAGCGCTTGCGAAGCAGTTTTACCCCCCCCCCTCTCTCTCTCTTCGTTTAGTCACGTGGTCAGTGCACATCAAAGAATCCCAAGTTGTCGACATTTTCGCAGCCCTCGACTCTAGCGTCTCTCGATCAAGCGTAAACGTGCAAGTCAATGACTTTGCACCCAGGAGGGTCATCAATTTTGGAGCCGTTCACTACGGTGACTATCGACTCAAGGTCAAATTCGCAAGTGAATGACTTTGGGAGTTGCAGTGCGAGAACTAAAGCTCTGTTTTAAAACTATCATTGAAGTGATTTGGTTGTACCTCACGAGAGTGCGATAAGATCCACTCAAGTGCTGAAAAAGAGCTACAGGCCATTGCACCCCAAATACTCATTTAACGCGCTTAATCGAAGTTCACTAGCTCCGACCACAGCAAAATTTTTTATCATTTCGGCCCTGCAGTTGCTACCGTATCAAAAGGCTAGCGTTTCTGTTGCCAGACGGTACACAGCTGCCAAACAAGATTCACTCAGGACGCACTTTGCTTGTTGCTCATTGTTTTTAACAGTGTATTCTGTTGCTAACTTGAAGACCAGTATGATGGCCAGGTCTTAAATCCCTGACACTATCAAAATCTACTTTGGCTGGGGAAAAGCTTGGACTTCTACCTACACAGCCACATTATACCGATTCCCACGAATTAGTCTGTTCATATGTAGCATCACTATTTCTAGCAGTAAACTTCATCGCACAACAGCAGAATCGAAGCGAAAAGCTTATAGAGTCAACAATTTCAGCGATATACTACATCGCTGTCTTCTCCTATTTTGCATTTAGCTTACAAAGTCTGACGATTTTGATGTTGCAAAGCAGAAAAATGCGAATAATAAATCGTGTAAATATAATAACAAATGAAGATAACAACAACGAATTGTAACTTTGCTCTAAAGCCGACATCTCTAGAGGGTGGTAGAGAGTACGTAATTCTTGCATGTCGAAATCATTACCATACTAAATGCATGCCAATGACTGAGCTAAGGAACGTCAGTTGCCACATACGCCGACACCAGTACATTTTTTTTTTTTTTTTTGTCGCAAGGTTGTTGCCTATTTAGAATATCCTATCGAACATGAAGCAGAAATACTATAAAAATAAAGGCAGTGATCGAAGGTTCCGCTTTTTGGAAAAAAATATGCAAAAACGAAAGGGAAAGACATCTCAAAAGCACATGCAACGAGCTCTAATAAGAACATTTTAGTTCTTAAATACCCTCGGCGCCTTCAGCCAATGAAAAAAAAATGGTGATACTTCGTGAATGCAACAAAAATGGCTCCCTGGAGGTAGAACAAAGGCTGATCGCTTTAGGGTAGCAAAGGTTCATCGCTTTAGGGCAGCAAAGGTTGATTTCTTCACTTACTTCAGTTATTTGGAATGAACCCATCATATAAAAATGTAAACGTGACCTTTTTCAATATGACAACAGTTTAAGGACCAAAGAAAAGTTTTCAATTAGGTTTTCTTGTGTTCACGTTTTAGGAGTGTACAGCATTCCTTGCGTTTCATTTCGGATGCGCTATTTTATCTGAGTTTTGGCAATGACAGACAAAATAGTTTCACTTGTCATGAAAATGTGTCAAAGGTCATGGAGCACTCTTCGTGGTAGAAAATATAATAAGCCGAAATACCACGAAGATGGTACTTCGGCTTATTGTGCCGAAATACCACATGTGCTTGGGGAAAAGTGCTTGAAAACAGGGACTAACCGTGAAAGGCTATCGCGTGCAAACTCGGGTAGACAATGGAGTCAAAGAGCACATCCAGCGTAGGATGGGCCCGCTCATCGCTCTGTAAAACATCTGTCCGGGGGGGCGACCACATTCTTAATGCCCTCTGGTGTGGCATCGCCTTGCCACCCCCTTATCTAACAGCATTTTACACCACTTGGTTTCTTCGTTGCCTAGCATCCAGGTTCTCGGCATATTTCACGTGGCATTTTACCTTCTATTGATGCCATCCTCTTATTCTGAAACCTACAAGTCTAGTCCTGGAAATCAGTGAAAATACCTCTACGAAGCTGAGAGGCCAGAAGTTCGGCAGTTATGAGCTGCTCATATAGCTCTCATTTCTCATTATTTGCAAAGTTGGCTTTGTTGCATCTTTATTATAGTGCAGGTAAAGCACGCTTTACAGGCAGAACATATGAGGCAAATTGACTGCGAACGGGCTGTCATGCCTCCAGCGTCTTTGGAAGCTTTGCCGACAGTCGGCAAAGGACATATAGTGTATTGCAAACTTTGTTCATTTGAAGAGCAGAATCTAATTCATTGTAAGGGTGGAGGTTTAGCTTATTTATAAACTGGAAAGAAGCCACAGGTGTGTGAAGTAGTAAAAGAACCTAAACAAAAGAAGCGACGGCCGCCGACTCAGTACCGCACGTACGCGCCGCACCCGAGGTCAAATACTGGCGCCGATGATCCTCAATCGAAGTGGCGATTGAAGTTTTCGTTTTAAAACAAATCGACAACATGGAAGGGCTTATGAAAACGCTCGGCCGTCTGTAAATGGTGCCAGTGAGAACGCATACAGGGCAGGCATTGAACTTTCTGAAAAAGCGTACACGAAGCAGTTCATGCTGCGAAGGCTGCGCTGTAGCCAGCACGTAGAGTGTGTCACAAATCTTTGTTTAACTTTTTCTTTTTCACAGTTGATAAATATTCTTTTGAAAATCTTGCAGAAAGAAATCGCACACGTTGAACAACTTCTCTAAAGTAACCAAAAATACCTCCCGTGTAGCATTCCGTTGGCACAACAAAATCTGGCAGTGCACGTCCAAGCCTAATTTGGCAGACAGTGAACAAAAATGAATCACGAACGTCAAGCAGGAACAGAAATCTGCTGACAATCTGTCGCAAAGAAAGATGCCCTAAGCCCACGCCATCCTTGACACTTCTAAATACATTCGTGCGGCTACATCTTTCCCATATTGAAGCCCCCACAAAAACTGCGAATATCCTATGCAGCTTCTGCACACTCAATCTTGCACAGTGTAAAACTTGCATCACATACCACAGCCTAGAAATGAAGAAGAGGTTGCACACTGTGGCTCTGGCAAAAATTGATAAGCCAGTTTCTTTCCACTTATCTACCCTTTCCGGCATGCCATGTGGACATGCTCTCCAATATGTCTCTCTATCACGATAGCATTCTAGTGGCACGCCAAGGTACTTTGGCGGAGTCGTCACCCAGGACACGTTTGCAAAATTACCAGGAGCACTTTGCCATCTACCATGCCAGAGTCCCAGGGACTTGGACCAGTTTACCCTACTGCCTGTAACTTCGCTAAAGGTTTTTACAGGATCAACACCTTCGGTTATACCCTCCTGGTTAATCGTAAAAACCGCAACATCATCGGCGTACGACAGCAGCTTCACTTCCATGGCTTGGAAACGAAAACCAGTAATATTCTCGTTGTCCAAGATATTTAAGCAAAAGGTTTCAATGTAAATGCAGAATAAAAGGGGGCTGAGGGGGCAGCCCTGCCGCACAGAACGCTGCACGCTAATGGGGGCCCCCAGATGTTTATTTAGGACAAATCTCGTAGTGCAATTTCGGTACGCCAGGGCCACGCCCTCACGAATAACAAAACCAACATTTATATGGTCCATTATACAAAGTAGAATTTCATGGGCAGCACAGTCGAACGCCTTTTCAAGGTCAAGCTGCAGGATGGCCACACGGCCATTTATGACATCACAACATTCTAATACACTTCTTGCTTTGTGTATATTTGTAACAATGGACCCTCCCTTTATCCCACACGTTTGATGTAGCCCAACGATTTCCTGGATTACCGAATGCAGCCTTCGCGCTAACACCCATCTATAGGGCCATATACAGGGGAGGCCCTGGCAGGAATGTACTGAAGAGGGCAAAGAGAACAAAATTTCCGGCAGCGGCTAAAATTTTCTTTTTTGGATTGCACACTGCAACGTTGCCAGTAAACGTGTTTTTGCAAGAAAAATGTTTATTTCTTCCGTGGGGTTCAGATTGCTTAATTTGTAAACAGCCAGAAACAATAGATCATGTAATTTTTCACTGTTGGGAAGGGGTTTATTTTTGGGACATACGTCAAAGAACCATAAAGAAAGAATTACCTATAATTCCTTTTGGAATACGGTACTTACCCACGCAAAATGAGGAGGGGGTTTCATATGATTCAATTATGCTAATGGGCCTCCACAGTATATGGCGTTCACGCATGGCAGGATATCACTGTGATCCTGATGCACGTCCTGCACGAATTTTTTTCCGTGAGGCTGTCTATTAGTTTATCATGGTTGTGAAGTTTGTCGATGATAATCCTGAGTAGTTGCCTTTGATGGATCTTTAGAACCTTTGATGGATCTAAAAGAATTTTAAACGACGAAGCCAGCCCCTGGCAGACTTATTATATCAATATCTTGTGTGTGTTTGTGTTGTCTTGCAAAAGTCAGGCAATAAAGAAAAAAAAGCGTAGAGATTGTGCCTCAGCCTCCGACTCACATCGAATATGTGTTTTCCTAATTTGGCTTGCCTTCTTTTTATTTTTAACTTTGCCATGTGCTCTAGAAGTAGACGTGGAATGGGTTTTACTTCACTTTCCGGCAGAATATTTAATAATATCATTCGGCCGAGCTCCACGCCTGGTGTAAGAATTGCAGTATATGATCGGAGTTCGGAGACACGAGGTGTCAACAAGTTGTTATTGCTATCCAATTGTGTCGGATGCGTTACAGAACGCCATGCAGAGCCCGCCGCTACTACGGCATATGTCCTCTTTCGCGCGCCACTGGTTGCAGTCCCTATTTGCCAGCGTAAATTTAATTGCTATCCCCACATTAAACTGTATAGCAATTGTACCAGCCGACGGTCAAGTATTACATAATGGCTTTTTTTACGAGCTCAAAACAAAACCGTTCCTTGCGACCTGTTTCTCTTTAATTATTTCCGCCGTGACGGGAACAGCTCGTCGTGCGTTTTGCGTTACGACGTGTTTAACGGTGGGAAATAGCCACGACGTTAAGTTTCACGGAAACATCCCTTGAAAGCACTGCGCCTTCTGCGCCCTAAACCGGGGCGTCCTAAGGCTGACACGCTGTGTGCGAACCCCAGATAGGTGGTCAGGCTTGGGCGAAACAATTTCGGGAATGAAGGAAGGAGCCTGGAAATGGCGTGACCCGAGCGAGCACTCTCTTTCACGCTCGTAACATGCGCCTACCAATGCAAGAGCCTCTTTTCCACAGTGATCTCATTTTCACGCTGGAGTGTTTCTATCTGAAGTATGGCATTCTCACAGCACTATGTGCGTCGAAGCCATAACAGACGTTCTAACTCGTTTAACAAAAAGGCATCGCCATTTATGCCCGGTTTCATTTCGTTAGTATACTGAACATGTCCTCAGTATGTATATCCGAGTGCGAAGGAAACGCTGCCAATAAAATGCGGCTTATATCCCAATCCTTCCTAGGATGAAACGGGCTGGATGCAAATGGTTTGAAGAACAGGTTTATATCCATTATCTTACATCATGAAGTAAGCACTCAACATCATTTTTGTACCAGTACTTTGCCGCAAGTGGAGCAATAAATATAGTTCATTACCACTGGTCGACTGCAGTTTAAGCAGTCATGTATGCTGAAAAATTAAGGTATACATTTCGTCATGTTTTCTAAGACGTTTCAATAGCAAAGCATACTAGGAGAATATTTTGTACTTAGAATCAAGGCTGAGTGTTATGTACAGTGGTCCCTTTTTCTGCCTTTTTAAAAAGCAAATACGATATTCGTATATAGAAATATCCTTTGAAACCCCTACATCCCTCTAACGCACATTGCTCGCGTGTGCCAACTCCTGAACTGCTATGTGCACTGGAGGGAATTAGCATACCCAAGAGTAGATAAAACTGAAGCCTTTCTTGTGACGCTAAGTGACATGCGGCCAATTTTCAGGCCAGGGTTTATTTTCTCTAAATAACGGCGCTAAAAGCTAGTTTTTTTTTTTTTTTTTTTTTTTTTTTTTTTTTTGTCGAGCTTGAACCTGGCTATACGTCGACGTGAGTTTGGCAGAGACATGTATACTGCAATTTTTTTTTCGTCTTGTATGGCTATCTTTCGAGCACATACTTTTTCTTGTTTACGAATTCGTTTTGGCTTTGCTTTCGCTGAGATTTAGGAATAAAGTCCGATACAATTTAACAAAAAGCGAAAGAGAAAACACCTGTTATTTTGAAAATTTGCCCATTCTGAAAACATATACCAGTGGTTAAAAATCCAATTTGCCAACTCCCATGCCCTAAAAGGAATCTGCTCAGCCACATAGATCGGGGCTTCTCTTCATGACAAGATAATAAAGATTCTAAAGACGGTAAATATAATTGCTTTAAATAAAGTTGCATTTGCTTTTGAAGGTCAGCCTTTTTTTACTACTCCGGCCATAACCGACGACAAACAAATTCAGGCGAGTTTTCAGCCCATACCGGCACAAGTTGTTTTTTTTTTTTTCTTTATATCATTTCCACACGCTGTTCCTTATGAGCTAGCACTTGATATCAAACGAGGTTCTGTCAGAGGTAGCAACCGAAGCGCTGGAGAACGAAACAGGATCTACAAAGCAGGCGTTTACCAATGTACCTTCTCAATCCCGGCCACGGCGGTCGTTTCTCGATGGAGGCAATAAGCAAGGCGCCTGTGTGTTGTGCAGTGCTAGTTAGTGCACGTTAAAGAATCCCAAGTGGTCGAGATTTCCGGCGCCCTCCCCTACGGCGTCTCTCAGAGCCTGTGTTAACCTGGGACGTTAAACCCCACAAACAAAACCAATCCAAACCAGCCATACTGCTGCCGCAGACACAGCGACGAGGAGGGAAGCGATCAATGACAACAAGATAAATTATCAACCTCTGACTTCAGACTCCCCATGTGGGTGATGCTCGGTAAAATATTGTGGCAATACATTGCGACGATTTAATATTGCGCTAGGTTCGACCTATCACGCCTAAATGTGTCTGCCGCTGTTCCCAAGCATCAAATGCTATTTGCTCTTGCTCTCTGCTGACTCATGGCAACATTATCTGTTTTCTACGGCGAACAGCAGGGAAGACTTGGTGACATAAGGGAAGCCACGTTTGGGAAGATAATTCTACCGCACGATTTTCAACCCACAGGGAGCCGGAACGCTCGACGAGGAATTTCGATGTCTGGTATCAAAACGAAGATCGACTTGCCGAAGCCAACACAGCAGGGCTGTATGTGCTGAACGCGACTGCATCTCGACAACACGGCTTAACGCCTTGCTTTCAGGTTACATTATGCCATGCGTCCCACAAAAGAAAGAAAGTAATGGGAATTTGCAATTAGTACACGTTTAAATAACCCGCAATAGGAATCGTAAAGCTGAAAATCGGGTCAAATATGACTGGAATAATGACAGAAGCCAATCGAATACGAATCGAATATTTGCTCTAACGTTCTGTACTTTGCCACTATTTATACAATGACAGTAGTTGTGCCAACTGTAGCTGCGGTCATGCACCTGTAATACTTTACGGAATAAAAAGTACAGTTGTTAATAAAAGCAATACTGCTCAGCGCCAAGCGGTTGCAGCGCGAAGTTTGTACATGAAGTATGTGCCTGTAAATCATACTTAGAACAAAGTTACGAATTTAGTATCGATCACGAAAGAAAATAAACCAGAAGTGGTTGAATGCAAGATGGGTGGCAGCTATACATGCGAACCAGTTTCTTTGAAATTGGGCATTAAGGCGGAGTATGCTTAGCTTGCCTGATCCCTTAAAGTGTCATCTAGTCTCAGTTAATATCTATGAGAACTACAAATGATATCATACGAAAAGGCCGCGCCACAGGGACTAGGGTGGTGTGCGCGGGGTGGGTGTTGATCCTGTGATGAAGTGAAATATTTACTTCACGTGAAAGCCGCAAAATCAAAGGAAGGTATGAGGCATTTGGCAGGTGTTCGTTGGCAGGTGACAAGTAGGGGCACTGATTGGTGGGCAGTTTGTGTAGCGTCATAAAACCACTTGTCTCGGCTGAATAGTCAAGCGCTGGCAATTGGGCTTCACAATGGAGAGGGGAGGCTAAGATCATAATCCAGCTTTCCAGAATCATTGGATCCCTGGTTAGGCACGCGGCCCCTAGCCCACGCAAGCACGTACGGATGGCTTGGTTCAAATGAGTTTATTATCTGTCACTCATGAAAACTTGGTATCCTAAATTACGCTTCTCCTCACGAGCGTGCCTATGGTAAGTGGTACTTTGCAAATGACGTGGCTGGAGACTGATCGGACGGCGGTTTATGTAACATTCCCTATACCAGAGTTACTTTGCTTTTGTGTTTGCTTTCATTAAACCAGTATACGACGTCAGTAGGGATGTGCTTCGTGCTAGTTGTCGGAGGCTGGCTACCAAAAACATTTAGCGTGAAACGCCGATAAAGAATAATTCATCAGTACTCTGTCCATCTATCATATTTAATATAATTGCGGTGTCGAAATAATATAGTATTAACAGCGGACGTATACCAATGAGGTCAAAATAGTTAGACCGCCTCTAAGCGATTTAAAAAGCATATAATTCGGCATTTATTTATAGGGTCCAACATCCCAAAGCGATCCAGGCTATTAGGGATAAGCAGTGAATGTTTTCGGACGTTTCAACCACCTTGGGTACTCTAACGTCCAACGTCGCACAGCAGACGGACGCCTTAATTTACTTTCAAACCCAAAAGCGGCCGCCACAGTCGGGATCCTATCGGTACCTTTGGGTTCAGCAGTCGCCGGCCAACCCCTGAGCTACCACGTTGTTGCCACAAGCCAATTTCTGTGACCACAAAAGGGCTGCATAGACGTTGAAATCATTTGTATTCGCTATCAGCTTCAGCCTGGCGTTGCTTTGCAAATGTTAACACAGACTGGCGTAAAAACCTGAAGCAGGGTATTAAGATATAGGCTGTTATAATGGTTAATGGATATTTGTTAAAATCTTTTTCACAAATAATCACCTTATATTTTTTTAATTATAATGACTGCAAGGCACAAAAAGGTGCAACATAGACCTCACGGCAAGGAAATATTAACGAGAAGTGTTTACAACATATAACTATTTCAGATACTTGTTTTGAGCGTTTACCCATATATCAGTTCAGTTCAGTTCAATCGTTCAATCGTGTCCGACTCTTCGTGACCCTATGGACCATATCACGCCACGCTTTCCGGTCTCTCACTATCTTCCTAACATCACATAACTTCATCTGCAGTGCCTCTAGGATGCCATCTAACCATTGCGTTCGCTGCCTACTACCCATATATACCATCAACTAATCTACCTCGTAAACAAATGCGAACAAATTAAACGCAGATCGAGCGATTATAGTTTTCCTTATTTGAGATCGGGGAGAATCAGTAAATCTCTAGCAGAAAACCAAGTTCACCACCAGGAAAATAGTTTTACACCACGTGTCTACTGCAGTATATTTAAGGCAAGTGGATCTGTATACAGCGTCCAAAGAGACGACACGATGCTCAGAAACGTCTCTTGCAGATGATAACCCTCGGGTCAAATACGCAAGCAGCACTTAGAATACGCGGACAAACACCGGTTGCCGTCGAGGTGCGTCGAGCGAAAAGTGCTGCGGAGACTACGATAACATGTTTTTCTGATATGCACCGCACAAGTTACCACGAAACTGTCAACACCAAACTAGGCTCTTTTCTTTTTGCACATGTGTCTCTGCCCAGTATAAAGCCCAATGACAAGCTGGCTCTCATTCTCGCCTCTAGCCCAGGGCTCCACGATCTCCTTCGTAATAATGGCAATCTGGGCTAGTTGGTTCGACACCGCTAAGGATTGTTAAATGCAAAAAAAAAAGAAAGCATGGTCAAACGAGGAGAACATACGACGAGTGCTTCCTTGCTTTATTTTCGTGAAGATACGAAACTTTTGCAAAGCAAAATATAGTTTTCCAGCTTCTTATCGACTCTCTCTTTCCCCTTTTTATTTTCGTTGTTTTACTCTTGTTTTCATAACATGTCTCCTCCAGCATATGGGCACAGCATATGATACACAGTCGCTGTACCTCCATGTAGTTACATTCCGCAGTAGTGTCAAAGCGGGGAGAGAAGGAACAGGGAAGATGAGAAGCATAAGAAGCTCTACTACTGACGCACACAACCCGCGCTTGGCCTCAAGGCAATATTTGTCACTATCGGGCGGAATGCATGGTAGTAAGAAAGCGCCAGATGCTTCGTAACGACTCTTGACTCTGCAATTGCAGGTGAGGCCGCAGGCCGTAAGAGGCAGGGGGGAAAACAAGGCAGCATGCGCTATAATCAAGTTGCCCGCAGGGGCACTGCACCTGATAGTAACCGTAATTCTGTACGCGTTTATTTCATTAAAGAATCGCGACGTTTGCGCTATCTTGTGTGGTGAGTGAAACTCAGCTATAGCAGTGCAGTCTGTCTGCGCTGGAGACCCTTCAGAACTGATTAACAGCGTATCACGAGGACGGAGGCCCGTCACTGAGCCGAAGGCAGATCACGTGAATTTTTATGGCTTAATAGATTTAACGAAGACAGAAAATGTGCGGTAGCAGTCGCACAGTATGTGAGCACTTCAACGGTGCGAGAACCGATGAACAGAGCGGCGATTTGATTGACGAAAATGATAGCTAATGAGAATTTGCGGTATTTACGTATGCTTAAACATTGTAATTTAGGTGCCCTTTCGTTCAGCACCTAGTTTTTTTTTTCCTCTTTACGTATTCCACACAAAAAGCAGATTTTGTCTGCGTGTACAAACGTGATTCTTTTCAGGGCATAGGAAGGTAATAATTATCTCTAAATAATAGAGTGAAGTAACTTGACAGCGCTTGGCTGCCTTGCTAGCGGCAAAATACTCCACGGTGAAAACCGGAGAACAAAATACTGGCAGGAAGATGGAAAGAAATACGCTCAGTTTCATTTATTTTTTATGCTTCTTGAGCACGCATAGAAAGCAGAAAAGACAAAAAAAAACATAAAACACTACAAGGGAGTAAGGACAAAGGGGTGTAAGCCCCGTTCTCGCTTCTAATTGGAAGCCGCGACGTTCAGGATCATTATGGAGGTTCCTTTATGGAGTGCGACGGATATCTGCGCATTCAAAGGGACCGCGAAGCGTGTTCTCGCTGCTATTATCAGACATCGCCATGTAATGACGCTGGTGAAGAGGGCTTGGGGCATTCAAAAGACAGAGGGAAGCAAACGACGGTAGTGCTCAGTGCAGCCAGGGCGATGGCGCGGCTCCTTTGAGTTAGACATTTGCCTTAACGATGAGGAAGCCGCCACTCCTGCCCCTTTGCTCACCATTACAATGGTTCTTGTTAGGACAACGCAGATAACATGGGCAGTGATAATTTTATGGTCACGAATATTGCTTGGTAACCAATAGTTGCGGAAATTGATGAAACCGTAAGGAAGTAGTGGAGTAAAGCAAGAATGCAGTTGTAACTTTATGACGAACTTTTCGCTTCACCGTCAGAGGTAGGCTCTGGTATGGTGACATGGCGGGTGATCTGTCAACCGCACTCAAACTAGAAGACGTTTGCCGTACACATGTCAAGGTTGAGTGTACTGTATGTCAAAGGACAGCACGTGTGTTGCCAAGCACATGGTGATAAAGCGATAGTCTCCTCCTACCACTGAGATTCAAGGATATTCGCAAAATATCCGAAATGACCTTGTTCATAATGTCGTCAACTGCGTTTACTGTCTTTTAAAGTGAAGGTAAACTCAAGAAAGAGCCAGTGTTCATCTATAGTGCGCGTCTGCAGGAACCTTGCACGAGCACGCCACGCGCGCTCTGTATATCTGGGCTAAATCAACGTCTAATACCCACTTGGGCTTTTTTTTTTATACTTTACAGAGCGTAGTCGCATTTCGCTTTTTTTTATGCAACTGCAGCGAACGATAATGTTTTATCACATACCACGGCCATCAAAGATATAGTAGCCAAGTCTGTTGCTAATGATAAGATGCCTGTTAACGGGTGTTTAGAAGACGCCAAAGGAAGGACGAGGTCTCGGTATACTGAAATGCGGAAAAGTGCAATTATTACTGACCAAAAGATCGAATATATAGATATGATTAAGTAGGACGCAAACCCTCTATTTGATACGATTGTTCAACATTTTGCTACTGCAAAATATGTTATGAATTAGAGCCAATGTCCCTCCTGTGCATTGTTCAGACCACCTCATTTGAAAGAAATACATTGTGCGAATTTAAACATACAAAGAGCAGCACCGTTGTTCGTTAAACACACATGATTACACATGTCAGACGTGAATGTGTGTAAGCACTTTTTGGCCCAGTGTACCCTCTTTCTACTGCAATATGTTCTAGAGAAATAAACTTTTAATTTCAATTCCACTGCCTCCTGCAGCAAATACTCTTTTTGGGCATCAGGAAATCATGATCCACTTCAATTTCCTATTCCAGCTTTCCTGCGAAGAGGCATCAATTTGGTACTGACTTCTTTTTCAAAGTAGGGGTTTGGAATCTGATTGGTTTTCGCTTTCTTTCTGACCTGTGACAGTGTATTAACGTTTTAAGACGGATTCATGCTTCGTGATTTTCCAGTATTGTGCAATCTAAGTTTTGAGTCAATCTAAATAGTTCGGCTACCATAATGATCCTTTTACGGCTTCGATCATTTGTGTGCTTTTCTGCTGTTGTAACCGCCTCAGTATCACGGCGAATAAGGCAACGAGACCTTTACGAGCGCACACATTCTTAATCGAGTTTTCTGACCAAACGTTATATTGTAATAGCAACCCCATTATTGTATAATGGCCTAATATGAGGCTAATAATAAAATATCCTACACAACGAAAGCTGAACGAATTTAAGACTCCATTCATGAGAATATAATTAAGAAAACTGTTTCGCAACAGCCTCGCTGTAGAAAAAAACTTCGCAGCAGATATACACAGTGTATCAAGCATTGGCGGCTCCGCTGCATTAATTGACACAACGGAAAGGAGAAATGATGTGGCCCATGCCGAGTTCGAGGGCATTTTGCGGCTCGCCTTTAAAACGCTGTATATGACATTGCGCGTCAGTGAATATAACAGTGCGCACACCACACGCTATGATCAATTCACGAATTTCACCTCATCTTCAATAAACATTTCATGATGGCCGAAGATATGAAAAGTTGGGCGCAAACTCAATCAAGCATTTTCTCACGACGACCCCAGGAACAGTGATGGTTAGATATCGTTTCGTCTAGGCAAGGTGCATAAATGACTAAGCAAACACGAAACTTCTTATGACACCAATAGATTTGCATTGAAACAAATAAATCGTTCTTTTCCTGCTAATATTATCAGAAAGAATGTGCTTTGTCGGAGTCACTTTAAAGCGAAAGGTATAAATTCAACAAAATTATTTCGCAGTTTCACGCGGCTCTACATGGGGAGATGTGGTTTTATTTTCTGCTCCAAGATTACCTCCGAAGGAGACTGCAGCCATGAAATTAGGAGACGCCTGCTTCTGGGAAAGAGAGCAATGGTTAGCCTTGACCGCCTAGTAAAGAGCAGAGACATTAGTCTGCCAACCAAGATCCGTATAACTCGTGCTATGGTCTTTCCAGTTGTGATGTATGGATGCGAGAGTTGGACTGTGAAAAAGGCTGACCGCCGAAGAATTGACGCGTTTGAATTGCGGTGGTGGCGAAGACTCTTGAGAGTTCCTTGGACTGCCAGAAGATCAAATCAGTCGATATTGTCGACCATAAACCCTGACTGCTCATTGGAGGGTAAAATTCTAAAGTTAAAGCTCAGCTACTTTGGTCATCTGATGAGAAGAGAGGAGTCGCTGGAGAAAGATTTGATGTTGGGAAAGGTTGAGGGTCACCGGAGAAGGGGTAGGCAGCGAACGCGATGGTTAGATGGCATCCTCGAGGCACTGCAGATGAAGTTATGTGATGTTAGGAAAATAGTGAGAGACCGGAAAGCATGGCGTGACATGGTCCTTAGGGTCACGAAGAGTCGGATACGAATGAACGACTGAACTGAACTGAACTGATGATTCAGCTAAGGTAGAATTTTTCGCCGAGCGATCGACAGTAGACAATAGTATTGTTTCATTGTTTCATTGTTTCATTCCATTCATCCTAAGAAAAAACTCAAACGGCACGACTTTATTACAAAGTTGTACTCCTGACCCGTGAAAATGGGTCCACAAAGAGCTGAGGCAAAATTGTTGTTATGCAGGAAATTTTTGTTGTTGTTGTGGTCGAAAGGAACGCAAGAATCAGACGCCTGGTGAACAGTGTTTTTTGTGCCTTTAAAAGGACACATGGGAAGTGATAAACTCTGACGTGTGCTCTGAAATTTGAAGTTGACTAATACTGCCAGCTCTAAACTGCGAAGTTCACTAATACGAAGGACTTCTGCGCTAAATTCACACAGTTTACTTTGCTACAGTGTCGAGTCAGTGCCCATTGTTATTCGCATATTTGGCCTTTAGCATCATGGTACCTTCAGCATAAACAGAATACCATTTCCACCCCAATTCATTACGTCATTACTTTCCAACAAGTCGAGAAACTCTCCACTTGTCAGAAATACTAAGTCTATGTTCATACTTGTTTTTGTTTTTTTTTTTTACTGGTGAAAGCGTTGACCAAGCACTAACGCAAGGTGCAGCTTTCATAACGACATACTACACTTGTCCTAAGGACTCACATTGAGGCCTTTTGAGTTTTGTTCTGTTGCTGAAAACTCACTGAAAAGCTTAAACACACCAGCAAGCGAGAAATCCAGGAATAGCGAAACAAATCGAAAGAACGTAACTCTCGTGTCCATTTTTCGTGTTTGTCATTCCAAACGAAAGGCATCTGAACAGAAGCGCTGGAACAGCTAGAGCGATTGTTCTGAGCACCTGAAATGTTATCCGGACTCACTCCTGCTGGGAAGCCAGATATTGAGGTTGCCAGAGCTTCACAGACAAAATGTACAATCTGTATACGTTTAAATACCTTCACTCCCAACAGCTTTCTTGTGGCAAACAGTATACTTACTTGCAAGCTATTTGACGGCGGCATCAGAACACTTCTCCGGCCGTTCGCTAATAGACGTCCGCCCTCAGTTGTAAAACAAAATAGTAATAGCGAAATGACGGGTTGATATCATTACATGTCCGGAGTTAGGAGTCCCTAGGCACAGCACACACAGGCACAGCATAGTGTGTGTGTGAGAGAGAGAGAGGCCAGGCCAGAGCGAGCACGTCGCGCCCCATAGCTTCGTTATCGTCGCTTGCCTTTCTGTGACGCGGCTCTCGGCAAGAAGCCCTGATCACTGATCCGGTGTTACTACGCACTTGCAAGGCACCGCGAGTGGCGAGGTTTCAGGCTTGAGACATGTAATATGTCAGGTGTGCCAAAACTTGATGTAAGCTCCGAGAGGGTTGGAGCTATCTCGTATGTGACAGCATGGACCTGACAGAGATTACGCTAGGACGAGTATGCCGGGAGATTAATGTTTCGCGGAGTGCGATGCGGCAATATGGCGTCCACAGGAGGACAAGGAATACGGGGAGAAGGAGATATTGCGGTGATGGCGGTTTTAAGCGTCCTGCTTCGAGGCTTGCGAGGTGAGCATGCGGAAGCGGGATAGTTAGCGAGCGTGGTAGAGACGAGTAATAGCGTCACGGGCGTGGGCAGAAGGTGTTGCAGCAGACGTGGGATTCGGCGTATCCAGAGGCGTTTGGGGTTCATAGCAGTGGAAGAAAGGAGGGGGGGGGGGGGGAGACACCAATAGAAGAAGGCCGACTGGGCGAATGTTGTGGGGTTTCCGATGCTTACACAGGTCGAGGATACCAACATTGCAGGGGACAGAACAATAGAGGCGAGCTCAAAAGAATCGACGACGAACACTGTCATAAATGCACGAGAAACCCAGATAAACAGAAGCGGGGACATCGATGAGTTCTTGAAGTACGACACGGCAAAAGTGTTTTAGCACAACGAGTAGGAGCCTGAAAGATGACACTTCATGTCGCTTTCGGTGGCTAAAGTGCCACCCAAGTGGATAAAGTGGCGCGTCGATCTTTCAGAAGGGACAGACTCTAGGCGGTTGGTAATACTGCGGACCTCGGCATCTTAGCGCTGCTCGTCGCCAATGTGATCAAAAGAAGAGCGCGAGAGCAAGTCAGCCAGTGTTCCAGCCACTTCCAGAATAGTCTTGTGGCCCGACGAGATAACGAGAAACGCAGTCTGTATTGGAGTGCAGCCAACCATATTTATAGACCACCATATAATCTCACTCTTGTAGAACCCAACGACCTCGCCGTGCCATTACGTCTTTCAGAGAGGACAGTCAAAAATAGATAGATGGATTTAAAGACCGCATGGTGGTCTGTGACTAAAGTAAAAGGGCGCCAACGTGCGAAAATTCGCCCACACTACAGCTAAGCACTCGATTTCTGTAATGTAGTAATTAGGTTCTGCAGCGAAGAGGAGATGGCTGGAATAGGCGATGAGCCGATCGCCTCCAAATTGGTGCTGGAAAGTGTACAACTGCTATTCCGTGAATGCTGGCGTCAGTGCGAAATTCAGTAGGGGCGTGGACATCACAGTGTGCTAAGATAGGCGAGGTGGTGAGCTCAGAGATGACAGCCGCAACGAATTTGTTCCCCAAAAGAAAGTTGCGCCCTTTCTGGGAAGGTAAATGAGGGGCATGCGATATCACTAGCTGGCACGAATCGGCAGAACAGCCCAGCTCTATGAAGCTGCGCACGTGGTTGCAGGAACGGGACTGTAGGAAGTCTTAAACAGCTTGAACCTTGGCTGGGTTACGAATAGCACCAGCAGCGGTGATGACGTGACCGAAAATTATTAACTGACGACGACTAAAACGCCAGTTGTGGGCGTTGAACTGGAAGCCGGTATGATGAAAGAAAGTGGGGATCTTGAAGAGGTGAGGAAGTTGAGAATAAAAAAAGGGGAGAGAAAAAATAACCCCATCGAGGGGACAGAGGCAAGTAGACCACTTGAAACCGCGCAGAAGTGAGTGCATAAAGCCCATCAAGTGTTACAAACGCAGTGTCCTCAGGATCCAGGTCATCTACTGAAATCAAGTCTGCTAATAAGAAAAGAAACGATCGTTAGCGGAAAGACAATAGGCCCCAGGGATGCAATCGAGCGTGTCGCCGATTAGCAGCGGAGGGTGCAAGTATTTTGGGGGATCTTATTTAGGGGCAATAACCACAACAAAAACGATAGGGCACGTGATATTTTCTTTACTAGGACAGCTCATAAGGCCCAGGGACTGTAGGAGGGCGCACTGTTTTTGTTTTGTTTTTTTTTTTTTTCAGTACTCTCTGCTTTAAAGAAATGGCGTTCAGCGTTGGGGACATGGTAGACTCGGCGGCAGATATAAATACCATCCCCGGTGTAGATGCCGTGCGTCATAGCGAACTCTTGGCCTAAGATATCTATTTTGGCTGTAAATGTCCAAAAACTATTCTAGAATTTCACGAACCTGAGCAGTTTGGACAAAATGTATATCCAGATGTTGAATCACACGTGTACTCGCGTCCTTTTCTTTTTTGCCCAAGAGGAAGGATAGGCTTTCTTGAACGCAACGCGGCTCCATGAAAGGCGTAAATGAGAATAGGACGTGGAAAATATTGAAGATGTAAGAGCTCAAAATGAAGGCTGTGGGCGTAATGTGTGTTACGCGTTTTCATTTGATTCTGTTTTAAACATAGCTGTTTTAATGGTAGCTATACTGTAGATGATATTCATCTTTCAAACATTTTTTCTTGTTTCCGGTCCTCTGCCTTCTTCTTCCCTTCGTGCCATACTAGTGTCATTCGAGTTAAGCAGTTAAATGTAGTGCAGAAACGAGCCAGCCTCAATATGCTGTAGCGAGAACAAGCGCAGTTTTCGTTTATGAGCCTAACTGGTTTATTTGAGTGTCACAGAGACCTAGGATGCCGATACTTCCCTCAAACGTGCGCCCGTTTCAACAAGCCATGTTATTTGGCTTGCGTCCGCAATTAACACTTCCATATTGCACCGAGGCGTATTAGTGCTGCAGTTGGACGCCATTACTTCAAAAGGCACAACGTCCCCGTTTCTTTGACAAATACGAGTCAAAACTTGCAATCGAACAAAAACTGTGACCAATATTGCATCACAAAAGATCATATCCTTCTGCCGATTACAAATGCACGTTTTGGTACGCAGGACTGAAATTCTTCCCGCAGTTGGCGCAAGCAGACATCTGCACCGTATCGGAAACGCTGGCTGACCTTGGCCCAGAAAATGCAGAAATTCAGACGGCACGAAACGGACTACAAGGCCATTAAGTGATATATTACTTAACTGGCACTGGTCCGAAACTATTCCTGATGCGTAAAGGAAAGTATAATCGAGAGAGGCGAAGGACATTTGATGCAGAGGAGCCCGCTGCACCAATGCAGCGTCATGCTTGATGTACATTGCTCTAATCGATCCGGCCAGCGTTCATGGTAAGTTGGCAAAAACTATTTATCCCCTTCATGCTACAACAACGCCCAATCTATGTTGTTATCACGGCGGAAAAGTCTGCCCCCATTGCGGAATGAACTATTGGTACCCAAAGCCACGATACCGTTTTTTTAGATTCACTAGTTTGTGCGCAGGATTAGAGACGATGACACGACATAGGTTGACTACGACTGCTGTTACTCTACGTAACATTTTAACAAGTAACACTCAGGCCGTTTCACTGAAAACGCTTGAAAAATAAAAGGTTGACGGTCAGCCTTCTTGTCTCGTCATTCAACAATTGTTGCCTCAGCAACCGTCATGAACATTCTTATGCAGCTGTTCGTCGCAGAACAAGTGTACCTCCTTCGCCTGAGCTGATCTTCAGGTAGAGCATCAGCAGAAGGCAAACTTGAAACTGAGAACACTAATGAGTGCCGACCCACTCAAAAGCAATTATGTTTATGCCTTAAAAGTCACTCGGGATTAGTTCCTATTCTGCTTGGATGCCTAGCATAGTATTCAGACACCTTATTGCAAAAAGGGATGAAAAAACGAAAACACCAAAATATCCATCTCGGAATTGAGCCCTGAGTGGAACTTCATTAGTAGCCGGTTCCTTGAATATGCAAAGGTGTGATGCGACTAGGAATGGTTTGGTACGAAGCATACACATATTAGAAGCAGAAATGTAGAAATCAGAAAAGAAAGCAAAAAGCAACAGTTAATCTTTCAGGACGTTAGTTGCAGGCTGTGGCATGCATAACGCTACATCGGTGCATATGGTACCAAAAGGTATCGTCTATGGCTTCTTAGAAAGTGTCTTGCTATGTCATACGCATAGCGGTCATGTTTTGTTCCAGGACCTGTGGAGTACACCACTTTTTTAAGAAACCTAGATGAATCTCAGGCAACGAAAATGGAGTATTTTTTCTCCTCTTACGTTAATAGAAACTTCAATGTCCTACAGTATTTGTTCTCCACCACGACGAGTCGTATTTAAAGATAACGATTGAAGCTACTTTAAATGCGTTTCGGCAGTATAGCGAAACTAAAACCCAGTGCTTGGTAGAAGATCATCTGCATGTGACCCATCAATCATGTCTCAAACATTAAAATAAAAGAAGTGTACTGGCACTAAGTGGCTGAAGTCCGACTGAAACAGAGAGTTCATTTATAAATTTCCGGATATGACCTAATGCCAGCATCGAGATTTTTTAAGTGAAGCGGGGAGGTGGTAATGTTCATGAGTTGCGCATAATGTCTGTGACGCCCGAAATGCAGTGTATTTAGAAGATGCGTTCTGAAGTACGGAAACCGAAACGGCAAACATTAAAATCAAGTTGAGCAGCAATTAAATGTCAAATTGTTGCCGAAGTTTCTCTTGGTAATCAAGAAAAAGAAAAGATGCCGTTTGAATGTAATTACACAATAATAACAATAACCTCTAATAATATCCTCAGTTACCGTTCTAAATATGCATTTAGTATTTTCATTAGGTGCTTCTCATAGCTTTAACTAATTAGTGTTTATCACCAGTGGAACTGTTTTTCTGGGCAAATGGGAAAAACGTAAACTATTGTAACTTGTTTGTAGAGCAACTTTTTTCTTGTGAATGTGAAACAGCCTTTCAAACAGCTCTTTGGAAAAAATGCTCCTTGTAAATATCCTAGTTTAAAGACAACGCTTATTTTTTCTGTACTCAAAATTGTAGTGGCCGTTTAAGAAAAACAATCTAGAAAGTGAATTGAACTGGCTTGCTACATATTTTAGCGACAAAAAAAGTTACTGGACTCGTCTAGTTTTCTAATTGCGATTTTTGTTGACTACCGGAACAAACTAAACCCCCACGGAAATGGACACTCATTTCCTTTTGCAGCATGCATAAGATGTGCAAAACAGACAAACATAAATACCAATATTTTTCCAAGTTGTTGTTTTCGAGAAGTGAGTGGCGATCTTTTCATTCGTCCTCAGACTGCAAGTTTTTCCATTAGTTCTGTCCACCTTCCGATGGTTTTAGCGCATTGTGGTCAGGATCAAAGTATCTGTTGAATGAGGCAAATTAATTTTTTTTAACGTGCTAGTGATAAAAGAGCTGGGCGTATGAAAATACTCAGTCGAAAAATGAATAAAGGGCGCCGAACACTCAGAAAACAAGATCGGGTTCCCCTTAGTAAATTAAAACTTTACTACCCTTAATATTCACAGAACTATATTGATGTTGCTTCCCTCCTAAAATATATGCAGGCATTTTATCTTTCGCGTCGGCGTTGTGAATTCGAATGCTAAGGCGTTCTTCCCGAATTGCCGCCCCGATGGCTCATGACAAGATTTCTATACTTAGGCGAATACGTTTTTGGTGATCACCTACGGTAGTTGAACGGCAAAGTAGACGCGCATGAAAAGGAAACAATCAAGTTATTGTTTCAGGGGTACCGGTAGCTCGTGTTTACCCTGCTAAGGACAGGTCTAAGGGGAGATACCAGAACACGCCTGTATGCTTGTGTTATCCCGGTCCAATAGTTTCTGCGTGCGTTCTGTTTATAATGAGAATAAATTTGTTAACATAAATGCTCCAACATACAGGTAAACCAAACACAAAGCTACTATCGGTAACCTCTTTTTTACGTACCTTAATTCTCTCTCGGCAGTGATCACATTTCTTGGCTAAATTCTGCATGCTTTTGTAATTATGTCGACGCTCCCGCTTGCGTAAGAAAAGGTGAGCATGCTATAGCTTAGGGTTCATGTCGTCCATTTACGCCATGTGCTTACACGATACAACTAGAATAAGGAATTAGATAGCAGAAACAAGTAGGCTCGCCTTTCATTTCACGGCTTCGCGATTCTCAAAAATGTGCCCATCTTTTTTCATGTTGCTGGTCTGCCCGAAGTTGTCCTGAGGACTTAGTAAAATGTGCTATGCTGAAACAAATTGGTTTAATTAGTTGCTTAGCATTGCGATTGGTATGATATTTAACATACGTGGGAAGGTTGATTTCACTTTTTAAACTTATTCATAATTTTCTACCCTTTCTAGAAAGTATTATTTCCAGGAAAAACGACTTTGCATTAATGGCTTTCCATAATCATAAATGAGCGTGTCTGTCAACAACAATTCTACTATAATTCTTGTTGAAAGGTTTTCCAAAACATAGAAATAATGCAGCTGTCTAGAAAAGCTATAAATGTTAAAGGTGTTTTCTAAGATAGCAGGCAAAACCACCAGTTTTTATTTTTGCTGTAAAAAGCTAGAAATATCAACATTTCAGACTGCTCAATATTGATAGCGTTCATTAAGAGGAAACAGCTGTTATGTTTCCCATTCAACAATGTACAAGATAATCAAGTTTAGTGAACCACTCGCACTTCGTTTAATATATTAAGCCTACTGTACAGAAAATATCTTGAAGGTAACTGACAAACAGCGGAATACCGGAACTTGAAGAATGGTGGACTGCCGATACGTTACCGACGTTCACCGACCGTGAGGACGTTTTACACGCGCTGTTGCTTTGAGATGAAGAGCAATAATTTCAAATCTAAATTTGTAGTTCACCAGTAATGGCGAATTTTCACCTTGCCACGTCATACAATTTCGGCACAAATACATGAGACTTCTTATGTAAAACACCAAAGCGTTACGTTACTTTCCATTCTGTTATTTGTAAAGCTTTGAGCCTCGCTACGTTTCATGATGATTGTGAGTCATTGATGGACAGACAGTGGGAGAAAGACACAGACAGACCAAGACAGACAGCAACAGACGCAGCGATAGGTGGACACAGGGATAAACAGAGAGACAGAGACACCCAAAGTCAGGGAAACGGATGCAGACAAAGGCAGAAAGACTGAAAGACTGACATAGACAGTCGTAGACAAATAGACACTGACCGATAGTCACGGACATGCACACAGCCAGACACAAACAAAGACACAGACACCACGACAGACACTGAGACACACACACATAGTCAGCGCACTGACTAGCATGGACACTGGCAGAAGTAGACAGAACAAGGTAGCGAAAGATGCAGACATCAAGACGGAGACAGACAGAGACACAGAGAAAGACGAGAAAAACAACGGTGCGGAATCTGTGAATATAAAAACGCAGACACACATTACACTTTTCAATTCACTTGTCGGAGCTGTAAAAGAGGAACTAGTTGGTACACTGGAAAAACAAAAATTTGCCATCTGATAAAGCGTAAAAGAAAGTTGTGCAAGTGCCAAAATGGCTGACGTGGTTTAATAAATTAATTAGTTCGAGACAATAACAATAATTGGTTCACAAGAAGGGAAGGCGCTGTATCTGATACACTTGTTTCTGTGGACACCTGAACCGCGCCGTAAGGGAAGGGAAAAAGGGTGGGAGTGAAAGTGGAATTTAGAGAAAGAGGAGCCATAGTGGAGGGCTACGGAGTAATTTCGACCACGTGGGGATCTTTAACGTGCGCTGACATCGCACAGCACACGGATGCCTCTTCGTTTCGCCTCCATCGAAACGCAGCCGCCACGGTCGGGATCGAACCCGGGTACTTCGGCACAGTAGTCCGGTGTCTTACGACTGCACCACCACTTTTTTTTTTTCTTTATTGCCTGACTTCGGCACAATACACAAAACCGGTTACAGGGCACAATGAGCATTCATTAATACAACAATCAGCCAGGTGGGTTGTGGCGTCGTCATGCTAAAATTCTCTTAGGTTCACTAATGGCTCCAATCTTCCGAGCCATTCGGGAGCTTCAGGAGCAAGTTTCTGAATTTCAATATATCTATTCATGCCTTCCCGAAAATAGATCCGTACTGGCCGTGCGTCAGGATCGCAATGGTATCCTGCCATTCTCGAGCGCCAAATACAGTGGAGGGCCATTAGCATAATAAGGTCAAGTGGCACCCCATCCTCATTCTCTACTGGCAAGTACCTAATACCATGCGAGTCTAATGAAAATTCCTTTTTTAAAGTCCTTTGTAAAATATCCCAAAAGTATACCCCTTCCAAACAATGTAGGAAAACGTGGTCTATAGTTTCTGGCTGTTTACAAATTAAGCAATGCGAACCCCAAGGTAAATATAAATTCTTTCCTTCCAAGAACTTCTTTACTGGCATTGTTTCCGTGTGTAACTTGAAGAAAAAGTTTTTGCATTTGACGGCACCTGCATCGCCTTCACCCGCTTAAGTACGTCGCGTCCTGGTCCTCCACTGTATAAGGCCCTGTACATTGGTATGGGAAGAACTACGTCACACAAATCCTTGTACAGCTTCTTCCTGCTAACACAAGATAAATATTCATAAGCAAATCGAACAGAAAGGAATCGCACACTAGCGACAACTTCTCTAAAATAACCAAAAATGCGTCCCGATACACTTTCGGTCGAGACAACAAAGTCAGGTAGTGCATTTCCGAGCCTTAATTGGCACACAGTACGCAAAAATGGATCTTTTACATCGCGAACAAAAAGAAGTCTGCTGACAATCTGTCGTAGAAATAAATGCCCCAAACCCAGTCCACCGTCCTTCACCCGCCTAAACAAACTGGTCCGGCTACATCGTTCCCATTCTGCTGCCCACACAAAAATGGCAAATATCCGGTGCAGTCTCTGTACGTTCATCCTTGCACAATGCAACACTTGCATCACGTACCACAGCTTCGACATAAAAAACATATTGCACACTGTGGCCCTGGCGAAAACTGACAATTGTTGCCCTTTCCACCCCTCCACCTTTTCCCGCATGGCTTGAGTCTGTGCCCTCCAGTACGATTCTAGTTATCGCGATAACGACTGCACCACCACGGCGGGGCGTATTTAGGAGCCAGAATGGCTGTCAGCCAAAATCCGGTTTCGGTTCTCAGCTTCCAGTCCATGTCTGAGTGAGAAAATGAGAATGCTCGAGCATTGCTGCTACACATGATACATCGCGCTCCCCTGGTCGAACACAACAAGCGTTCCGTTGAATGCATCAAAGCTCACCGGCGTTCTTAACGCGGTGACATATGTCGTGAACAACACAGCAACACTTAGGTTTACGCCTTTCTCCCGTGGAAATTCTGCAGTGATCTAGGAAATATTTATTCCTTACTTTCCCGACATTCCAAAAGGGCAACAAATCAAGTATCATGCCCGATCATGAAATCAATAGGAGCTGCGTGCTGGTATCTAATGCGCAAGTTATTCTAGTGAACGCAGCTTCACAGCGGCAGCCAAAAAGGAGCGTTGAGCGAGTTGTGCTACGCAAAGCGCCCTTCCCGTGTATCTATTCCAAGACGCCGCACACGATTATTCGAAGCACGCGATTATTGTTGTTGCGACTGTAGGAAGAAGGAAAAAAAAATGCAAGGGCCTGCTATGGGAGTAAATCCAAACCTGACTACGGACAATGCTAGATATGCAATAATAATAATAAATAATAACTGGTTCACAGGAAGGGGAGGGTGCATTATCGGTCACACTTGTATCTGTGGACACCTGAACTTCGCCGTAAGGAATTATGGTATTGATTTTTTATGTTTACCTCATGTTATGCAAAAAAAAAAATCACATATTATAAAATTCTTGGAACCAGACGTCTGAACACAAAACTATGTTTTTTTGAAACATCAGAAATTCGCATTATGTATTAGTTTGAATCTCGTTTGAATAATCTACCTCTCAGTTAAAAACACCTGCCGAGCCCAAACTGTCCTATTTCTAAGGATCTGCTAAATGTTAATAGCAAAACAGCACCCCGCTTGTAAAGGCCGGAGAAAAACGGTACTCAGTTAGGAGGATCCCAGAAAAATAGACATCGCACATATAGTTCAAGTCAGTGGTGCAGAGAAATATCTTTCATGGGATTTGTCTACTGCAAAAACATGTTTTGCCATAAGGTTCTACTTACATGAGAAGCGTATGCTGCATTTTTACTTTTATAAATGCGACTATTTCTAGCAAAGTACTTCCGTCGTTCATGTCAATACATTCTCAAATCGAACACAGAATATTTGTCTGCCTTTCCGGCAAGGTAGAGCAGATGAGAATAGTAGATAAGCTCCACATTAGAGTTAATGCGTAGTGCAAGATCAATATGGCTGCTTTGTAAAACATTTTTCTGCATTTCGGTGCGTTACTCTTTTGTATGCATTCTTGCTGTTCGCGATGCAAATATATACGATGTTTAAATGCTGCGTTCAGTGGTATGAAAAATAAATGAAATATATATGTATCTGTGATTTTTAAGATTACCGTGACGGTAATCAACCGTCATCTTCTTAATTTTATTTCAAATATTGATTTAGAAATTTAACAGCTCTGACCGTCAAATCAGCAGCGTATGATACGCTGGTCACTAAACCGAACCATTGTATTCGAGCCGAAATCGCAATGACACGGTGAGTCCTTATGCTTTAAGGCTAGAGCACATACGCAAAACCAAACGGGGAGTTTGACGTCTTTATGAGTAGCCGGCGAGAAAGCATTAGAAAAACCAACTGCGCGTACTGCCTCGAACAGCAATTCAATCTGCGGCGTCGCGTATAAATAAGCTTTGCTTGGCGATTTTTTTTTTACAGTAGTATTTGTTACAACAAAACAATGTTCTCTATACATAAACGCTGTATATAGAATATTCATATACGACCGAAGTTGGTGAGACAGCGAGTTATTTCAGAAAATTGAAATATTTTATTAAGATATATGTCACGGTCCCAACACAGGTCCTCTACGTTCCAGACAGACACGCAACGCATAGACCACGAAGTATATAGTAGGCACCAAGCGTGTCAGGGGGGTACCCAGTGAACGCGTCGTGGTATTTATAGTCACCAAGGCGTGTTCCTGACGTATAATGGAAGAGCGGTGCTAAAGACACTGTCGCTTCTAATGTTTCTACTCTTTAGGCGAAACTTAAGCGCCTGCCTGATTTCACATTTCACATTGCTTAAACCTGAGGGAAGGTTTCGTCATATAGCATTCTGGATGGTGTTATGATGTTTGTTGTAGCTCATAGCGTACTGCTCGTAATCACGTTTGAGGCTAGCTTATGTCACACCATTCCAAATTATGACAAATAAACCCGCGACGAAAAATTTATTATTTCGCCTTTACAGCACGTAAGGTGGTTCTAAAGTGTCCTGCGTCTCTTGAGTACTGCGTCTGTGTTGCGACAATCATCCGCCTAACTGATGGAGTTACTACTTTTACGTCAGCCAGGAGACAAACGCCGAATACCTGTTTTAGAACATCGCAGTTCTGGGTGCATTCAAGTAGGCAGCTTAACGACATCATCTGCTCCAGAAAACACGGACTGTGTGGACGTTTCTTATCTCGAATAAATGCAGTTACCTCATCAGAGGTGCAAAGATTCTCTATTTTTAGTGGCCACAAAATATTCGTTCGGGTCTGTTCGCAGTGTATTCAAGATTTGTTTCTCTTAGCTGTCCTACTTTTCATCCCCTTTCTTTAACACCCGCTGATCAACATGAGGGAAATTATCATTTATTGCCCCTAAAGACCCTGGTCAAGGCATTACATAAGAGGATGAAAACAAAATCTTCAAGGTCGCAAATGTTTACACAATAAAAATGAACGAAAATGCACAGTCATGTTGGACATTTGTAGGCAACTGTAACAACCAAACACTGCGAAAAAGCAAAACGCCAGGACCACCAATGCATTCAGGTCGGTATATGCTTACACAATACTTAAAATGAATTACCAAACAAGCAGAAAGGAGCATGCAAATAACGAAATAACAGGTAGTATGTAAAAGAAGTTAGAGAGTACTAACAAAGTGAAAATTCAGCTTGGGGTTGAAGGGAAATAATGAAAACAAAAACAGAAAACCAAATGTTATTTATTTGCTTTTCTTCAGTGTTCTTAGACTTCAACGCGACAGCTTTATACGCCCCGTTCGCCAAAAATTGGGTGTCTACGCCGGCGTAGGCGGCCGTTTCCCTGCGCTGGCATGGGCTTTGTGTGGAAAATCACTAGCACGACGGTGGCAGGTGGTAGTTGGCAGCTGACATGACCGAGCACTGACTGAACTTGGGGCTGCCTGACATTAGGTTTGGCAGGAGCTGCCAACTCGGGCCTCTCCTTTCATATGGGAGTGCGGAATCAGAATCAGCCTGCAGGAACCGCTGCATTCACTTTTCTCCTAGACCATCTAGCCACGATCATACGGTTTAATTAAAGCAGGGCTTTATATGTGAGCTGGTAGGCTACGCACCGTATACGCTTAAATACTAAGCTCAAGAGTCTCCCATAATTTTTCATCGTTCCGGAGGAATGGAACGCCGCTAATTAACCGCGGTCAAAGGCCTCTTAGAGGGCAGCTGAGCGTGACTCAGAGCCAAACGGGATGAAAACCAGGACCTGTGCTGGAGCGAATTCAAGCCCCATTCCTCAAAACACTAGCATGCATTTAGAACAACAGTTGCACGCCTCGTCTGTACAGGCATCTTCCGATGTTATAGAATCCGCGTTCTGAAAGAGCGCAAAGACATCGCAGACATACTTTATTGGCAGCACAGGAAGAAGATCGAGATTTGTAGGGTGTCTCTCCATGAATGTAATATGCTGGATTTAAAACCTCACGACCCATGCGTTGACTTGCAAAAACGCTTCTTCCTGGACATTCGTGAGCCGTGCCGACAGTTTGCATGCGGACAGAGTTTCAGAGCATCTTGTGACTATTAGCTGAACCATTAGGCTGGCACCTCTGCTCGACTGTGTGTGCGCGGAAAAGAGCTTTGTATGACTGAAGGGGGCGAACAGTGTGCGTGGAACGGAGAGAGTGCGGCGATAATTAGGGAGCAGCGTTCTCTTTGCGACGTGCCCTTCTTCGAACCAAGTCTTTAATTGGGCGGATTGGAGTATAATCAGGATAATGGGTCTGGCAGGATTAATTAGTCTCAGCCAGAAACCAGAGCGCGATGCGGTCGCTGGCGTGTTCCCGAGCGCGGGTGTGTTTGTTGTAGCCCGGAAAGTGTCAGACCTGATAGCCCCTTCACTTTTACTCTGCCCCACTTCGCACGCAATTTGCACTTCCTATTTTCATACAGTATTTCGAAGACACAATTTTCCACTAAGCAACCTCATATGGGAAAGTTTGATTAGGCCATGAACGCATTTCCGCTGAACAGCCTCATATCTGAAAGTTTGATTAGGCCATGAACGAAAATGGAAGTAAGCAGGGGCTTATTACTATTAAGCATTCAACATTTTCATAACCCTCAGAACCAATGTCAGGAATTAGGTTGTTGTAAGCATCAAAAGAAAAGCACCCCCCTCCCCCACACACACACACACAATGCGCTGAACGCTATGACGTCAATATCGCACGCAAGCCAAAGCTGAAAGCTGTCGTGCTCTGTTTTGTTTGACATAATCAGTGTCAAGGCCAGACCAAGTCATCCCCTCTTCAAGACAAACATTTGGTTGATCCAGCGATCAAAAATTCCTCTTTCATACGTAACCACAGATGAGCAACACAGTGACCGCGGCAAGTTCAGTGAATTGACTATAAAAGAATTGATTGTATGTATATTATCATCGCTTAGTGTCTGCGTTTTAATGTACACATGAATGATATTGTGAACATTGATCCAACTATAAAATTTCTCATATATGCTGATGACAGCAGCATATTAATTTCAAGTTTAACATCGATGACGTAATTTTCAAATACAATCAAGTAGTTGAAAAATATATCTCTGGTCGAATTTGAACTGTATTAGTATAAATGCTAAGCAGAAAATTGAAATATTCAGAGCTAAAAATAAAAAAGTACGTACACGCATTGCTGCCAGATATTAAGACTAAGAAGTTCAAGTAGTGAATGAACACAAAGGTCTGGAGGTCACGTTTTCGGCCAGTTTTACTAGGCATAAACATGTGGAAGATGTCTTTAGGAAACTTTCCGCCGTAACGGGAGCTTTATCTCGATGCCGACATCTTCTTCCAAACACAGGCCAAAATCCAAATTTACTATGCACTGTTTTCTTCGCCTATTAACTATTGTAGCCTAGTATGGGCTACGAAAACAATAGAAAACATGGTAAATGTACTTATGCTTCAAAATAAGATCGTGCGCTATATTGTGAACTTAGAATACCTGTCTCCCACGCGAGGTGTCTTCATAAGGTACACCATAATTTGAATTTTATAGTTCAATAGTTGTATCCGTATCGCCTTCTCCGCTCCTTCTACTTTTTTGTTCAACTTCCCAAAACGTTTTGCCTAATTTTGCATGTTTAAAATGCAGAAATAGTACACTATTCACACGTAGTGATGAAATATGGTCCCTCCCAAGGTTTCGGAACCATTACAAACACCAGTCATTGAAGCATAACATGACATTTATTCTGAATAATCATAAATGTGTATCTTGCTTTGGCGTTAAAGAACTGCGAATTTATTTTCTGGACAAGAACTGAATGAGTAGATGTATTTGGTTTTAATATGTGCATGCTTTCTAATGGTTTATCTTTCAACATACTTGTATTCTATTTCTTTTTGTTTTTATGTTAATCTTTTTGCTTCTGTGCTTAGTTGTTATGGTGATGTGTCTTTTGCACTTACCTGGTACTGATATTCTAAATTAGTTTGAACATGTATATGTTTATATAATACTTTCTGGTAATTTGTGATGCTGTATAAGAGCACGATTCCCTTGTAGAAGGGATCATGAGCCTAGTCCAGCTGACCAGACAGCTTTGAGCCCTTAGCCTCTTTACAGGATGTATTGTTTCTGGGAAATAAGAATTGGATTGAATTGAAATGAATTGAATATTTGGTCATAATCATATTTACCCCTCTGAACACAGTGGGAAGTTGCAGTAACGATAGAATACCACCGTTGTCCACTTCTACAACACTACATAGTCCCCAAAAGAGAGCTGTTCCTCTGAAGTGATCAATTCAATAGGGACGCACAACGTCCACTCCGAGCAAATGACAAGTAGCGTTGGACATTAACAAATCAACAAAAATTACGAGGGACACTTCAGCTCTGCATTTAACCTATCTGCGTGGCCTAGGAGTAGCGTGCGTTACTCAGCATCCAAGAACACTAGAAGGTTAATTCTTTTTCCGCCTCAAGTGAGCCACTCGAGTTGAATTTTCCTTCCAACTTTTTGATATCCTGTGGTCTCGTTAAGTCGCACAAACCATCGAAAAATAAGTGCTCGTTCATGCCAGCTGCCAGCAGCTATGTCCGGTCAGTGCCATGATCGTTATTCTTCGTTCACAAAGCCGACGCTGAGGCCAATGCCGACGCCGATACGGCATGCTTTTACCTAAGCTCGAACCTGTAGGAGAAATTTGAACTGTTAGTGGTGTTGCTTCATCGGTGCGAATCTACTGATGACTGACAAGTGTCCAGCGGCTCGTACATCATAGGAGGTGCTCCAGTTCTCGGGCCACACATCCCATAGTACAAGCAGGAATATCTCGTTGTTGTTGGCAAAGTTCGCTTGTAGAGAACAGCTAACGCAGAGTGGAGTTCTGGGGGCCACAAAGAAAAACACGTGAAATGCTAACATCGATGCCTTTCAAGTAATTGATTAATGGCGATAACTATAAATTAAAAATATTCGACGTTTTATGTAGGATCTGATGCGGTACATATGCGCGACAAGTAATCCGCACTGTGATGGTGCGTCTTTCCGATTCAGTGCATTTAAGGATACAGCGATTTTCGAAAAAACAAGCTTAAAAAGAGTCTCTACGCAGCAATACTTACACACTATCCTAAGTAACGACGATGGCCAAAACGAAGCATGTCAAAACAGGCATCAGATCCGTAAAAACATAGCGAATCACGGCTCCATTATCGAGCTGTTCTGGCATATAAATTATTCCAAGAAATCGGGTATGATATGCTAGCACACAGTTCTGACGCTGAAACATCCACATACAAAATGTAAATTTAATTGTAACAGCGAGACAGTATAGTTGCAATTGACATTCGCAACTACTTGGCGATGAGGGCTACTGCTAAGGTACAGTCTTTCTCAAAAGTTTAGATCTCAAGGGGTTTGCTACTGACAGTTCGTAATGTATTCTCAGTTAGAAACTAGTATTTTGATTGACATAAAAGGCACAGAGTAGGGAGAGTCATGTAAGTGTGAGCATCAGACACAGCCCATGCGTTTCATGGTTGCGCTTCTAGTAAGTTTATTTATAAACCTGAGCTAGCGTAGACGTCGGCTTGTGTAAACCCGCTATAGTTTTATTCATGCTGACTGAGATCTGGCTGCAGCAGGACGCTTTCTTTTGTGATAGAAAGATAGGTACCTCACTGACACATGCAGTTTTTCTTGCGTCAATAAATAATGCCTCAAATCATTTCCAGGCTGTCTGGTCGGGAAAGTGGCAAACATAAATATCCATACGCTCGAAGGGTTGTGTACAACAACTTGACAGTAATGGCCTAATCTCCATGCGCGTATCATGCTGGCACGTTTATGTAGGCCAGACGGCGCGCACTTTAGGAAACATGCTATTCCTTAGCATCGTGACTTCTCCCTACTTCGTTTCTCATGTCCCCATAGGGCATACACTTCAGACTGCATGAGTACGGCAATTTGTTTTTCTCCATCCCCAGCGGAAGCTGGCGGAATCTTCGTTTTTCAACAAGAGCATAGCCCCAGGGATTAGCAGGGAGCCTGTTCTGCTGTAATAAAGAGGATTATCATACTTCAGTGGTTTTGTTTTTTCTGGGACTTCTGACGTGTCTGCTCTCGGCCGCATTTTTCGGCTGAATAAATTATCTGCTACAGGAATGCCAATGATCCGGGTAGTTGCGGTTTTTGTGCGTGCTGAAAGACATGTAATTAAATGCAGCGGTAAGTTGACCTCTCGCTTTGTCCCATACTTATTATAAAGGCTAGTCAAAGCACGCATTGATGCATGGGATATGAAAATGTTGTTTCTCTTACTTCCTGCTGCGCTAGTGCCTCTGGGAAGTGAATAATACCACTCCTTGAAGGCTCGCTAAAGCTCGTGGTGCAACTGACCATGATGTGCAAACTGTAAAATGGCTAGCGAGCATTCCAAATGAGAAAGTTAAGAATTTGACAGCGGTGATGGTCATTGTTAGGAGCGCGACGCTGTTTCAATATGGGGCAGAAATAACTTGTAAATGCTAACAACATCCACTGTGGCAGTGCCTTCAGGCTCAGTGTTGTAATAGTACTGAATTCAGCAGTAACTCGATTCATCAACTCTGTGAAGCTCTCAATTGCAGCTGCACTAGCGACCACGATCAAGAACCGTGAAGCCGGTAAAAATGTATACACCTTTACTTTTGAGCGGGCCCATCCGGTTATTCTGAATGATGAGCTAAGCTCTATAGCCTTGCCTGCAATCGCCCAGTGCCGGTGGAATCGACCAGGACGAACGCAAGCGTTTTCATTAATGTCGAATTCTGGCCCCATTGGAATAAACGACACCAAGCATTTTGGAAGGCAAATTTCCTCTAGTAACTGCTAAACTACGGCACAAAATGCCGCCTACTGAAAGGGATGAAAATTGCGAGCTTTAACACAAATGATTTCAAGACACATAGCCTTGTCTAAGCACCTCAAGGCACAAATTTCAAAGTATATATGAATATATATATATATGATATGCAGCCCCCTAAGTTAATGTTCCACATCCTTGGAAAGGAACAACCATTTGCAATAGGTAGAGATGCACTGGGAGTGGTAGGAGAATACTTAGAACAGGCAGTAACCAAAGAGCCAGGCCACTAACGGACAATAGCTGGGAGAACAGAATCGGGACAGATATCATTTGGCAAGTATTCGCAGATTATAATTAGCAGCTTATAGCTTTAGAGCGAGTCGCATCTTACCTGTACTCACTTATGTGGCAGAAAGGTGGAGGTTAACAAAAACGTATGTAGTTAAGCTGAGGACAACGCAGAGACCTATGGAACGGAAAGTGATAGGTGTATCCTTAAGTGATGGGAGCGTGCAGAGTTGGTCGGAGAAATAACTGAAGTTAATGACATTCTAGTGAAAATCAAGAAAAAATGGGCATGGGCAGGGTATATAGTGCGAAGTGAGGATAACGAATGGTCGCAAAGGGTAAGAAATTGGATTCCAAGGGAAGCAAAGCGTAGGATTCCAAGGGAAGCAAGCAAGGAAAGCAAAGCGTGGCAGAACGTCCGATTAGCGGATGTGAAAAAGAAGTTCACATGGGCCGTGTGGATGCAACTTCAGGACCGGGTTAGTTGGGGGGAGTATGGGAGAGGCCTTCACCCTGTAGTGGGTGTAGTTCGGATAATGACGATGATCATAGTAGACATGCACACTGTGAATGGCGGCATTGCTTGAGCTACGCGAAACGTGCCCGCTTCTCTGTGACGGATCAACCGTTTGATTGGGGGACAGATAATCTGGCAAAAAGCATCGCTAAACTGCTCAGGAGCAGTGCCTTGATATAACGTCCACGGGTGAATACGACGGGTACGCAAACTCTGGCAGGTGTCAGTGTCGCCACACCGAACTATCACGTGTCTTTCTCTAGAGGGGGAGGGGAATAACAGCTGGTTCGCAGCGCTCACTCTTTAGTCATGTCTTGGATGGTACGCCATCTGGGTCATCTGTGCGTTCGGTACGGCGCAAGCGTCAGGCTGAATCCGATCATCCAACAGATGTAGCTTGGCGGCCAGTCTGCCTTTCTAAAACAGAGAACGCAACCGTGTCAGACCGGCTGCCGATACCTAAGAACAACGAGAATACAGAATAGCCCGTGGATGAGAATCTTACTAAGCGTGGAAGTGTACCAAGATGGACGCGGCATCGGCGACTGCAGTTGCGGCCGATGGCTTGATTGAATGATAGTTGAGCCTCTATACTTTTTTGTTTCGTGTGGCCGAGCATGCTCCACGGGGGCTATTAGGGGCTCTTTGAAGATTGACTTCCATGAAATGTACTGTGTATGAGCTCCGAAACCCTTCTCCCAATTTTCCGCGCTGCAATAATTAAATGGTATATGAAGGAAAGATCTATTCTATCGGCATTGCCTTTAGTGACGCTTACGACACGATTCTAATCACCGACATTACATATCTCGCGGAATCTTGCAGTATCTCGCTGACACATCTCACGAACCTATCCCGCGGTATATCGCGGAAACATCTCGCAGATTCGAGTCTTTCTGGCCTACAATGTACGTAGTGGGTTCCAATTTTATGTCTTTAAAGCAGTTATTCCGTACACAGCCTCCTTGAGGAGGTTTTTCAAAATATCATTATTTACAAAATTTGATACCTTTTTCATGTAACAACAGCCGCAAAAAATGATCTGGCAGTGGTTTTCTGCGTATGTATTGCCATTACAAGTAATATTTATGAGCTCTAGCATTCCATTCCCTCTTCGCCATCCTGCACCAGTTGAATGCCGAAGCAAGGAAATCTCCAGGGCTTCAATCGTGAACCACCATCGTAATGGAGCCGTACGTTCTGCTTCAAAGCTTCAAATGGGCTTTGTTCTCGCTCGTTGCTTACCCTTATCTCTCTAGAGGCTTCACTGCGATTTGCAGCTGGCATGTGGCGGCAGCCGTTCTTCTTTTGTTTCCGTTGTGCTTCCATTGAATGCTTTTAGCCTTTAACGCCGCTTCGCACTATCAACACCCGGAATGGCAGCCGTAAATTGCTTCTAAATGCCGATAGCTTTTCGCGATCTCATTGACTGCTTAAAAAGCTGCAGCAAGCCCGTAATGCACACAAGGAAATAACTCGAGAGGCAGTAAAACAGTAGAAGGTTATTTTGGTTCCAAAGGGCCAGATAAAAGCCGAAACAACTCTCTTGCTCCTCATGAGACTGAACGAGTGCCCGGAAAGGTTTCTTATGGATTGGATGACAGGTGCGTCCAGCGTGCAGTTGAATTAAGCACCATAAAAAGTTTTTCCCAAGAATATATTTTAGCTCAGCAGCTATAGTGTTGAGGATATTGAAAAAGCACAAGTATTACGTAATCATTATTTTATACAAGACTTACATTTCATTCTCAAAATAGAAAAAGGCACATAAGGCACATGAAAAATAAAAAATAAAAGTTCAATGTGTAAATATATCCTGGGAAAAATGTTATGATTGTGCGACAAGCGAGTACTTATCCTCTATCGAGGCAGCATTGTGTAGAAATATTTCTATAACCGCCCATACCGCGCCTCGGTTGCCTCTTAAGGTTAGAACGACCCCGTAAGGAGCCGGAAGACATGGATATGACCCCGGCTAAATTGGCCGCGCTTAGATGATGGTGAAACAAAAGGCTCCTGACTGCTGCGCGATCACAGCAAACGCTAAACGAATCCCGCGTGGTCGAACTTCCCGGAATCCTTCAAAACGAGAGCCCTTATAAGCAGTGTCTCTTTTGGACGTTAAACCCTAAAGACAAACCTACATTGTATACAATAGCACAGCACGACCCGGCCCGTCCTTCAAGTCATGGGGCATTGTGTATACAGAGAGGTCAGCTTTTCTACAACAATCTCTCCACCATCCTTCGAGAATTCTACTGTTACCTGAACAGCTCCGATGCTGATTGTCCTCTTCATTGCTTTCAAAGCTTTCAGGTAGCGATTGCATGGAGGTAGAACATCTGCCTTGAAACAAAGTGACAAGAGAACTATGGTTCCAATACCGGTGTCGCGAATGCTCCACCTGGTGAAAAAATATGCATGCTGATGAAATTTTATAATCATGCATAGGATTTGGTCTGATGCCTGTGAATACCACCGGATCCGAACTCCCTTCCCAGATTAGGATTGAACCTCTAGCTGGCCCCCACCTCTAACAGGAATATACCGTTCATAGTGGTTTAGTTTGGGTTATAACATTTAACAGCCTAAGAGCAATTGGTTATGAAGAACGCCGTAGTGGAGGACGCGGGAAATATCGACCACCTGGTCGAGTTCTTTAATGCGCACTGAAATCTCATAGCAGAAGGGCACCTTCTGTTTGCCTTCATTGAAAAGCAGCTTCAATGGCCAGGGTCGAACCCACGTCATCGAAATCAGCTTTCGAGCGAAGTAGCTACTGAACCACTGCAGCGCAGGTGTGATACAACACGTTCCGCTGCAGCTATAATGAATCTTATAGGAATGCATTAAACGTATTGGAAATGTATGAACTACTAGCATTTCTAAGAAATATTTTTGAGACACGTACAAGGATTGTGCTCTATGAATAAAAAATATGAGAGTCCTACTTTTTCAAAAGACCCTACTCGAATAATAGAGAACCATATACCATGAACTCATGTGTAAACACTTCACGATTTTGCCGGGACAAAAATGAACCGCCCCACATGCTAGTGTTTACTAACAAAAGAAGCTAAAAAAAAGGAAGCTAACAAACTATAAGTGCCTACTCGATTTGCGCTCAGACGAGTGCGAATTTCGATGGACATTTCTAAGTATCATTTAAATGCTAGAATTTTCAGCCAAAGCCCCATCCAGACGTTACACTAACTCTGTGCCAACTGGCTATTGAACTCTAAGCTCCATGTTCATACTTGCATTGTAGGAAATTCGCCCAGCCTGTTCTCCGTTTCGCCATCATGTGGCATTCGCCTTGATTGCCCAAGCCTAGGTTTTTCACACACTTCAACAGTTAAGGCAACACACGCCGAGTACTAGAAAGCTTCCTTCAAGATTTGGCCCTCGTTAGGCAAATGATATATAATAAAGGATCGTAAAATGTGTACACTGCGAGATTTTTGGTGGCTGTTTTCCGAGACACATAAGGCAATATGCTTAGTGACTTTTTTCTGATTTCTGTTATAACAGCGCACTTTATGGTACAACCGAAAAGAGGAAACAGCAGCGCTTTGCCCACAAAAGTTCACAGGGAAACCTGCAGGCTTTTATACACTCTCGCAATCGAAAAGGAAAATAGGCAAAAAAGTCATAAACACCGAAACCTTTCTTACGGAATACTGCAACCTTGCAGTCATTAGGGTCTGCAATATACTACTCGTTCGTGCTTCACGGTTTTTCCCTACGACGCTGCAATCTGCGTACATTAGTTCACAAATGTTTGCTTTCATCACTATCTGGTTTGCACTCCCAGCAATGTTTGGCTATGTGGCCACACGAGCAACATTGTGGGTATGTTCTTTTAGAATTTGAGGCTAATCATAGGTTACCAAGAGGCTAAATAAACACTGTAATAATGCTGCGAGTATGGATACTTGCGTCCACGTAGCCAAATATTGCAGGAACTGCAAACCAGATGGTGACAATAACAAAAATTGTGAACCGATGCACACACATTGCAGCGTTATAGCAAAAACCCGTTACGAACTAACCAGGGGAGTACCGGAGGTTTATAAGATTACAAAATTGTAAGACGTTTGCGTAGGCGTGCCGTCAGAGGCTTTATCCAAGAAAGAAATCGTGTACCTTGAGTGTGAAGCTCGACACGCGTCGTCTGTGTTCGGTCTTTCTATTCATATTTTTGATTTTTGAGTCTAATTTTCTTTCTTGCTACTGGTGTGCCTGGTGGGCCTGCTGGCTTCCCGATAAAATTGTTCACAGCATCGCTCTTGCGTCTTTCCTTCTGCGTCGTCAAGAACGTTGTTCTAGAGGAATTCCGAACCAACCCTTAAAACAGACCAAAAATGCAGGTCCAAATGACTGTGTGGTGAGCTCTGATAGCATTGTTGAAGTATCTTGAAGCTTTCTACTTTGTTGGCTTGCTTCGAAACAACGATCAAGCAAGCACTGGCTTCTTTGATTAACTGCATGCTCTGATAGCATTGGTGAAGTATCTTGAAGCTTTCTACTTTGTTGGCTTGCTTCGAAACAACGATCAAGCAAGCACTGGCTTCTTTGATTAACTGCATGCTGAAGCCTTTCTTAGTATTTTGTTTGTGGGGTTTAACGTCCCAAAGCAACTCAGCCTATGAGAGACGCCGTAGTGGAAGACTCCGGAACTTTCGACCACCTGGGGTTCATTAACGTACACTGACATCGCACAGCACACGGACGTCTTGCTTTTCACCTCCATTTAAAAGCTGCCGCCTAGGCCGGGATTCGATCCCGCAACCTTGGGAACAGTAGTCGAGCGCCATAACCACTGCGCCACCCCGGCGGGGTCTTTCTTAGTATTCATCAGTTTCATGTGTTCTATTGGCTCGCCTTTGTGTACACTAGTTCAGGCATGCCTGAGAATGGCTTCCAGAGACAACATTTTGTTAAGCACGCAGCGCAGATATACGTTTGCTTGCCTGCCCTCGACTATGCACAGGGAAAGCTTTCTGGCAGTAGCAGCCCTCAGCGTGGTTGTTATAACATCCTAACGTACTGCGCAAATAATTGAACATGCCAGGAACTCAAGACCGCAATGCATATTGCGTATTCTGTAGGGATTAACTTCTTGGTCGGTTTTCTTTTACCAGGTAAGAAGGACGATGCTTAGAAGAAACATTCACCACTAAGCAGATTTTCTTTCATAAACAATAAGGCGATCACTGAGATTCATGCTTCAGATACACGAGCGCGTTACGTTTCTGCAGCATACAAATTGATTATGCAATCGCCCATGTAAGTAAATAACAGGGATGAAGGGCTTGTTTCTGGCACATGGATTCTGTAGCGGCGACTTCTTTTTAGATGACCGAGCCGATATAGAACGACCTCTAGCCGTCGACATTTCTCTCAGGCGAAAGTTTCCAGCTTAGTGAGACCATCACTGCTTTATGGTAAGAGGCATGAACAGTCCCATGTCACTCCCGTGTGGCAAACTGTGAAACTTCAAACGGCGGGTGCAAAGGTGCCATGTTTTCTCTTCCCATTTCATCCTTCCTTATGAAAGAAACTACCAACGTTAGCAGCATACGTCCGAAGACTCCATGAGCGAAAAAGAAATGCATAGTAACGTTCTTTCGCACCTCCGACCCATTAATTCCTTTCCATGTCTCTTGACAACTACCGCTTGGGGTAGTTGGCAACTTTTCGAGGCTGGAATGCTTCAGACTGGCGGGGCAAGGGTTCAGCTATTTCGCACCTGCCAACTAGCACCTGCGAGAGGCATACTTTCAATTTTTCGAGGCTGTGAGGCTTCACGGAGCCGACGCCAATGTCGCCAACTATTTTTGCCGACAAACTATCGTTAACGGTCTCACACTGAAAGTCTGCCAGATGCATGCTCGGGATTTTATTTAGGCGAGAAACTTTAATGGCTCATACTGTCGGCGTTCTTCCGTTCAGTCACACTACAGCTGTCAATCAAATGAACCCATGGTGACGTCGCCAATAATTGTATCCTGTCTCCACCGGGTACGAACCTCCATCGCTTGGATCCCCAGCTGAGCGCTTCAACCAACTGCGCCATCCCCGGGATCGTGCAACGCACATCATAATTCTCCTTGTCTACCGTGAGGATGATATTCGGGGTGGCAATGACGCTGCAACTAGTGATAATGACAATGAAGACATTACCATATATAATAACGTTGCATTTAGTTAATGATATTTAGAGCAAACGTGATGGACCGTGTGCACCACCAACGCTTAGGCTTACGCATTTCTGCAATGTAGATTCCACAGTGCTCTCGGACTTTTTATATAGCCTGAGCACCATTGAAAATTAATAAATTCTCCCGAAAGCCTGTATTTGTTACGAAATGTGCGCTGGTTGCCTGAGCAGCATTTCTGCATCTATGTACGCTCTGGGCATTTATTTTCAATGCGCAGTTTAGAGTGTTGGGGCTCGTACGTCGTCCACGCGGCCTTCTGTTTTGTCGACTTCGCACTAAATGTATAGTTATTGCGCAGACTGCGCTGTATCGTCTTTTCTATTCTGTCTTCGACTTTGGTACTGCGTACAGTCCATTCTATAATGCTGTTAATTACCTGGCATGCTTACCACTTATGGTGCCTATTAATTTATTTTGAAAAATAAAACGAGATAATGAAATCCACAATTCAATGTGTATGCAATATTAATTCTTTTCCCCTTCGATAGCCTTCACCTAGATCTTGGCATTGACGTTTGCTATTTTCAGTGGTCGTTACTAGCTGTTTGGGGCGTTATACTTCGCCTCCACTCTCCTTGTGTTTCTTCCTACATTCTCTACATGCTTTTATACATATGTTTCAGTGTGGTTATGTGTGCGCTGTGTCAAACATCTGTACCTCTTATTATTGCGGCGTATTATACGACTCGCCGTTTTCGGGTAAACTTCGGTTTAAGGCGATTATAAATTGAGTCATTTGGAGAAGATTTTTCAAACAGAAGGTTAAATCCAAGTTTCACCCGAAAGTTTGGTGTCAAGCAAATGTAATTTCCGATTACAAAGCTGTAGGCCTAGCAAAGTAACTAGCACACGTTTTAGTTCAAAAGTAATCATACGATGACCAGAGCCCAGCAACTCAAGCAATAGCAGAGCAACCCACAGGAGGTGCTTGTGCCTCACACCTGATTCCCCGGCCAGATTGTGACGTCACAGACTAGGTTGACTACGGGTAATTCAAACAACACTTACAAATTGTATCATCAGTTTAACCAGGTTAAATATCGGATAACATTATTGAGAAATTAAGGTTTTACACGTCGAGCCCAACAAAGACAGTTGGGGTATTATTCGGCCTCGAAGAAAAATATATTCATCGGAGCGGAATTGAACCCATCGCCGCAGCCAATCGTCCTGCGTGCAATCTGGAAAACATTTTCCTGCTGTCCATTGCATGTCATCGCCTCAATCAACTTTCATCTGTATGCAAATGCTTTCGCATGTCGTACTCGATTTAAGTACGTTAAAGCACTATCTTTCTTATACTTATGTCAAAGCCGTGCCGCCAGTATTTATCTTTTTAAACTCTTTTAAAACGTTGAATTAGAATTCGGAAGACAACTACGAAAAGTACTTACTAAGTACGGTGGATACTGGGGTAGTCAAAAGTTCCCAGGCCACAGGGTCTGCTTCTGAGCAGTATAGGCAAGCAGTTACGACGGCCCCAAATCTCAAAATATATGTGGAGGGTATAAGAAGCATTATTCTAACCTCTGAGATAATTGATATCTTTAATGGGGTCTCACGTGCCAGAATATGCCGACCGGAAGCAAAACCTGCGGCCTGGGAACTTTTGACCCCCCCCCCCCCCCCCCCGGTACGTATGCAAAGCGAAAGGCCAAAACAGATATTTTACTGGTATGTACATAGTTCTAAGGCATGAGCGTTAACAGCCCCAAACACATCAATCTGCGACAATATGAGAGGTTCCAGCAAAGCGAGTGTCAATTTTCAGAGGTTCTTTAAGAGTGGTGCTGCTTTACAGAAGCTGATTTAGTGGTTACCCAATTCCTCTGACAGCATCTTTGATTTAGCTTTGAAGCAAAAACGGAGCGCAAATTTCCACTGGCGAACGCAGTTACTGCCCTGGGGTATGCAGC
>NC_139349.1:58816339-59043839 GCF_055883805.1 Amblyomma maculatum | reverse complement strand
CAAATCGCAGATTACTGAGGTGTTCTCCATCTACCCTTATCCCTAACTGCTCCCATTCCAAGTCTCTGAATACTTCCTCTAAACAAGCTGTGAATAGTACTGGGGAGATTGTGTCTCCTTGCCTAACACCTTTCTTTATGGGAATTTTGTTACTTTCTTTATGCAGAACTATGGTTGCTGTGCAGCCACTATATATATCTTCCAGCACTTTCACGTACGGCTCGTCTACCCCCTGATTTCGCAATGCCTGCATCACCGCCGAGGTTTCAACTGAGTCGAATGCTTTTTCGTAATCAATGAATGCTATGTATGAATGTATGTATAGATTCAAAGCATGGGTGTCTCTGCCCATCGCATCTATTGCTCGAAATGATGCGCGTGTGCAAATGATCAGCTGTTCTTGCTATGCTGGACGTGCCCCTCTTTGCGATCTAATCCGCCAAATAAGTCTTTACGAACTTGGCGCAGCATTATTTTTTAATTTTTACTGTAGTTGGGAAAGCCCGTCTCTCCAAGAAAACTGAGTGTCTAAATGGCCGCTGCTGGTTTTCGATGAGGACTCACAAGTCATAAACGCACAACTACTCGAAAGCGCTGGTAAACGTTGGAACGATGCTAGTGAGTACCGCAGCATTCGATTATGCGTACTAATCCACTAGGCATGGTTAGGTCTGCAGTCCTGAACTTTTTCTGCGCATCCCCTCAGTTAACCTCATCGCCCCTTTTTCAGCGTGCAGAGGAAAAATGTATCCTATCAATAATAACCTTCTTTTTAATTACCTCTTAATTTCAACCTTAGCTTCGTTTGTCTGTGAATAAAAACTAATATATTTCAAGTTTTGATTATGCTTATGAAGAAAGCACCACATTAACAAATAATTTTCGTGCTTGGCTTAAAAAGCGATTTTAGTGCCCCTGCTGAAGCGCTTTTCCACACACAAACCAATGTTGAGAGCAAGCACGCTTTACAGGGCCTCTGGCAAGAATTTTGCGTTACTGAGGAAGCAATAGTGCCACCAATACACATTCTAACAATGAAAGTGTCAGTGTTACCGTATTTATCGAAATCTACTTCGATATAATTTTTAATATCAGCAGATATGGAAATGTTAGGTCAGGTTAGTAAAGAGGAGTTATACGCGCACGAATACTCGAAGAATTCCCCTGAAACTGAAAACGAATGGCATGCGAATGGTACTACTCCCACTCCCCCAACCTTCCACTTCACATCTCCATGAGAAGAGCGCCCTTAGGGCATTTTTACTCCTACGTGTAGCTGGTGGAAGTGTTCGGAAGGGTGGTTCTGAATTTACGCAGGACTTCCATGGATCATGGAGCATCTTCCTCCTATGTTATCAGGCCGACTGTGTCCCCTGGATATGAACAGCGCTTGAAAGTCCACGAAGAATTGGTGTTAGGCCCTTAGCACTAAGATTCAGGCCTAACAAAAGTTCGCAGTAATTATTTTTAGTGACGTGCTTAGTGCTAAAATCCGCGCATTGGAGCCTCCTTCTTTGTTCGCGTTTACTACCTTGGAAGTCTGACCGTTGGTTGGAAGCTGCACTCGGAAAAGCAGATGCAAGCCAGCTAGTACTTTCTCTTGACGTCTGCATCAGTGAACCTTGTACAGATCATCAGCTGCGAAACGCTTTATAGACTGGATCATAGAAAAGTACGGTATAATCTCAACAGGTTGCATCAAGACGGCGTCGCTAGAAATAGTAGCCAACTAGATAGCTTAATCATGGAATCGCATCCCGGAATGAATGGTCCTAAGCTCTTTTTGAAAGTCAAATGCATCAATTTTCAAATTGCGAATAGTTTGTACACTGTATGAGAAGTACAGTAGTTAGAAAGCCGACGAAGATGATGACGAGTGACCGGAGCGGAGGCAAGTAGAGGCAAATAAATGTCATTTGGGCTAGTATATAGCTGTTGACTTGTAGTCAGAATATCTTTTTGGTTGGCGTATATTAAACTACAGTTTTCGTTTCGTACCGAAGTTTTAGGGGCCACCTTCAGTGGAGGCCAGCGTAGATTAGAGTAATGATAGTACTTGCAACTACAGTAATCCTTTCTGGCGTTTCACTTCCACGGAAATGCAAAAATGGAGAAACCTTACCGTTCAAGTTGCCTGTTTCTCTCCTTGGTGACTATGTATAGCATCATTGAGTAGCATAAGTATATACATTTCTGGATTCAAGTAGGTTTGACCGAAGGTAATTTAATATAGATGCCATAAACTCGATTTTCGCATAACTGATTTTAACCCGCTTCTGCTCGCGCTCTAACATAAATAGTGGTCACAATGTTAAAGCGTCATTCCGTAATAACACGAAATCCGGCGTCCCTTGCTTCTCCAACAAACCAACGCTTTCTCGGTAACTCAACGGTTCGGGCAACTTTGTGCGTAGTAATCGATGTTGTCGGCCCACCCAAGATAAAAATGAAGTAGGGAGATCACAGCACATATTTTACGGCAAAATCCTTTATAGGCTCATTGTTTAGTTTGGTTTGTCGGGTTTAACGTCCCAAAGCGACTCAGGCTATGAGGACTCCTAAAATTTTGACCACCTGGGGTTCTTTAATCTGCACTGACATCGCACACCATACGGGCGCCTTGTTTTTCGCCTCCATCAAAAAGCGGCCATCGAGGCCGGGATTCGATCCCGCATCCTTGAGCATAGCAGTTGAGCGCCCTAACCACTGCGCTCCCTCGGTGGGCCTATAGGCACATGGGTGTGCGCAGAAAGTGTCCGTACGCAGAGGGGGTCACAAAGTCCCTGTCAAGGAATGAGGACATTTAGAATTAAAAGGATGGTTGTAAGAGGGAGATGGCGAAAAATGTCTCTTTGTGGAAACTTTGGTTGATGGCGAGTAACTTACTTAATTACCTAGAGCTAAAACCTAATTAGACGTCGAAAACTTCATGGATGTCGACATAGTGCGCAAACGTCAAAAGAGTCACGGAAGCTGAAATGGTAGAAAATACGTCAAAAATGTGCCAAAACGTGCCAAAACGTTACGAAGCTTTAATACCAGGCCTAGTTATTGCGTTGCAACATTGATAGCAGTGAAGAGTAAAGTAGGAACAAAGAAGCAAAAGAGAAAACGTAAAGAACAGAAAAACTAACAAGACCAACCAAATCAGAAAAACGTATAAAGTCAAAAAGAAAAAGAGCTAAAAAAAGGAGCAAAAAGATTAAAAAAGAAAATGATTGAAAAAGGGAGAAATAGAGCAAACACTTGGAGGAGAGGCTTTCGCCTTGCCGCACTTAGGAGATATCTAGCTGCATCAAACATTCTTTCTTACCATTTTGGTGCCCCGCACATGGAGATATTTGCACGCATTGAGTATTCGTACATAGCCCGATCTGTATAACGCACAGAAAGATCATTTTCGACACAGCGCTGCAGACATGGACATGAGGAACACACATGGGCTCTCTTCATGTCCGCGTCTGCAGCGCTCTTTCAAGAATGATCAACCTTCAAACTGCCTGAGCTGCCGCATTAACGCGGAAAGAAATTGAAGGCTTTTACTGCTGTTTTTTTTTTTTTTAATTTTGCACCGAAACGTGGGTCAAAGATGCAAGGACTGCGTCATCATGCACGCTGTGCATTCTCCATTTTGGCCATGCGAGCTAAAATCTACAAAGAGGAAGGGAAATGCCGCTGCGTAGAATTCACGCTTGCTACTTCCAACTTGACGCTACGAAGGTCTATCTCGCTGTCACGCCTACGAGAATAATGATGTCTCCATTTCAAGAAGAGCTGGTCTTGAGTGTCACTGACCAACAACATTCGTCAAAATGCCCTCAAATCAGTGTTCATTGTCAAAACTTTAGTTGCTGTGACGTATACTTAAAACATACAAATATCACAAACCTCATCTTCATTCCAAAGTTATAAGTACATGACTGCCGCGTACTGATGAACTATTACATATCGCATCGCACTGAGCATCCCTACAAAGTAGCCATCCTTTATGCAAAACAGATATTTTCTTATGCTCATTTGTTCCCCGTACTTCCAATGAATGGAACGATCTTCCAAATGAAATTATATCTATTACTAATACAAATAAATCGCAAAGCTTTAACTTGCACTATAGAAGCCCTACCAGTTTTGTATTTACTAATAAACTTATTGCCGATTTCATAACTAAAATTGTAATATAGGATCATTATTTTTGTACCCGCTTTTTACATTGTTTCCTCTGCATTTCTTTTTTGTACAGGCCTCTGAACTGCCTGTACGACCCTGAGAATAAAGATAAATAAATAAGTTCTCTTGGTATAATGCTTCAGGTATTTGAAAACGGGGTGCAAGCTACATTATGCATGTTGCCATTGCATTCTCTTATTGCATCTTAAAATGACTTTTTTTTTATTGTTCTATTTGCAAAGTTATTTGGTAGATGCTCTTCACAACAAGAGTCAACCGAATTAATTTCCGCGCGCCAAACTTCGAGGAAACATGTATCTATGCTGAATCCATTGCAATATGCTGTCCTTAGAACACAAACGGCAGACTTTCAAGCCAGTATGGGCAAGGAAAACTGGCAATATGGAAGACCGTGAAAGTTTCGCTGGCAACAAGAAACAACCGCCCCTATATAACATGACCTCGCAGTCTGTTTCATAAACACCCCTCCTGGTTTACTCACACCTTTAGAATTCAGCGAAGAAAAAGCACGCATTCTTGGACTAAGCCAAGATACGTGAGGTCATTCTTTCGAAGGCACCTAAAGCAATAGATATTCATAGATGTTCTATGTTTCTTCTTTGTTTCTAGTGCGAGGAACTGGGTCCGTAATTTTCATTAGAATGTTCCAGCCACGTTTGTTTCGCTCGTATTTTGTTGTTGTTCTCACTTTACTGTTTGCTTCGTAGAAAGGAAACGTAATAACACTAGAACACGAAGCCTTAAGTCGATATCTAAAACAATATGTTGCATTTCCAAACTCTTGCAGCGGGTAGTAACCCGGGAAAGGGCCGCCACTGAGCTCTTATTCGCCCATCGTGTTGCAAGCAAGCCTTGTGCACTTCATGCCTGAAAGCTGGAGAGCAATATGCATTGAGTACTCTTTCCTGGGAGAAACCTGATACCATAACAAATGCGAAAACAACTTATGTTTTAAATCCTTTTGTGTCATTGTACACAAGGCGGGAGACTGACTGCATCCTCTTATTGGCTTTCGATTTTTCTTCCGACCCACAGTTTCAAGCGACTTACTTATTTGAAGAGAAACGCAAGTGCAGCTTTTTTTTGTGTGTTCTACAGATGGGATGCTTGCAATAAACTCTGGACATCTTATGCTGCTCTACCGCTGAAAACATTGTGCTTCATCTATTAACCTGTTTCTCGCCTACACTCATTCGTCCAATCTAGCAAGAGATTCGTCTGAAATAACAAGCGTGACTTTTTGTTGTCGTGCTTATACTTGTCTCGAAATATATTCATTGCACATTGATGCTTTACAACGACTCTAGATGTCACTAAATTGTTTGTTTGTTTTTGTTTTCAATAGTGGACAGTCTTAAACCCTATACATTAAAAAAGAAGACGCATCATAGGCTACATGTTTTCTAGTTGAGATTGAAATGTATCATTTTGAACTTATTATTTTGTTTCACATCAGGGAATAGTTGATAGAGTTCGCTGTGATCACTAACACTGAAATTGAGTTTACTTAGTGTATTTGTCGTACGCATTGAACGGCAGTGCTTATTGGTATATTCTTTTTTTGGCGGCCAGTCAGCATTTTATTTTCAGCAAGAGTGTGAGAGTATATGCTCCTTAGTCGTGGCCAATAATTATGCATTTCTCAGCATACCTTTCAGACTCACCTTCATTGTTCATTCTGCTGTAAACAAAAGCCTAATTCATTTCGCAACTTGTCTGGCTACCTGTTCCACGTTTACTACGATGACCATTATTCTCAAACTTTGCCGATTGAATGCGGCGAAAGCAAGTTATACTGATTACCAGTCATGTGAAACCAGAAATTACATTTACATCGTCTGGACTTGAGAGCTTCTCCACGAGGAGTGAGATTTTGCTTTGTACAAGCTTCATCCTACCCATACTCGTCCGACGCCACTTACCAGAAAGGCACTGCTGAACACCTTATTATAAGAGTTAGAGAAATTAGCTGCTTCTAGGAAATAGCCCGACATCAGCGGATTCGGTTTACGTCTAGCTAACTTTAGGGATGTAGGTACATTCCAAAAAAGGTTATTTGGAGCGCGATGGTTTAGCTCTTCAACAAATACAGTAAAATACCACTTGAACGAACGTCACTTAAACGAGGCATTCAGTTGTACGAACTTTATTAATTTCCCCCGCCGAAGCTCTATTAAACGCTATGCAAACGCCCTTCATTTTAACGAAATTCAATTGTTGTTCATTTCAGTTCTACGAACATTTTCTATAACATCATCCCGTGTTTCCCACGTCATACTGAGTATTTCAACCAGAACAACGTGCACGTTTTACTGAATATTTTGAGAAACATATTTTATTAGCGCGTGACGAAAGCTGACCGTCATTTAGCTCTAAGCTCAACTGGCTATCTAAACAAGCTTGTATCCAGCGGAATCACAGCTATCTTTTCATGCTTAATTGGATCCACAGTCACAGCCACCCATAGCCACAACTTCAGCCCTACAAAGCAACCTCCATTTCTTGCTTAACTTGCTCGTCCAGGGAGATGCTCTGCTAGTCGCTAAGCGAACTTAGTAGCTGGCGCTGGTCGACCGGTCCAGTTAAGCAGGAATTGGAAGCACATTGGACCATCAAAGTACTTCCGTAGTCTTATACAAGAGTAACCCTCATTGAGTAAACTTCCTTCATCTAATTTCGTTTCCCTGCGTTTGAAGAGAAAGTTTTGGATGCTTTTTGATAATCATTGCCTTCATTTATTCAAAAATTCAAAGCTAGGCGGTCACGCACGGACAGACATTAGGTAAGCAAATTTCTGTTTAATGGCTCACATTCGTATAGTAAGGTTCTCCATTACGTGGCCTTGAGCCTATGGCTTTTGTGATGACGACCTGCTTCATCTAGACGGTTCCTAAATCTGTAGCATTGCTTCCTCCTTGTGTCTGCATTTCTTCCACTATGTGACTGAAACAGTCTTTCTTCTCCTTAAACCACGTGATTCTCGTCCTCTCAACTTCATGCTAAAACAGCCAACTTTTCGTAAAGATGATTCTCCTTTCAACTAGATTCCTAACATTTAATTGCTGAAACAGGGCTCTTAGGGGGACACTAATAAGATCGGTTAAGTTCTAAACTGTGGTAGTGCAAAACTTAAAATTTCTGTCTACCTCAACAATGACAAAATTTCACGGCCGATGACTAAACCTGGTTAATTGATTCATGTTTTTCCTAACAGCTCGCGGTACGAGTGCTACCTTGTCATTATGCAGCTTGCACATCCGGTTTTCCCGAATAAGTGACATTATCGCTCAAAATCAACATCTTTCAAGAGTTTCAGCAGCTTAATATTACTGGTGCTCGCGTTTAGTTCACAAGGAGGCAAACAGAATAAAGAAAATTGTTCTGCTTGAACTCAGGACAGCGTATCGAGCTATTGAAAGGAAAATGATAAGGGTAAGTTGCAATGTTAAAAGACAAAAAGCAAGAAGAGTGCGTCAGGAAACATGTGCGGGTTTATGATATCCTAGTGAATATCAAGCAGACAATATGAGCCGGCTAAGTAGGGCGTCAGCGAAGCAACCGTGGTCGTTAAGGATGATGCATTACTTTATAAGAGGGCACAAGCTTAGCAAGGGACGGCAGAAAGTTAAGGGAAAGTTAGTTGGGGTTAGGCCATCGCGGCTGGCACATAACCTGGTTAACTGGAGGTATATGTGAGAGGCCCCGGTCCTACAGTGGGTATATTCAGGAAACTTACCATCATGCACTTATGAGAAATTCCAGGATATTTTATTAGCTCAGGAGTTCATCAGTCTCAACGCCTCATATCGCGGGTTTTAAGTACCTCTCTCTTAGTAGACTGTTAATAGAGCTTTGTGTCTTGATGCGTTCGGTTAAGTAACAAAGTGACGCTTAAGCAGAAAGGTCATTGAATTGTGTTCTTTTTCTATTGTTGCCACAAGAAAAGAGCACATTTTTCTCAACTGTTCAATGCAGCTGCCGCAATCAGGCCGCAGCTACAGCCACTAATCTCAAAGCCCGCCTAAGTTATGTAATTCTTCTGCCATTCAAATACACAGTTTGGCCCCTTTCAGCCGCAGAAGCACTACCCAGCTCGGCACGATGTGGGTCTAGGGCATAATACGGAAACTAAAATTACCCAGAAAATTTATGTATGAAATATTTGCAAATCAGCTTCACACGTTCTTTCGCTGAAACCAGCTAATGCCGAGATTACCTAGCTCATCTTTATTTTTTATTTTCCTTTTGTTTTCCGCATCATTTTTTTCCAAGTTTCTTTTAAAGATTTAAACATTCATTTTCTTAAATGGACTACAGTGCAGTCCTCCTACGGAGCTTCCATGTTGTGCCGCGGTTCCCTAAGTCATCCGGTGTCCCCGCGCCATCTAGTACTGGTCCGTAAAAACCCTCTCCTAGATTTGTGACGCCAGCCACGAGATGGCCATAGCGTCTCCGACGCTTTGGGAGCTCCAACTTATGCCGCATGCGCCACCTTCTGGTTGCTGTTGCAAACCTCGGATGGGACTCCGTGATTGTTGCTTCATACTGGACTCGGTTGGAACACTCGGGACTCGGAGCCAAATAAACGAAAGGCAGCACCGCCGCTTCTGGGCCGTCTACTCAAGCACACGATCAAAACAACTCGAGAGTTCGGCTACTGGTATTTAAAGAACCCACAAGTCTGTCAATGTCAGCCTCAAAACTTTTCAGGTCGCTGAAGTGAATACGATGGATATTCAATACTTTTTGCCTCTTAATCTGTAACCTATTTAAGTAACGAAAATGAAAGACGTTGCAACAGCAAGAAAAATTCAAATCTCCTATTTGGAGCACTAATTCATTTCCTGAAACCTTTCCCAATGACGTTCATGCACTTCCGTCGAGGGTGCATTAGTGTTTTAAACTGCCTCAGAAAAATGAAACCAGCTGCTGGGGACACCAACCTCTCTTTGCATTTGCGACAGCATTCTAAGACACAAAGCACACGTCCTTCAGATGTTCCCTAAGCTTCAGTTGGAGCCACAAGTCACATGTGGCTAGGTTCGGACCAAAGGTGTGTGAGGCAGATCATCCTGGAAGTGTAGCTTCTCCAACACTCCCGCAGTCTCTCGCCTTGCGTGTTGCGGAGCGTCTTGAAGCTGAAGGATCGCATCATGCAGTATTTCTAGAAGTACACTCATAGGATCACTCAATCGTCTGTATGTGCCGTCCCTCTGATTGGCTAAGCTGTTTCGTGATGATTTAATAGCCGCAGCCATAGCAACCTACACCCGAGGGTCATCATAACAACCACCAGTACCGTAGCCCCCCCCCCCCCCCCCCGCCTTGGTTGAAGCAACCAGTCTTAAAAAATCACGACCATGCATCTGGCAGGTGGTATTTTGCTGGTCACAAGGCCGGCATTGATTTGTCGTGAGTTGTGTGACGTCACAAGACTAAACATCATGATCGACGGGAAAGGAGCTCGCAGCTCGGGCCGCTCCTTCCATTTGGAAAGGTGAGATGCGATCGAACACCGTCTAAAATCTTTTAAAAGGTACTAATTAGCCTTAGCAGGAACATTTTGGATGCACTAAGCTTAGTTTAATTCTGCTCACATAATCGTAACAACACAAAATAGAATTTCATACCTCAACCAGTGACTGGCAGAACTTGAACCCTAGATGAGTTCATAATTTCCAAAATGCAATTAACCAGACCATGGCATACACCAGTTTGCAATTGCGTTGCCAAGATAGCATCACAGCATGAAAGGTTTGGAAACCTGTTGCACTCAAATGTGTGCAAAAATAAGTGCGAACAAAACAACAGCTGGTAAGCAGAATGAGACAAAGGCAAGCTTACCCACACCGGCCCCACATATAACTTAGCACAACACTTCCGTCACTTCGCTACACTAAACCAGTGCATCAAAATGCAGCCTTCAGGTCTGCATTGGCAAAAAGTTTTCATTACTCTCTGCAATACACCTGGTTCTAGCATCTTTGGTACGTAGCTACCAGCGTTCCTCCCAGCGGTGTCAATCTCTCTCTTTTCTTTCACTGTAATAATACTTCCACACCCAGGATACCAAAATGCCTGATACTGCGGCGACCTGACCTTTGACCTTAACCTAAACTATGAGGCAAACCAGTACTTCTCGGCATACTGCCATTGGCGTAACCGGAATATGCCTCCCTCAATTTTTGAGCACGAAATATAAGCAAAAATGCGCATAAGTCCTTCAGCGTCTGCAGACAGTTTTCCCCGTTGTCTTATATCACGTCTTATGCCATCACATTTGCATCGTCATCGTCCCAGAAGATAATTTTCATGGGTCTAAGCTGATTATAGGATCGTGAACTCCATCGAATCAGCAGAGGTCGGACGCCTGTCCAACATGCTCGGGTGTTTAGTCTACAGTTAGTGGCGACCAGCCAATAACTAATTAATGTTGCGATTTGTTTAAAGAAAACATTTACCTATTGTTATATATTCTTTGTCGGACGCGCTTGCTATCGATTGTCCACTGACAAGGCACCCTCTTGGAACACTTTCATGGACTTACCTCGTAGTTTACGATCTGCTTAGCTCTTCCAAGAGACACGCCGGCAATGTACACGATACCCATGTGCCTGATGCGACGATCCACGCAAACCAAATCATCAACACGCGCCGCGAGCTCCAAGTCGACTCGGGTCCTTGTCTTTTACAGTCGACATGGTTATTTCTAAACACATGTGATTCACTCCCGCATCCTGGCTTTGCTAACGCCCACTACGCCTCCCTATAAAAAAAAGGCTCATTCAATGCTGGATATCGATGTGCAGAATAATCTGAGCCCTCAAAAATTTAATTACGCCGTGTTGTTTTAACTGTACGCCAATCTAGAGAGACATTCTGCTTGTGACGCTTTCGATAATGATATTGCCTCCTGTTGACTGAAAACAACCGTCAAAATGGGAATGCCATTTTTTCTACTGATATTGCCACGTGCCTAGCGCCGCGCGACAGCCGTTTTTGGGGCCGACGACGACGAAGCGGTGGTTGGCACGAGCGGCGCGCTGGTGCTGGACTCTGTGACTCTGTGTTCGGAACGACAAGCCGACCTTATTCTCGGGTCCTCGGCTACGTGTACTCTCACGGCTTCCTCTGACTTCAGTCGTGACACTGGTGGAGGTGCCATCGATGATCCCTTCTCCTGCGGACGACACTACGCGGCCGCCTCTCGTGACCACTCCTGTTCACCGTACCAGCCGACAGCTCCGAGGCTTGTCCCCCGAGGCCTTCCCTCTTGACGAAGAGAATCTGGCTGTGGCAACGACACCGCCCGCCCGTACCATGACTGTCCCTTCCACCCCTTCGTCCTGTCTCATCCTTCAGACCCCACGTACCCCTAAACCATTTCACGGTGAGCAGTTTGAAGACGCCGAGGACTGGCTGGCTCACTATGAAAGGGTCGCGACGTTTAACGGCTGGGACGACGCTGCGAAAATGCGGAACGTCTACTTCAGCCTTGAAGACGCTGCTCGGACATGGTTCGAGAACCGCGAGGCCACATTCTCTACGTGGCCGGCCTTCCAAAGTCAGCTCCTCGGTACGTACGCCAACAGTGACCGCCGAGAGAATGCCGAGCGTGCCCTGACCTCTCGAGTTCAGCGTCAGAACGAGGGGGTCGCAATGTACGTTGAAGACGTTATGCGCCTTTGCCATCGCGCCGACCCGTCTATGAGTGAGGAGAAGAAGGTTCGGCACCTGATGCACGGCGTCAAAGAACAGCTTTTTTCCGGTCTCGTGCGGAACCCGCCCACCGCCGTCGCGGCGTTTCTGGCTGAAGCTGTGACCATGGAGAAACTGCTACAGCAGCGATGCAGCCAGTACGGTCGGCTGAATTCCATCTCCACACTACCGCTGTCTGACCGAACCGACTACAATCCCGGGGCAGATATGAGCTCCCTTCGCGACCTCATTCGCACCGTTGTTCGCGAGGAGCTCCAGAAAGTTCATGGATCATTTACTCCTGGCGTAGCTTCCCTGGCCGGCATCATCCGTGAGGAGGTCCAGAACGCACTCACGCCACCAACAAGTACAGTCGTTCCACCACCACCCCCGGGCCCCACCGAGCGGATGACTTATGCTGATGTCACACGCCGCCCAGCCCTGCTACCTACCCCTTCGCCTTACACGCAACCTCAGGTCGCTGTGCACGCTGCGGCACCACTGCCCCTTCGGGCAGATCCGCGCCAGGCGCCCCGGAAAACTGATCTCTGACGCGCTCCAGATAACCGCCCTCTCTGCTACCACTGTGGCGAGGCAGGTCACCTGCACCGGCAGTGCCCTTATCGTCAGATGGGCCTTAGGGGATTTTCCCCCGACAGCCCTCGTCCACGGCCTGGTCAGCGGCCTCGGGACATCGCCGAGTACGTCACCCGCCAGCGTACGTCACCCGCCAGTCTGCCACATTCTCCTCGTCGCGAGTCGCGCTCGCCTTGGCCTCATCGCTCTTCATCCTCTGGGTCACGGTATACCGCTGGACGCCATGGTTCCTCGAGCCCTCATCGGGAAAACTAGCTCCGGCGACCTTTGGGGGCGAGGCCGCCGCACACCGATTCGCTGTAAAGCTTCCACCGCCGCACCGCTCGATTCACCCCGACGTCGAACGCCGAATTCCTGTCCAGTTTTCGCCGCACAGACCAGATCGCCCCGACGTCGTCCGCATCGCCGACCAGTTATCACCGCCGTGTCGCTTAAATCGCCCCGACGCAGACCACACAACTGCCGCCCAGCTTCCGTCGCCGCACCGCTTGCTTCACTCCGACCTGCCGTCGACATTGAATTGTCCCGACGCCGACCACCCAACCGCCGTCCAGCTTCCGCCACCACACCGCTCACTTCCCTCCGAACCGACGTCGACAGGCCCTTGTCTTGGCCGGGTCTCCCTGGACATCCCTATTATCGTCGACACGAAGGAGGTCAGCGCTTTAGTTGATACGGGAGCCGATTATTCTATCCTTAGCGGGCGGCTTACAAGGACACTGAAAAAGGTGATGACGCCATGGAACGGACCAGACATACGTACGGCAGGCAGACATGTGGTTGCACCACTGGGTATGTGTACAGCCCGGGTTACGGTGCGAGGCTGCACATTTGTTGCGACTTTTCTCGTTCTACGCGAATGCTCCCGTGATGTTATTCTTGGCATCGACTTCCTTCGTGAGCACGGTGCCACTATAGATCTACCGAACCGCTTGGTGACGTTTTCCGCCAAACTGGCCACTGAAAGGCATGAGTACCGCGGGTCCCACTCCACGCTGCGAGTCGCCGATGATAGCCTCACAGTGCCGCCACGCGCCAGCATCCTCGCCAGAGTTACTTGTGACGAGCCACATCACGGCCTCCGGGTTGTTGAGCCTAATGTCTCCCTCTCACTCGCCTTGGGAGTTTCTGTGGCAAGAGGTCTTTGTTTCCTTCGCGGAAAAGAGACGGAGGTACTTGTCACCAATTTCTCCAATGAACATCGACATCTGTTCCGTGGCACTGTCATTGCTTACGTCGACCATCTGCACGAAGTCGCCGAATGTTTTGCTTCAGAGGAAGCTGCGCCTAGCACTGAACCGGGTGATGCCGTACACGCTGTCGACATCAATTCTAGCCTTTCCTCCGTTGAAAAGAGGCAACTCCGAGATCTATTGCTGGAGTTTCGTGTGTGCTTCACGTCTTCATCTAAAGTGCAGCAAACATCGGTCATTAAACACCGGATCATCACGCATGAAGGCACTCGACCCATCCATCAGCAGCCCTATCGTGTGTCACCTCGGGAGAGAGACGCTATCCAACAGCAAGTCAAGGAGATGCTCGCCGATGGCGTCATTCAACCTTCAAGCAGCCCATGGTCGTCGCCTGTAGTCCTCGTTAAAAAGAAAGACGGAACACTTCGTTTCTGCGTTGACTATCGGAAACTTAACAGTAAGACAAAGAAAGACGTCTATCCGTTGCCACGGATTGATGACTCTCTCGACCGACTTCGCCGAGCCAAGTACTTCTCCATTGACCTCAGGAGTGGTTATTGGCAAATTGAAGTTGATGAGAGGGACCGTGAAAAAACTGCCTTTGTAACACCAGATGGGCTCTATGAATTCCGCGTCCTCCCGTTTGGGCTCTGCTGTGCTCCTGCCACCTTCCAGCGGATGATGGACACTGTGCTCACAGGTCTTAAGTGGCAGACGTGCCTTGTTTATCTCGACGACATGATAATTTTTTCACCGACGTTCACGAAACACCTGCGCCGCCTGAGAACTGTCCTCGAAGCTGTCCGGTCTGCCAACCTTTCTCTCAAGCCTCAAAAGTGCCACTTCGGGTTCACCGAATTGAAGTTTCTTGGGCACATCGTGAGTGCTGATGGCATCCGAGCTGACCCTAAGAAACTTGCTGCCGTTGCTGCCTTTCCCGTCCCCGTCCACAAAAAAGCAGTGCGACGGTTTTTGGGGCTGTGCTCCTATTATCGTCGCTTTATCAAAAACTTTGCACAGATGGCCAGCCCTCTGACTCTCCTGACTCGAGATGACGCATCATTTTCCTGGGGCGCCGAGCAGCAGATGGCTTTCGACGAGTTACGACGCCGGCTCCAGTCACCCCCGATCCTGGCACATTTCGATGATGATGCCGACACAGAATTACACACGGATGCGAGCAACGTCGGCATTGGTGCCGTTCTAGTTCAGCACCAAGACGGGGTCGAGAACGTAATTGCCTACGCCAGCCGTGCACTTTCCCGTGCTGAGTGTAACTATTCCACCACTTAAAAAGAATGTTTGGCGGTAGTATGGGCCGCTAACAAGTTCCGCCCGTACCTATATGGCCGACCGTTTCGCGTCATCACTGACCATCACTCGCTGTGTTGGCTGAAAAACTTAAAGGATCCTTGTGGCCGCTCAGCACGTTGGGCATTGCGCCTACAGGAGTTCGATTTTGATGTTATTTATAAGTCTGGTCGGAAGCACACCGATGCTGATAGCCTGTCCCGCGCGCCCGTCTTCCCTCCTTCGTCAGATGCCACCGACGACGATAGCTTCCTCGGAGCAGTCACCACGTCCGATCTCGCCTCCAAACAGCGTGCCGACGGCGAGTTGTGACTGATTATTGACCATCTTGAAGGTGGGCATCCTACAATACCCCGGTACCTTGCTCGGGGGTTGTCGTCGTATTGCCTCCGCAATGGGGTGCTTTATAAGAATTCTATGTCGAGTGCGAAAACATACCTGCTAGTCATACCAGCTGATATAAGGCACGAAATCCTCCTGGCCTGCCACGACGAACCAACTTCAGGGCATCTTGGCTTGGCACGCACCCTAAACCGAGTCCGGCAGAACTACTACTGGCCACATCTTTCTCCGAGCGTTAGACGTTACGTACAGACTTGTCGACAGTGCCAGCGGCGAAAAAAAACCCACGCTCAAGCCATCCGGAATGTTACAATCTATTGAACCACCCCTCACACCCTTCGAGCAAGTGGGCATGGACCTTTTAGGCCCATTTCCTTTATCCTCGAACGGACATAAGTGGATCGGAGTCGCCACAGACTACTTAACACGCTACGCTGAAACGAAGGCCCTTGCCCGAGGTACCGCCGGCGAAGTTGCTCGATTCTTTATGAGCGACATTGTGCTCAGACACGGTGCACCGTCGACCATCATTACTGACTGCGGAAAGGCGTTTACAGCTCGGCTACTGCGGGACACCTTAACTCTCAGCCACACCGAGCATCGCACAACAACAGCGTATCACCCTCAGACAAATGGATTAACGGAACGACTAAACAAAACTTTGGCGGACATGATTTTAATGTACATCGACGTTGAGCATAAAATGTGGGACGAGATCCTGCCGTATGTCACCTTCGCCTACAATACGGCGCCGCAGGAAACCACGAAGTTTACGCCGTTCTGTCTCGTATATGGCAGAGAGGCCCGCACGATGCTGGACGCAATGCTCCCGTGCGGGGAAGAAGCGGTCGAACCCGACGCCGCCCATTTCGCAGAACAGGCCGAGCAAGCCCGTCAGCTGGCCCGCTTGCACATCAAGGAGCAGCATGCCACCGACGCTCGACACTATAACATTCGGCACAGGAAGGCCCACTACGAACCAGGGGACCAAGTGTGGGTGTGGACCCCGTGCGCCACAAAGGCTTGAGCGAGAAACTACTCCACCGCTATTTCGGACCCTATAAAGTCCTGCGCCGCTTAAACAACGTCAATTACGAAGTCATTCCAGATGGAACTCTGACCATCAGTGTTCGACGCCAGCGGCCTGACATTGTGCATGTGGTGCGCTTAAAGCCGTACTTTTCGCGTGACTGAGCGTTCCCTGCAAGTGAAACCTTGCGTTATTGTACAGTTCACCTCACGCCTAACTTTTTTTTCTCCTCTAACCTTGTCATCGAGACGATGTTTTCTTTCACGGGGGGGGGGGGGGGGGGGGGAATATTGCCACGTGCCTAGCGCCGCGCGACAGCCGTTTTTGGGGCCGACGACGACGAAGCGGTGGTTGGCACGAGCGGCGCGCTGGTGCTGGACTCTGTGACTCTGTGTTCGGAACGACAAGCCGACCTTATTCTCGGGTCCTCGGCTACGTGTACTCTCACGGCTTCCTCTGACTTCAGTCGTGACAATATATACATCTTTGTGATTTCCTAAGTTAATCAACCCGTTGTTGTCCTGGAAAAACAATACAATCAATACCTTTTGCATGCTAAGCGCTTATTATGTCAGGATTTTTTGAATGAATCTGCTTCTTTTATGTCCTCGGCTCGCATATGAGATTCACTTGTTTCAAAGCTACTTAAATGCGCGAAGGCGAAGGCAAGTAGCACCGCGCTATGTGTGTCTATGTTCACACTCACGTCAATCTCCGTTCAGGAAGGGCGATAATGGTAGTGTCCCACGTTCAAAGGCCAATTTGTTACATCTCTGAGTGGAATTAATCAACTTCGCAAGCTCTCTATGTAGGCGAGGTTCGCGGGGTGATGCATAGGGGATTGTTTATCTCGGCTGTTGCATGCTTTATGCTGACGCGTTCTGTCGTAACCGAAGTTTTTTCAGGGAACTATAAAACTAAAAAATAATAAAACTAATAAAACTAAAACGTTTCTTGGTGGAACAGGGCATGGCCCACCGGGTCTTGTATTACACCACCGAGCACCCACAAAAGTAAACAAACTCAGGGACTCAATGTTTGCCTGCATGAAATGAGCCAGTTGTGTTAGCGTAAGTGCACCTCTTAGGCTGATGTTTTCCTCTACACCTCGCAGATGCGTCTTTTTATGCCGCTGTTTGCCACTTGATGACGCGCTGATCGGCGCTGCTCAAAGCCCACGACATCTCCCTTTCTGCTGAGAGAAAGGCAACGGTCCAACCGGCTCGAACGGCAGAATATGGGTTCACTTATTATGGATGTCGATTGTTAAACGTGCTTTTTTGTTTTACGACAGCCCTGTGGTTATTGATACGACCATGGTTGGCATGCTGCCTATTTCATAGTTCCGTGGGATGCTGCTCGACTTATAATTCGCACACTTGTTCTCAAAAAGGGGCGTTCCTTACTTGACATATTCAATGTTGCACTTTGCAAGCCTTGTGGACCTAGGAGCTAGTTATCTCCATTCCTTAATTTTAATTCACTTTCCCCCTGCATCGTCACAAACACTCGGTGGCACATGGCAGAGTTATATTTATCAGGCTCCTTATTTGAAAATAATTTACCCTGGTAGGAAACTTCCACCCTTCTACGTGCTTTTCTGTGATACCAACACTAAATGTGTATTAAGATATTCCTTCGCGAACTATTTGGCGGTTTTTACACTGCTGCAAGGTTGCTATTTTCGGCATGTTACAAACTTGGTGTTATGCGACTTGAGCCCTAGTGTTTCGTGTGCGTTCGCAGGCAGTATAGTGTCAAGAGCATTAGTTCATATTCTGGTTTCCTGTGGTCACTGCGTATCTAACATCTGTCCTCGTAGTTTGCAAACTTTTTTTTTTCAATTCTAGGACACTATACGGATTGCTTTGCTTTTGCGAAACCCATTTCTTCCCATTGGGTGGTCACGAAGCCTTTGGAGCGCTTACGTCCTTAGCCTATAGGCGGAAGAGAAAGTATGTTGCCTTTGAAAAGTAACTTTTTTGACAGCGATATTTAACTTCTCGCTTCGGTGTAGTGCGTCATTTCTGGAGTTACGCCGTGCAAGATTCAGTGCGAAGGCACATGGACTAATCAGTTTGGCTGCGTAGGCACTGTTTGGATGCTTTTCTTTTTTTTCGTTCAACATTTCCATGGCACTGGCAGCTCCTCCCCAGGGGGGAATTCATTCCCCTCCTTTCTAGTAGTTCTGTTTGATGTTTTTCAAGAAAGCAGGTCAGCTGGGTCTATTTTATTCTCTGTCGTGTGAGGGAGCGTAAAGTAATACTCAAGATCACGCATGCCGTGCTAGATTCTACGACTTAGTTAATTCGGTAAATTGTTTATAAATACGGGCATGCAATGACAGCGACATATTACGTTCCTGTGATCTGCTAATAGCGCAAACGGGAGTCTAAGCGCGTATTTGTAAATGTTTTCAGATAATTTAGTCAAAGCTCGGGCATTTTATAAGGGTGGAAGCCTTTCTTGCCTCATGACGCGGAAACGTGGCGTCATCAGAACGTGTAAGCACGAGCTGTGGGCACAGCTGTAGACAGAGCTGTGAACAGGATGTGCGGATAGCCCGTGTCGACATTCTCATGCTATTCATTATTAAAAATGTATCTTTAGAGCAATACTCGTGCCACCACCCTTCGGTGCCCAGCCTACCAAGCCAACTACTACTCTACGCAGAATTTCATCTTTTCAACATGACATTTATTGCATTGAAACAGCGTTCTATGTACACAAACGATGCACACAGCTCCTTTCATAATAATTTGCGCTCTACGATGACTTCATGCGAACGTGTTGATAATACTCTATTATCTAGTTTAAAGACTCTGGATGGCGTTGATGGAAAAAGAAGAAAGATGACTGCTAAGTAAAGTATGCGCCAGAAACAAGAAAGAAAGAAAAAAGTAAAAGAAAAATAAAACTGAAATATTAGTAACAAAGGCCACCCAGGTAATTATTTTATTCTGTAAACACCACTTCTCTATGCCAGGCAGTGAGCGTAATAAAAATGCACCGGGTACAAGCATTTCTTGCACGTGCTGGAGGAGACGTGCACTCAAACGGTAAGGGGTGCTGGGGACGTTGCACACTTACAATTCGCTTCACACTGTCGACATTTTGCTCCAATTTGGCTTGTTACTACCACTCGATGCCTCTCAGCGATTTGACCCTGCCAAAAAATTAGGGAGAGCTTACCCAAATGACTCGCTGACCCTTTGAACGGCTAGACTTCGGAAAAGTTCCATCGGTCCGTCAGGCTGTACTGTGCTTACCGAAAATTTCAAAGTTTTCTCCCGGAATGCATATTTGCTGATAATTATCTCACGTTAAGCGGCCAACTCGACACTGTACGAACATTTGAGCTGTGCTTTTCAGCTACTTTTTATCAAATATGTAATATAGAACAAATATTTCGGTAGTCCTTCTAGCATCCGTAGCATAACTGCATTGCTGCACGCTTGCCGAAGAGAAGTCCGTCGACAGAGACTAGTTCAAATACAATAATTAATGTCGAAACTTCACGTGACTGTTCGAAACAAAAGTACTCGGCACTGGTTTGCTTGTTTGTCCAAACACCTGAAGTCTCTGCCAATTCGGCAGCGCAGTTATCGATCGTAGAAGTAAATGTGCGTTACAGCAACCGAAAGCCAGTAATGCAAGGGATCCATCCATCATATGGACATTGCCACCCTTCCACGAGCCGTCTGCGTTAAGTGTGACCACAGTCCCGTTCTTGGTTTCTTTTTCTTTCTGTCATCGGGAAACATCACTCAGTTGTCTGTTCAACATATTGTATTACATCGAGGGGTTTTCCACGTTTTCAATTCTGCATTTGTTTGCATAAGCAACGTACAGGTGCTCACCTTTTATAAATTACTGCATAGGGCTTTCTGCCGAGGATTCCTGTGATGCGGTGCTCGGTATCCATCATTTCAAGTCGATGTCAGCTTGATACAGTGAACCACTATGTCTTATACGTCACCCATACACGTTTCGCGCCTACTCCAGTGACTTTATGGAATGTCTAGTAACTATAACCATACCAGACGACTTAAACGGGAGCTTTTTACAATTTTTATAATGAAAACACCCCAGCCTATTGTGCCCTTCCATTTAATCATGGCTGTGAAGCGCCCTTCTGTGAGGCTTCCTACCTCCTCAACAACAGCGGTTGTCCGTCCCCAGCGGCAAATCTCGGTTGCCTCCTGCTACACTACTATAGGACAACGTGTCGCCTCGGCGGCCTTGTTTTGTCTTAGTTCGGTACACCCTTAATACTCTTTACTTACCGCAACGCCTGGAATCACCACAACAAGGTTGTTGCGGATAGTTCGTCTTTCACTGCTATGTGCTTACTTTGTTCAAGAGTTATTAAAAGGTTTCTAAAAAGCACGTCCACATTTATGAGGGTTTTGCTTGCACACATTGTGGTTCACTCATTGGTAGACAATTTAGTTCTCGGAACAAAGCTTTATTCAAGAACCCTCACCACTGGGTCGTATGATTTCACCAGCTCATCAGTGAGCTTGCGCACGGTGTGCACATTATCTGTTTTCTCGCCTATTGTATGGAGCAGACTCTTAAACTGTATTGCGTTAATTTGCTTGGGGGCACCACTGCCACCTTCAGCGTCACCATCTATTTTAATTAGTCGCAGGGCTAATTTAAGTTCAATTCATCGGCATATCGACAGTGATGAGACTGAACATAGACGCGTCCGTCGCGTTTCCGCCAGCGCGAGATTCGTGCATGCTTCGCGTACCGTTTAGGCGCAGTACACTTACTAGACCACCGATGTAGTGTGTGCTCGCTTCTCGCTGCATCGGACTCGTTGTCCTCCTTAGGAACTTCACGTGACTTGCTGTATTCTGTGACTTACTGGACATATTCCACCTACAACTTTGACTTAGTAACTTCCAGTTCGTAGTAACTTCCAGTGCGGCTCATGAGCAAAAAGAGACATGAAATGAACATCTTGGGCGAGGTGACCGCTTTTCGTCGGAGACTATATCCAAAGACGCCGGTATGATTTGGAATACCAGTGCACAGTAAATAGGCAAGTGCGGTCAAAATTATTTTAGAGCTCTCCACCACGACATCTGTCATCACTATGAATTACTTTGGCACGTTAAGCTAGGCCGTGAGTGTAATCCTTGCGGACGCGTTCTTTTTTTTTTTTTTGTAATTTAGCTTTACTCTTCGCACTGCAACTTCCTAGGCCCTAGAGGGATGCGTTTGACATCCAGCAGCTGCAGCAGGCCTAGCGTGAGCTGTATTGCCCACGTCACCGCCCGCTTTTTCGTCTTCCTAGTTCGCAGCACTATACCCGAAGCCACCGAGCGATCGCCCCGGTCGTAAACATAAAGCATCGGCGCTGTGATACCACGCGACTATACGGGGGTTTAGCCCTTGCTTCGCCTGCGCTGGAATGCTCAGTTTCGTCATAGATGAGGTGCGCGCTGGTCTGACTGCAGTCAACGCTTCGGCGCAGGCGTCAGGCTGAGCCTCAACATCCAACCGATATAACTCGCCGAAAAGCAGCAGCGAAGAAACAGCGTAATAGGGTCGAGGCAGAGGCCGGCATAGAGCGAGAAGCTCGCATAAGGAAGAGAAGCCAACAATAATTCGCCACCTGGCAGCAGTGCGTTCCCCGCCAAACAAATCAGCATCATTTATCCGTTGTACGCAGAGGCCCTCTCACCGCTCCCTCATCGAATTTATTAGATCGACCAGAAGTTACTTATTTATGTAACCCTTTATTATTTTTAACAACTTCAACGCCAGTACGAAAGTATGCCGTGTTTAACAGAGCTTACGCTCGGATGACTGGCAGAAACCTTAATATGACAGCTCTACACAGGGCACTAACTATTGATCAGAGCTCCAGCTGCCAGCGTAGAAGTGTGCCGTAGCTGAATCCTGTCGAGTTTTCTTTTTAAGATGAGAGTATTAGCAAGGAGTGTATAGCAGCCCTTTTAGAGCACGGAACACCTATGGCCATATGGTCGTGATGGGCCTAGATTGGAAGAAACAGAGGCTAAAAGTGTCGACTCTAGGCCCCAAGAGAGGCCGGGCGTTGCGCAACTATCTTCCAGGCTGTTTCTTCGTTCTTAATTATGAAAAAATTATGGTGCATTATTCTCCCGTTTTCCCCTGCAAGGAGTAAATTTCGGGGCACTTGAGGAGCCTTAAAATAACTGACACCAACGAATACGGTACTCGGCAATGAAGAATTTTGGCGCAGAAAAAAGATAGTCAGATGAATTCACATTATATGAAGCATGAATTCATTCTGTTAGTGCGACAGTTTCACGAAGCCACAATCCACTGTGCTACTGGTCGACTGCTTTACCTAATGACCAATCCGGGAAATTATACGAATTTTACTGCGACTCTCAGCTTCCGGTCGAATAGCGAGAGCAAGTTGGTAAACGAAAAAATTTCGTGAAAACTACTGAGAATGCGAATTGAACACGCAACAACTCGATAATTCTGAGCGCACTATATTTGCGTTGCTTTTCTGAAAGCGAAAAGCAGTAGTTCGCATCCACTTGTGCTGTTTCTTTCTTTCTTTTTTTTTTTTGTTGTTTTTTACATCACTCTGCAAAATATTTTTCTGAACATGCAGACAAATCTGAGGCACATTTAAATTCGCTTTTAAAGCCAGGACGCGATGCCGTTAAGGGTTCTTTAGAATACCTACGCTGCCGTTTACAACTGTCCTAGACGTCAATACTCCGAACGATCACGGTTATTTAGGGCCGCACAGATTTTTATACAACATGTTGGCTTGCGCCACTTGCAGTAGGAAAGCCACCTCAGGTGCCCTATCACTTATGCATTTAAATATGGGGGACGCTTAAGCTTTACTTTTCAGGGCAAGATATCAGCGCGATACGCGGTCCCTCAGGATCTGGATGCTGCCGTTCACCATAACGAGGGACCGCACAAAATACAAGGGGACGCAAACGAAGCACACAGATGAAAAAGGCAGCGCTTGCACTCATGTCTATGTTGTGACTTCTGTTGTGTCCTCGTTTTTCATTTTTATTTTTTTCTGTGTGTGTGTGTGTGGGGGGGGGGGGGGCACCGCCTCTCTACGGCCAATCTCCAACAAGACTGCCCCGACTTATTAATCAATGGCATTCATCAAACTTTCCGAGAACTCTACCAGTTTCGATGCTGACAAAAAGTACCCGTTTTAGCTTTTAACAGCGCGAATATTGTCTTCTCTGCTCCAGAGCAGTGCTAAGTGGAACCTGGTCTGATGGCCTTTGTCGGGACCGTCTTCTGCGGGTTGGTCTCAGAGGGCGAAAACTCCTCGGATGTCTGGCAGCTCATCGAAGAAGCAATCTTTGAACTTTGCTTATTTGAAGTGCATCTGCATACACTTCAGGAAGGGTGCCTTATTTTAGATGCCGGTATTTTCGGTGAAGTAGCCACCACCTTAGCTTCTTCATTCCACTAATGGTCGATGTCTCTTGTCATGACGAGACACCGATCTAAAAGGAGCTGCGTGTTTTCCTGGACGGAGCGTTCGGTGGTATTGATGTCTTAGATCCCTGAGCTTGCAGTGATTAATGATGGATCGGTACGCTCAATTCTTTAGTGAGAGCGTTTAGAGGAACGTGGTGGGTCAAAGTTTTCGGAGCACGTATGGCTATATCGCTTGAATCTTGATGAGCTTCAGCCGAAGGTCCATGATCGCCTCATGTTCACTTAGAAAATTCTTACTCAAACTTTTATCGCAGGAACAATACTACTGGCCCAGAAAGATAGCCGGATAAGTATGTCCTTTTTACTGCTACTACTGCGGTGCATCGTCCCGGTGGCGTAATTAGGCTATCACCATACGTGTGGATCAGAAGACCATCCAAAATGGGCGTAACTTTCTTAATCTGGTCCTCAGCTCCAGCATCCACAAGGCACTGTTAGGCCATTGACAGCTGCTTCAAGGATGCATGTTTGTGCCATAGCAATGCGTATCGCCAATGGTGTCTGATGTCACTTTCATTATTGCCACCTGGTGTCTCCATCTTCTTGCTGCGCCTGGAAGAAGAGGACACTGAAGTTGACTCGCGTGCTGAGCGCCGAACGTTTTGCCTGCTGGTACAGCTTCGTCTTGTCGTCTGTTACGTCTAGCCCTGTTATCCGTGACATATTTTGGTGGAGGTGCTGGGTATCGATCCCAATATATGTCCCGCACTCCTCCGCATACCCAGGATTCAGGTCCTGTGTTAATTGACACGCCTGTTCACCGCACTAGCCGGAGGAACCTAGGCCTACCACCTGAGCACGGGCCGTTGGAATTCACCACCGCAGCCGCCCCTCGACCTGTCATGCAAACGCCATTACACTTTCCAGAACCCACGACTGCCTAAGGTTTTCCACGGCTGTCAGACGGAAGACGTCGAAGACTGGCTCACCCAGTTTGAACGCGTCGCCGCATTTAATCAGTGGGACGACGCCGCAAAGCTCAGGAACGTCTTCTTCAGCCTGGAAGATGGCGCTCGTACATGGTACGAGAATCGCGAAGGCGCCCTAACATCGTGGCGCGAGTTCTGCCGCTGCATCCTGGACACCTACACCAGCCCAGATCGCCGAGAACGAGCGGAAAGGGCTTTACGCTCTCGCATACAGATGCCGAACGAGACCATAACCATGTACGTGGAGGACCTGACTAGGCTGTTCCGACGATCTGACCCGGCCATGCCTGAAGAAAAAAAGGTACGCCATCTCATGCACGGCGTTAAGGAACAACTGTTCGCTGGGCTCGTGCGCAATCCGCCGAGCACAGTTGCAGAGTTTCTTTCGGAGGCAGTCACGATGGAAAGGATGCTCCAGCAGCGGTCTACGACCTACGACAGGCCGATACTCGCCGCTTCGCTCACGGAGCCGCATTCGGCCTTCGGGGCTAGTCCGGACCTTCTTCGCAACATTATCCGGTCCATTCTGCGCGAAGAGCTCCAGACGCTCTTCGGTGCTCCCCAGCCGACGATCGGCTCTATCGCTAGTATTGTCCGAGAAGAGCTCCAACAAGCATTTCGGCCTTCGGTACCATCCGCTAACCCGCCATCCTTTTCCACCGAGCCCTGTCGGCCAACATATGCGGACATCTTGCGACGTTCCCCAACCGATTCCACACAATTACCGCCACCCGACCAAGGCTCGCTGTATTCAGCCCACCCCGAACCGTACATCGACAACCGCCGACCACCCTACCGAAAGGCAGACCTGTGGCGTGCCCCAAATCGGCAGCGCCTGTGCTTCCACTGCGGAGAACCTGGCCACCTGTATCGACAGTGCCCATATCGACAACTGGGACTGAAGGGTTTCCCCATCGACATGCGTAGCCCTCCTTTAGGCCAACGACCCCGGGATATTGAGGACTACGTAGCCCAGCAGCGCATGGCGCCAACTTCTAGACGACAGTCACGATCTCCGTCTCCACGCCGACTATCCTCGCAGCCCAGCTCCTCCTGGATGGCGCAGCGACGGCCGTCTAGTCCGAGCCGGGAAAACTAAAGACAGCGACCTCAGGGGGCGAGGCCGCTTCAAATCGACGCAACGAAGACCCCCCGACAACGCCACCTGTGAGCGACCGCGACTTGACGGCCCCGACGACAGTTCGTACACGTGAAGATAGACTCTCGCTGGATATACCCGTGGTCCTCGACGGCTATAAGGTTAGCGCATTGGTAGACACTGGTGCTGATTTTTCCATTTTAAGCGGGAAGCTAGCGGCGCTTCTAAAAAAAGTGATGACGCCATGGTCTGGCACGCAGATTCGAACCGCTGGCGGGCATGTCGTAACTGCGAGCGGTCAGTGCACGGCGAGAGTCCAAATTCGCAACTCCACGTTTGTTGTAAGCTGCCTTGTAATACCTGACTGCTCCCGCGACTGTATCCTTGGTGTCGATTTTCTTCGGGAGTATGGGGCCATTATCGATCTCCGGAAGCGTACCGTGACCTTTTCAACTGAGAAAGCGGATGATACTGACACCGTAGACCGCCAAAGCCACGCCCCTCTTCGAATTTCCGCCGAGAGCGTTTCTATTCCGCCACGTTCCAGTGTTTTTGTGACCGTTAACTGCGATGAACTGCGTGACGGAACGGCGGTCGCTGAGGGCAACCAGTCCCTTTTGCTCACCCACGGTATCACCTCGGCGCGGAGTCTCATCCATCTCCGTAACGGCCGATCTGAGCTCCTGGTGACTAACTTCACGAACGAGCCCCGCCATCTTTTCCGCGCTACCGCTATCGCATTCGCCGACGCCTTAGCGGACGTTTCTGAATGTTTTACGTTCGGAGAAGTTGAAAATGTGCACCCATCCCTTGATCGTCTGGATATTAGTACAGATCTCTCGGAAACACAGCAGCACGACCTATGTTCTCTTCTTTTAAAATACAGTGCTTGTTTCGCGACATCATCGAAAATTCGGCAGACGCCTCTTGTGAAACACCGTATAATTACTCCCGACGATGCCCGCCCTATACGCCAGCAGCCGTACCGCATCTCAACGACGGAACGTGAAGCGATTCACACACAGGTTCAGGAGATGCTTCGTGATGGTGTCATCCAACCCTCCAACAGTCCGTGGTCGTCCCCTGTCGTGCTTGTGAAAAAAAAAGGATGGCACCCTTCGCTTCTGTGTTGACTATCGAAAGTTGAACGACATCACTAAAAAAGACGTCTACCCGCTGCCCCGTATCGACGATTCGCTCGACAAGCTTCGTCGCGCCCAGTACTTCTCCTCCATTGACTTGAAGAGCGGGTACTGGCAGATTGAGGTTGATGAGTGGGACCGCGAAAAAACAGCTTTTGTTACCCCAGATGGACTGTATGAGTTTAAAGTGCTGCCATTCGGCCTATGTTCAGCGCCGGCTACTTTTCAGCGCATGATGGACACCGTTCTCGCTGGCCTCAAATGGCAAATCTGTTTAGTTTATCTCGACGACGTTGTCGTGTTCTCTGAAACCTTTGGAGAACACCTTGAACGCCTTCGAGCAGTATTAGATGCCCTCCGGTCAGCTGACTTGACGCTCAAGCCCGAAAAGTGCCACTTTGGCTACAAAGAGTTGAAGTTTCTTGGTCATCTCGTGAGTGCCGCAGGCGTTAGGCCAGACCCCGACAAAACTGCCGCTGTCGCAAAATTTCCCGTTCCTACCACGAAGAGGAGTTTAAAACGTTTCCTGGGTTTGTGTGCGTACTACCGCCGCTTCATCGCCGACTTTTCCAAGGTAGCCGCACCCCTGAACCGCCTCACGCGGGATGATACACAGTTCGTGTGGGCCGCCGAGCAACAGGAGGCTTTTGCGGAGCTACGCAGACGACTTCAAACTACTCCTGTTCTTGCGCACTTTGATGAAGACGCTACCACCGAAATCCACACCGACGCCAGCAACATCGGCCTTGGCGCTGTACTCATTCAACACCAAGCTGGCGTGGAAAGGGTCATTGCGTATGCCAGCCGCACGCTCTCCCGCGCTGAAACAAATTATTCCACTACGGAAAAGGAATGCCTCGCAGTTGTGTGGGCAGCTATGAAATTTAGGCCTTACCTCTATGGACGCGCGTTTAAAGTCGTTACTGACCACCATTCTCTGTGCTGGCTGGCCAATCTCCGTGATCCATCAGGGCGCCTAGCACGATGGAGCCTTCGCCTTCAAGAATTTGATTACTCCATTGTGTACAAGTCTGGTCAGAAGCACGAAGATGCTGACGCGCTCTCGCGGGCACCCGTCGGATTTGTCGATAACGCCACGGATGACACAAGTTTTCTTGGACTACTGAAGGCCTCAGATATAATGACCCGACAGCGAGCTGACCCAGACCTTCGACCTGTCATTGACCACCTGGAGGGTCGCGCTGCTGACGTTCCCCGCCAGTTTGGAAGGCACCGTTCTGCATTCTGTCTTCGGAATGGCGTTTTATTCAAGAAAAACTCCAGCACTGTTGATCGAGCGCACCTCCTTGTCGTGCCGGCCGACCTGCGCGACGACATCCTTTTTGCTTGCCACGATGAGCCCACCTCCGGCCACTTAGGCTTTGCACGCACACTCGCTCGAGTTCGTCAAGCCTATTATTGGCCTAAACTTTCTGACGCCGTCCATCGCTACGTCAGAGGCTGCCGCGAGTGTCAACGTCGGAAGGTACCTCCTCTCAAACCCGCGGGTTTGCTCCAACCTATTATTCCACCTCGGACGCCGTTTGACCAAGTCGGCATCGACCTACTGGGCCCATTTCCGCTGTCATCGACGGGTAACAAATGGATTATAGTCGCGACCGACTATCTCACACGTTATGCGGAAACCAAGGCAGTGCAGCGGGGCACATCAATTGAGATCGCTCAATTCTTCATGCAGCAAATCGTGTTGCGTCATGGCGCACCGTCCCTAGTCGTAACCGATCGAGGCACCGCCTTTACGGCACAGCTCATGCACGACGTGTTCGAGCTTAGTCATACCAGCCACCGAAAAACTACTGCATATCACCCGCAGACGAATGGCCTCACGGAGAGACTCAACAAAACCATCGCCGACATGATCGCAATGTACATAGACTCGCAGCACAAAAACTGGGATGAAATTCTTCCCTACATCACATATGCCTACAACACGGCCACCCAAGAGACGACGCGTTTTACACCATTTCGCCTAGTCTACGGACGTGACGTTCAGACGATGTTGGATGCTATGCTTCCGAGCTGCACAGATGATCATCCACTCATGCCAGACGCCGAACAGTTTGCTCAGCGCGCTGAGGAAGCACGTCAACTTGCCCGAATTCACATTCAGCAACAGCAGGGCACGGATGCACGCCGCTACAACCTCCGTCATCGACACGTCGCCTACCATCCCGGAGAGAAAGTTTGGGTATGGACCCCGGTGCGTCGGCCCGGCTTGTGTGATAAACTGATTTCCCGCTACTTCGGACCTTACGAAGTTCTGCGCCGAGTCACGGAAGTAACATACGAAGTTCTTCCAGTGGGTACTGTGCAGCCCTCGCGTCGGCAACCACGCTCCGAGGTCGTGCACGTCGTCCGCATGAAGCCCTATTTCACGCGGTAGTGCGCTATGCGCTTGTTTCGTTGTTGCGTAGGACACCTTACCTCGCGCTCCGTCCCTTATTTCTCTTTTTTTTAAGAGGGGGAGTAATGCCACCTGGTGTCTCCATCTTCTTGCTGCGCCTGGAAGAAGAGGACACTGAAGTTGACTCGCGTGCTGAGCGCCGAACGTTTTGCCTGCTGGTACAGCTTCGTCTTATCGTCTGTTACGTCTAGCCCTGTTATCCGTGACATTATGTATTGAGATCTCGGCTGAGGCACGCCCCCGCTGCTATTTTGAAGCTCGGTCCCGCCCTTATCGTTAAGGGTGCTGTATAGATCACAGGTGCAGTGGTTACGTCGTTGTCAGTCGTAGTCGGCAGCGGATGACCTTCGTTATGTCGTCGCGAAACAACCTCACGTTTCAAGGTTGCTGTCCTCAGTTTCCTCTTGGTGAGGGTTAAAGCGCGGCCTTCAGGAACCGTGAGATGGAAACAAGGAGGACATGGAGTGTCTCGTCGACGAGTGGAGCTACATAATGCCGTGGCGCACGCTCCTGGCCTGTGGGTCTTGCACTGTGAATATCAAGTTCAGAGCGCCAAGCACCTGCATCACTTCTTAACGCTGATATTCGTTACGTGGAACTCTTAGAACGATGGCAGAAGCCAGCACAGCTCTCCCCGAATGATATCGCAGATAAGGTTCTGTAGGCTATCTTCGGTTGCAGATGTGCGGTCGTTGTTGTTTGCGAGGGTACTTGAAGGGGTTGATATATTGGTGCATCCTGGCCCGCATGACCCTCTCAAAGCTGGAATCTTCTTAGGCGGATTCGGTCACAAAGTTTGGCGGGTTTGTCACGACGCTTGTAAAAAGCAGTTCTCTGACTCTTTGCTTTAAATATCACGCCTTCTCCTCGGTCATATTAGTGTTGGCGAGGTGAACAAGGTGTGTCATTTCTTCAACATAAGTGAGTGCAAACTCATAAGGGAGCTGGATCTTAGACTAACGGAATATTCTGACTCTTTCATCACGACGCCAGCTAATACCCTTAGCTGAATAGGTCCCTCTTAAAGCAAGCCGCTCGGCTTTTATCGAACTACGAATGCCCATCGCGTTCGGCAGCGCTCAATTTAAAGTCTGCATAACAACGTCTAGATATATCGGCAGAGGAAACTAGAGCAGTCTGGAGCAATGTGATAGCTGTCGGGCTTGAACGCAAATCATCCCAGGTCAATCTTGGCTCATTTTGCGGTACCAACAAAATCCTCACAGAGGCTCAGTGACACTGAGCGTGAACCAAGAACACAACATATTTGCGATATTAGCAACCAATCAAGATTACAATAGGCCGCTGCTGTATTGGTACGTAAGTTTTCCCGAACCTGAGCAGAATCTTGTACCCAAGGTTGACTTTTTCTACTTGGAATAGAGTGGCCACCCGGGGCGCCTTATCCTTGGTGCGCTTACTCTGTGCCTTTAAGTGCAGGACGCCATAGCTTTAAGAATTTCCTCAGGATCACAGAGTTTCCATTCACCAAACTGACAGAGAGGTCTGTGTTCCGAATGTCCATTGAGTATTGCGGTGGGCCGAGCAGAACCGAGCGCCTGGTGTTGGCCAGCACCACGTGTAATATGGTGCCTCTGTCGGCCATCTTATAACTGCCGACCGATAAGCCAATGAGACACCGCCCCTACCAAGAGTGGACGCTTATAGCTACATCTATGACCTGAAACGAAGAAAAAAGGCATTCAGGCCGTCCTTGTGATGAGCACTAGATCTCTGAAAAGAGGAGTCATATTCCACGCTAGCTTTAAAAGACCAGTGGCTTTTATTAGCCGTAGAATATGTTCCAAACTCCTGAGAGAGATCGAATTCTTCCAGTGCTCGTCCTGTCATATCACACTAAGAAGACGACTTCGTCGGGCTGGTTAGTTCACGTTGAACGGAACGAAGAAACAGCGCTAACAGACGGGATGAGTGGTAAGACGAGATAGACACATGCGCTGTGTCTGTTTCGTCTTCCCACTAGTCCCGTCTGTTAGCGCAGTTCCTTCGATTCGTTCATATTCCTCTGTCAGTGTGTGTAAAATCGTTGTGCTGTATTGCTTTCAAAAAAAGAAAACACGCATTACCAACTACCCTTCAAAGTGCACTGAGCCTCCAGGCCAGAGGCATAAGTCTTAAGAACTAGCGCCAAGGCATTGGGCAGTATCCTCACAATCAATACTCCCTGCACAAATGAATCGTGCTCCCGGCTAGATATGTGACCTATATTTTATGGAAATGAATTCAATTCGAGCCAAGCGGGGCTATGAGACTTAACTAAACTTCTCATTTTTCTCAAGCGTCCTTCCTCTGAAGTAGCTTTCGTCTGCGTAAAATAAAGATGGATTAAAAGGAAATGGTTTAAGGTCTTTGTTCTTACATATTTAACGCGTCATGCCTTCTAAGACTTGCACAGTGTCTAGCCGAAGAGGCGCAGACAAAATAGAGTGAAATGTGCCATTTTTCGAGCGCAGTTATGCTTAAAAATATAAACTTCGGCTTAATCATGAGTATCACTGTTACAACGAGAAATTTCTTTTTGAACTTCACTCTCGTCTGGAATACCAGATCGCCTCTGGCGGCGCTGTCACTCGAGGAATCTGCATCTTACTTTTCAGTAAGACGCAGAGCCCACGAGTGACATAGTCTCGGTGGGTTAGATCACTGCATCGAAGAAAGAAAATACATGTCTTGCTTTCCTGCAGCAGTTTTTTTGCAGATAATTTATTTTGAGGTATGTCCTAACTTTACGAAGCCCGAGAAACAAATAGAATATATATATATATATTCTATTTCTTTCTCGGGCTTCGTAAAGTTAGGACATACTTCAAAATAAATTATCGTCACTTTCGTTTTTCGCTTATATATATAGGATGAAAAGCGCACAGTTCTTTACGGAAAAGATGATGCTGATGGCAAATTCATGATTCGACTCCAGTGCAAAGTGCGTTGTCAGGGAATGGGGGCTCAGGTTTTTTTTCTGACCTTTGGTTATTTACTTTTAATGTCGATACCGCATCCATTCTCACTGTTACGTCCCCCTTTTTTCGGTTCGTTGCACACTTTTTCGCTTGGGCTGTCTCAAATGTGCTAGTCGATGACAACACAGGACCTTGCGTCTGTCACCATGATAAACTAGCTTTTCATAATTTTCATAATTTCATAATTGTGTGTCGCTTGGTGTAAACGATATCAAAGAAATAACATGTAAAGTAGAGTGATGGGACTCTCTATGCATTTTTTTTTTCGAACCGTAGCACCAAGTACCAAGTTTAGTCTCCTAACGCTTTCCTGTCAACCCTTGGTTCACTTACAGGTTACTGTGCTCATTTTTCTCTTATCGACACGTTTTTAGAATAATGTGTTACGTAAAGTTAAAGTCCCCAAAAAGTTTCGAACTCCTCACCCAAAGCTCAGTGTAGTTAACTACCTGCAAGCTCTATCGATTCCTTAAGCCTTCGAATTGGGGGAGTTGGTAACAATGCTTTTAAGTATGCACTTGTATATTTTTAGACGATATACAAGTGCGTTCACCGTACGGCAACATTAGGGGACACTGATACTTACCAAATGCGACCACTTTTTGGATGTGGGCACAGGCGTAGATAGAAGAGAAGTGGAAGAACCCATGAAAACTGTTTTCCATCACAAGGGTAGAGCAAAATTTCGCATCGACGATACGTGACCGAAATGTGAAAAAATTTAGTAATCATCAGTTGCCTTCTTGAAGACATCGCTCAGACAGTGCCTCTTGCGTAGTGTTTGTAAAGAAGGCACGCGTTTTATGCTTCATGACAATCGACGGCGAAGAAATAAGCATCCACCTAGCCCGCTGTGACAACAATGGCCCCGCGTACCCTCACCGATGGCAAAGAGCACGCAGGCGTATTTTGGTATGTTGTAAGAACACTTTTACTGCGTAAGTCATAGAAACCACGCCACATGGATAAAAGCGCCATCGTAGTTTTGAAGCCTCCACCGTGGAATGGGCAGAAAATGTAGCGGGAGATTCCAATATTACGGAGACTTTTTATGTGACGAAGGGTTTCGATATATTAATAGACTTGTTCTAACGAAATACTTCGTTTAATGATAGGCAATGATGTCGCTAAAGGCTCACATACAATTTGCGGCTTCCGGATTTCGCGTACGGCGCTTTACCTACTTTGCTACGCGATTTATGTCACATGCAGTATATTGTTAACGCATGCTCTATAACATGAACTGTAGTAGTCAGCCATCAGTCATCATCAGTGAATGTTTATTAAATATATTTATTTTAGTCTGACAATGTCTGCTGACTGCAAAATGTCTACCATATGAGGTGGAAAGGGCAAAAGCAAATTGCTAGACTGTCATTACGGGCGTAGACGCCCTAAAAATGACTTAAAGGGATCGCCCCAGAAGCTAAAAATTTTGTCCTGAGGCTTGGGCGAATGCTTTTTAGTAACGTTTCTTTTCAAACACGCCGCTCTTTATAAGCCTAATTGCGCAATTATCGGGCTTCCAAATTGCATTAACGAACACTCGACACAATTACAGGGCTTCTGCCCATTGTACCGAGTTAGGGTATCAGTGTTTTTGTTCTAGGCCACATTACTGCCATCACAGCTAACACAGAAACAAGCTGGGCACGACCAGCCATCTGGTCATAAATGAAACAATCTCTAAAATTATAGTAAAGCACACATTTCGTAATGGGGAGCACACAGAAGGGAACTTCTCTCGAATGAGGTTCATTTGCGGCTCCTTATCCCTTTTGGGACGCTTATTGACTTCAAAGGGCCACTTTGTCGGGTCATTATCACCCACGACCATTACCATTACCACTAAAAAAAGCCTCACAAAGCCTCACAATTCACCTAAATGAGTGATGCCAAGATGTAATTGGTGATTACCTTGGTTAAGCAAGCTGAATTTTCCAACTGGTACAGCAGTTTTACCTTTTCTGGCCACAAGAACAGTTGTTACCTCGAGCGACCTTCGATAAAAGGTTTAAGAGTGATATTAAAAGTATTATTAGGCTTGGATGCAATTTCGGCGCAGATATTATCAACATCCGGGATCCTACATTAAAATACTTGACCGTAGTAAGGGCTACGGTACCGAAAGCTGTCTCTTTTTTCACTTCCTTTTTGACCTCCCGCCAACTTCGAAATTGCCATAATTGGTGTCAGGGCACTAAATCTGAGAAGCTGGGCAGCGCTTTCATTTCTATCTGCAGCGGCGCAATCGTCATCATGAGCACTGGGCTGCCTTTCGCTTGCGACTTGCGCGGGTACCGGCTGCTGGAGCCATACGTCGAGGAGAATAAAGATGAGGTTGTCATTTGGCACTCGGCCTGGTCCCTTTGTCCGCGTAGCAACTCATATAGCTTTTCTTGACCGTTTCAGTCTCAAATGAACTAATTTCTTTTTCAAGTGTCACACAAAGCTGGCGTATTGCTCTGCGCTTGGGCAGCCACGTTCGAAGGGAGCGTTTCTTCCACCTGTGGCCGGCTTCTTGCTCTGCGTCTCCTTTGCTGGGGGAGCACGACTGACCAGCATAGACACTCACTGCCTATTTTAGGAACCAAGGCTCACGGACCTGGTCCCTAGTTTGGCGCCCAATGGAAGTAAACAAGCTTTCTGAACATCTGTATTTTTTTTATTCTATCCTGGTGGTATTTATCGTGATGCACGCCACATCAGCCTGGATTTGTATATCACAGCGAAAAAGTATTCAATATAAATGGTAATACTTTTCCTGCCTTTAGTGCATCATCCAGTGTGGAGGCGGCAGGCAGAATCCTCCCCTTGGGCTCTGGTATGAGTGTCTTTCCTCCGGGGAATGCGCACGTGATTTGGTGCGGCCTTTGGAGTGTGGGGTTTGACTATGCAGGATCAAATACATTGGTCGGGTATATATTTGTGAGGTCAATGTAGTGCCTTAACTGCCGACTCATAGGTCAAAATTTCGAGCTCTTGGAGTGCACAGTTTCAGGCATCATATTGCCCCCGCAACCGTTTTCCGCGACTCCTGACAGTCGCGAGCACTTTGGCATTATAGCGCAATCGTTCCGGGGCTGTTGCGTCAAGTCGCTTCTGCCGCGCGTATTTTCTCCTGATCGGGTGATTTCGTGGGAAACTCTTCAGCTTTCTGGCCAACGAGCTGATTTCGCTTTGTGAGGAGCTTTTTCACCATTTGTCCAGCCCTTTCTTGTCCGTATTATACGGGTATGTATGGGCTCTTTCCCGGGCATTCTCGTTCCTTTAACCAAAACACTGCTTTTAGAAACGTTACGGATACCTGGGCCGGCTTGCACGATAAAGTCCGAGCTAAGTCCAGACTTAAACAGTGTCTTTAGCAAGACCAGACTTCTTTAAGACTGCTCGGGTTCCGAACGCTTCGGTTCGGCTCGTGTTCACCAGGGTGGCTTCCCTGAACGCCCTCAGAAACCACATGGGGCATTTTACCTCGTGACACAATCTTAAGCCGCAAAAAGCAATGGCACGAATTTTACGCAGCGCAAGAATGACGGAATGTTTACATCTTACAGTGGGGACAGGGTCAGCGCATCCCTGTATTTCTCTCATTTCTCTACTGAGGTAACTGGCGTCCTTGTGTCTTAACCAAGACGGCACTAGAGTCGTAATCGTGCAAGCGACTTATTCAAGTCAGGGCTGAAGCCCAGTCTCTACTCCAGTCTAAAGCGGCCATGCTAGTAGCCTATCCTTTGGACTCAGTTAAGTCTGGACTTGGCTAAGAGAGTCTTAAGATCGTTTCGTGCAAGCGGGCCCTGGTTTATTGTTTTTGTAACTGCTGTAAAATTTAGACGCATTCCTTCGGTGATTTATACCATGCATGAGTAAATTCATTGCGCGTTTTGCATTAAATAGTTGTGTGTGGGGGGGGGGGGGGGGGAGGGGGGGGAGAGTGTAAAATTATTTTATTTATTGCTAATTGCGCTATGAATTTCCGCATGTATGTATATAAAACACGGTATATATATTTCTCATTTGGAGAAAAACAGTATATTTTTCTTTTATTTAGAATGTATCTCATCTAAAATATCAGCAGCGATCATTTTTTGCAGCACTAATCCTTGTTTGCGTTCATAGTCATACCATGTACCGAGTCTGCTTTTTTCCTCGTCTTAACTCTCGCCTGTTTAAAGTCAATGTTAAATTACCGTTACCTAATCAGTTTGCATGTCAAGAAGGCCAAGTATGCGGTTGCTTACAGCTTGGTGAGCCCGGCGTGAGAGACGCACACAATGCAATCACGCAATCGGCGCTCCGACCCCAGGGCCCGACTGATACACATGTGTCGGTTGACATCGCCAGCGTACGCTTCGGCTCCATTTTTAATTTTGGCCCTAGAATCCCGCTGTATGAAAGTTTTGGTCGATCTCCGATCCGCCACTTCTCATCGGGCGAAGCACCTCCACATCATGTTGAGCTCCGTTTCCTGTAAAGTGATTGGGAAGTTAAACGACGTTTTGAAAATTTCTGACTCATCTACACAGCACGACCACTGCAGGCAAGGATACGGTACCGACCTAGAAGACCAACTCAATGTCCAGCCTCTTGCAGCAGTTTCTCATGGCTGAAGATTTAGGCGACCATCGACCATTCCAGCTTTTCGATAGCATGTTAGGACTGGGTGCCTCAGAAACTCGCAGTTATCCTGGCCGCAAGAAGGGTTTTTAATATGGACAAGCTTGTAGTATTGGCCGACCGCGTTCTATTTCAGCAAACATGACCGCACAGACCGGCGCTCACGCCTCGAAGGTGCTAGTACGACCAACTCACGAACGCCACTGCAGCACTGCAGCACTGCGAATGTCGACGCCTCATTGCTGTCCACGTTCCTCTTGCCGACGAAAGTATCATCATTCCAGTTGCCGCCATCCACCCAGTCTAGTCCATGATGGGTTCTGCTGGTACCATTGTAAGTTCGACACCACTGCTCGCCTGTGCAGGCAGCCATGCCTGTGACCTGGAAACGCGGCGGCGAGTACTTGATGGTGGCCCGTGAATCTTTTTCTGTCCCAAGCCATCTCCTTTACTTTACCGACAAGATGCGTGGATGCCTCTTTCTGACAAAGACACGGGTTCCCAGGTACCCACGTTTTCATCCCGGCTCGATCCACAACGCGTGCGACAGGAGAGCATTTGTAGGCGGTGAACACATTACGGATCGCCAATGCGGATAGTACTATATCATACTTTATTTGGACTTACGTGGCAGCTTTTACCTGATTTTCATTTCCCGGTCATGTAGTTCACTGTCATTGAAGCAAATTTTCTCACCACATTCGGCCTTTCAGTAGAACTCTGATTTCGCCCACTTGTTCTACAGCCGCAGCCACCACCAAAGCTACTTGGGAAACCAGTTCAGTTTCCTTGGAGCAGAAACACGCTTATATAATAGTACATTTAAGGCCAGAGAGCACTCCGAAACCTGACAACCTGATTGCCATATTTCGAACATTTTGTTTCGGTAACCTAAACTAACGCTTCATCCAACTCCGGTTCCTCAATCACCTAGAGGGCTATTAATAAGCGCCTAATGTGACGATTGGATTCTATCCAGGGCTGTTCACGTACTAAGGAGGATGCCCTGAACACAGTCCGTAAACATGGCGAGAAAATTTTTCACTCTTAAACCTTAAATCAGCTTTAGCCAGTGTAAGCCACAAAGCCGTCCTGAGTTGGTTGAGAAATCTCGGCAGAGGAAATTACATCAATGCTTACATCAAAGCCTCTAACCAATCTCAAAGGAATGATAAGGGTAGGTGACTTTCAATCAAATTAGCCGCGAACGTCTAAAAAAGGCACCCAGCGGGAAGCCATCATATTGCCCCTTCTGTTAAACACAGCGATGGCAGGTCTACCGCCATGACTCGGCAGCACTGTCGGCATCCGTAGTGGGCTTTACACTAAAGGCATCCAACTTGTGAACCCGAAGGGGAGATCCACCAGGTACAGGCAGCCACCGCTCTCATCTTCTATTACGCACGAGAGCGTGAACTTCTTAGAAAAGCTGAGGGTGACACGCATCTATCGATGCCTTCTACTTGAGATTCAGCCAATACAGGAAGTGAACACTTTAAATGTTGTGCGGACGTGGCTGCAGTCAATCCTAGGAATCGACCACACCACCAAACTCGTGCCAGCTACAATAGCCCAAGTAGCTCGCATGATATCCCGCTCCGAAAATGAAAAGACTGGAACTCAAAGAGGAAGCTACAATCAAATTGGTACGAGCTCATCTCGTCAGCAGGGTCAAAATGCCAAAACCTCACACGGTGAGAATATGATCAAATAAACGCCGTTGTACGGAAAGGCGACAAGAGAGCCATTGCCTTCCCATGCGCCCTTCCTTCACCAAATTGAATTACCTGGGCTTACCCGATGCATTCGCTGAGCATAAACATGCAAAATTTCTGACCCAGAAATAATGCCTTACACAGACCTGCGCAGGTACCTTAATCTCTAGGTTTGGATACCAGGGCAGGATCCGTAAGATCAAGGAGACCGTTGATGTACTGATTACCTACGGGTGTCATACACATTCACATGCATCCCTCGATGCATGCACCCGCAACGTCAACAAGGCAAAACAGAGGCACGGGTCCGCACCACTGAAATACTTAGCTATGATAATCCAACCTACGCTCACATAGACGTAGTCAGCCGCCCGCATGATGCCGCAAAATTGGCTACAGCCATCGACTCAATTTGTCACCCACATACGTTACACGGTTCCACATACGCTGTAAGCAAAACTTCCATTTATAACTGACTTAACGTGGAACAATATTAAGAGTGTACCAGAAGCTGTTCCGCGCCGCATTCAAGGAGTGTACCGGGCTTAAAGACGAGAACGTTGCCAACGCTCTTGCGATTACCAACGTAACATATTGCACATATCTTTGACAGTATACTCAGACTCGCCGACCGCCTGTTATAATTACACAAGCGGTAGCCTCAGCAGGAATTATTGCTCAAATATAGGAGCATGAAGGCTCAGCTTCAAACATACCAATGATGGGCTGCAAGAAATGAGCACTAAACTCTCGAGGAAAAACCTCGCCGACGCCACAGCTCGTGAGCACGCTCACTAAACGAGCTGCGTTCGGCAAAAATACCGACACGGATTACTGCGAACTCTATTACTTATCAGAACACCTCATGGCCACTAGGAAGCAATAAGCAAGAAGACGTCGATCCGCTAGAGGCAAGTGAAGAAGAACACATTCGTAAATCTGTTAATTCTTAACAAAAGCACCCAATCAAATACCAAAATATCCATTTTCTTAGTGCCAGAAGAGACCGACACTATACCCACTAGATGGACCGTAAAATAATCTGAGTAGTTCCCCCAAATCAGGTCCCCGCATCGTAGCAGTTGTTTGGTAGCGTTATCCAACGAAGACAAGAACCGCGTAGTGAATTTGTTCGACCAGGCACATGCTGTAGCCTTGGCGGCTGGAGCCTTCTACCGAGGGTTCCTCGCACTATTTACAAAGTCAGATGCTCTTCAAAGAAATCGCCGCAGCACGAGTGCGATACAACCGCAAACATCTTGTGGTTGTCAGCGCATACGTCAGACCCCACGCAAAGCCTCACGAAGTCAGTTTTGACTGGATACGGAAACTTCGCCACGCTCATCCTAAAGACGAGATGCTCATTTGCGGGGACATCAACGCGCAGCATCAAACATGGGGTTACACCCACTCCAGTCTTCTCGGAACACGTCTGCATATCACAGCGACAGAGGTAGCGGGACTATACCTTGGCAATGGCACCAGTTATCCGACATGACGCGGCATGCATCCTGGTCAACATGATACGTCGTCGGATCTGACCTGGCACATTATCCAAGATTGGCGGTGTGACCCTGAAACAATGGGCAGTGGTCGTTACCCTATATGGACACAGCTCCAGTCCAATCTACGGGGCTGCAAACAAAATACCCGTGCTGTCAATTCGAAAAACTTCCGACGGGCTTTAGACGATCATCTCGCCGAACTGCCAGTCGAAACACCCCTTCAACGCGCCCGTGATTCAGCCAAGCAATCACACAAGTAACAGAAGACGTTCCTGTACCTGACCCTCACCTGCTTAACCTATGGGAAAAAAGAGAATACAAAAAGCTTCTAAAACTTCGTCGCCTCACTGCTGAGGCCCGCAACTATAGCAAACGCCTTAGCAGAAGTCGATGGCTTGACTTTTTTAGCATTTTATCCTATAGGACCAACACCAGCCAGCAGTGGAGAGTATTCCAGGCCATGAACGACAAGAGCAAATCCGCAAATACCGGAAAAACCCTTCTCATCCGCACTAGTCAGACTGCTACCGAGCTTGAACAAGAGGCAGCTCACACTTTCTTTCCGCAACCCACCTCACCACCCCCACCTGATACCTATGCACCTGTTCCATCCATAGACTCTACTGGCATTAACGCCCCTTTTAACACATTTGAATTCTAATATGCTCTTTCACAAAAAGAATAGCGCTCCCGGTAAAGATGGCATCACTTGGAGCATGCTCCGGAACTCCAGCACACCTACTAAGCAAAATTGCTTGACTTTATCAACCAACACTAGCATACGGGCTGCCTACCGTCCCATTGGGAACACTCGCCTGGAAAACACCCCATGCAACTTGCCAACTTGCGACCGATCTCTCTAACCTCAACCGTCTGTAAGCTAATGGAACGCATGATCCCGAATCGACATACACATCACCTTGAGACCTCAAGTTATTTTCACCCGTTCCAGACTGGCTTCCGCCCTCAGCTAGGACCACAGGACAGCCTTTATCTTCTCCATACCAACCTGAACAGAGCACACCGATAGTGCAAAAGCCGTCCTGACATACTCGTAGCTGTCGATTTACACGAGGCGTTCGACACCATCAGCCATCAAGCCATTGTCACCGGCTCATCCACACTGGAGTTGGAGCCAGCGTCATCAACTTTCTAATATACAACCCTTAGTAACAGAACCTATGAAATTCAAATCGATACCAACCACATGGCACAACATTTTACAAATCGCGCGGGTCTTCCTCAAGGCTCAGTCATTTCCCCTACCTTATTTAACATCGTCATGGCGAAAATCGCATGGCAACTAGACAAAACCTATGGCTTATGGTTCACAATATACGCGGACGACATCTCGCTCTGGACCACGTACCGTAATACGGCTTGAGAACTAACGGAGACGCTGCAACTAGCACTATATACAATAGACATTGAACTTCATTCTACAGACATCCCCGGAAAAAACTAAAATTCTGGTCATACGTCCACCGCCTGGCGGCGTGGACGTCAACCTTCACTTCGGCGGTCAAAGCATCGAACAACCCCAGGAATGTCATCTCCGGATACTTAGCGTTCCCATCAATCAACATGGTACTGCTAAGGATTGGATCCAATAGCTAAAATCTCAATGGGAGCCAACGCTCAACTTAATACAACGGCTCAGCAGCAAGAGTGGGGGCGCAGAGACAGAGGTAACGCGTCGCCTCACGTATTCTGCTCGCTAAGCTCCGCTACGGTGCCCCTTACTTTGACTTGACCGCAGCCAATTACAAGACACTTGGCTTACTTTATAACTCTGCCTTGAGGGTTATAATTGGTCTACCTGTACACACACGCATCACGGAGCTTCACAGATTCGCCCAACTCCCACCAGTGGGTGCAATTATTGCTACGCAACGAGCCAATCATGAAACTCGCCTGCGACACACACCCAACCGGCATCGCCTCCTCACTCGAATCTTTGACGAAGCAAATCTTCACTTCCCCATATTCAACCCCCTTACAGCACCGTGGACAGAAATATTGGTAACAAATCCAAAACTCCTTCCAACCAACACCAAAGGACCGGGAAGAGATCACCAACAATGCCACATAATTGATACACAAGACCAGCACATCGGTCTCCGCATCTATACCGATGCCACCCTATGTCATGGCGATGACACCGGCATCACGTTTGCAACCACCACCTACTACCAAGAGGGTTCACAGCTGCCCGCCACTAGCCACAGTGGTCACAGGTACTCGTCCGCAACTGAACTCGAGTTAACGGCCATCGATGAGGTCCTTCAACACTGCACCAAAGGAACAGATCGTTTCATCCACATCTACAGCGACAGTCAAGAGGCTATAAAAACTCTGCAAGCCCGTTCTTACAAGACCTCAATACAGCACAGCATCAAACAGCGCTGCCGCTACCTGCGAGAGACCTCACAAATCTCGGTACGGATTCATTGGACACCTGGACATCACGCTCAAGGAACCGGGAACAGAATGGCCCACGAGGCCGCTGACGCGCAGCTAGATGAAGACCGCCTTCATAGCCTTGATATGGGCCTTCCAACTCGGACCACCCTTACTGTTCTCTCGTCTCCTTCATTATGCCGGACTCTGTCATCACGCGGCTTAAACATGAGCGGAGGGGTTTTTTGCGAGACCTTGTCTCCGATATTACTCCCCCGATCCCTTCCGACCTCTGTCGTCCTGCCCAAACTCTAACTCACAAGGCGCGAGCCGGTGCAGCGTACACACCGGACATCCTGAGTTAATGACGCCGAACTAAGTTCAGCTGCCCCAACTACCCTGCTGACTTTGTTGGCCTTCATCACTTGATCTCCTTTGGCCTCCGCGACCGCTACACATCTGCTCATCACATTCAGACTTACGAAGACTGGACATCCCCAATACCAACGCCAAGCGCAAGCTTAGTGCCCTGCTAGACTTCATGTCGGAGTCTGGCGCCCTAAACCTCACCTAAGCCACCCCCTTCTCCTCTAAGCCTCAGGTCATCCTCATGAATAAAGGTTATGAATGAATGAATGAATGAATGAATGAATGAATGAATGAATGAATGAATGAATGAATGAATGAATGAATGAATGAATGAATGAATGAATGAATTCTTTTCAAAGCCAGCAAAGCTGTGACACACTCACTGTGCATTGGCATATGAAACATACATCCAAGGTGGCACCACTATCACGCCTGAAAAAGAAGCAGATGGTTAGTATACGAGCTAAAGCGCTACGGGATACATTTTTAGACGATCCCTTAACTCTCTGAGGATGACGTAAGAGAGGCGCGCCCTCCTCCGGTAAGTTTTTAAATATCCCTCAGTAGGCGCTGTATATTTAGAATATATTTGAAATTTGAATGAATGAGGACGCACCGCTATTAATGCATCATCGATGAGATCAGGAGCGTTCTACAATTTTTCTTTACTTCGTGACTTCGGTAGCCATAATGTTGCGAAGAAGAAGGTCGGCAGTGGCACGAGAGGAGTCCTCGCGCTAGGTCAGCCATTAAAATCATCTTTCATCTTGTGGCCATGTTGGGCCGTTTTGTCGCTTGTCGCAGCGTAACATTTTGGTTAGAGGCGCGGGGTACATCACTATCCTCACCTTGGATCATCGACGCCATCCGTACGCCGGAACTATCGGCCAAGAGCTCGTCAAAATCACCATGCAGCTTCGCACAAGCACTTTCTGCCCAGACCAGACGAGCCACAATTACCAACGCCCCGCCCCCATTCCGGAGCTGGACACAAGTCGCACAGACCAACCGACCAGAGCTGAAGCTAGACCAACGACCTGAATGACTCGAAGGACCCGAAGGACCCGAAGGACACAAACACGCAACCCCCGCCCAAGCTACCCGAAGCATACTCGAGCCACCGGCCTCATGAATACTTTGGTGGCGGATGGTTGAAAAGCTCCAGGGGAGGCGGATTACCCAAACTTCGGCTATTGTGGTACATCTAAAACAGTGCACATAAAACACGAAACACAGAGAGGAGCAGAACGGACAAGAGCGCACTAGCAACTGATGCGTGGTCGAGGAAATACCTCTCACTCGGTGAGCATGCGCCAGGAAATTGTGGTGGAAAGCATATCATTCTATTCTACCTTTCCTTCGACATCCTCACCGCCACGTCATCATTGACTTCAACAAACAGATCGGGACGATCGCTCAGTGGCCCCGGGCAATGTTGCAAAGCAGAAAATTGGCAGTGGCGCGAGAGGAGCCATCGCGCTAGGTCAGCCATTGAAATCATTTTTCACACTGTCGCCACGTTTTGCCGTCTTATGCTTGTCGCCACGTAACAATATATTCAAGGGACACAAAAGCAAATAAACTCATCTGCATAGCAACAATACCCTGTTATTCTACAGGCAAAAATGTACATTCATAAAAAGGGCGCTTCATAACCTAGCTAACATTATGAAAATTTAGGGAACACCGCTTAATTACATTGCTGGTGAAAATGTGCTATTCATTGCTGCAGCCAGCCGCACACGCTGAAACCTGTGTAGTCTTCAATGCTCCATTGTAAGCGACACACCTCCGCAATGACCCTTCCCGCTTGTCGAGATTTTCTTCTGGAGCAGACTCACGCTGCGTTGATTCTGACTCCATTTTAACCTTAGTCGCGGTGCATGCTTTCTGAACAAGGCTACGCACAACCAAAGGCAACTGCCAACTTTCGCCAAACCAGCTATCCCGCTCGACCACTTCAATTGCCCACAGCACCTGCCAACTGCCAGCGCCAAGTGCAAACTAGGTCATATCCCGTGTCCAGATGACGACACACACCACGTCACCAACCACCGCTCGGCCACAGGGCCTTCCAACTGTCGCTTGCCAGCACACCTGCGAATTCGGCCATATGCCTGGTCTAAAGAAGGCACACACCCCGTTAACCAGTCAATGTTCTGCCGCAAAACGCGAACCTGTGATTTCATCACTGCCTCAGCTAGTACGCTAATTTAATGACTTCAGGTTTCCGTGGTGAAGCTCGTTATGCTATCACACAAATAAATCATTAAGAGAAGGCGCAACTGCCGGCTCATTTCGCAAGTAAAATTTTAGACCTTCCTCCGGATGCCAGAGGCTAAATTACACCATTATTCACTTCAAAATGGGGATAATTCAGTCCATTTTTTTATATATCACTCGAGTATGAATTAAGCCAGATAAATAATTCAATTATTTTCCTGCGAGAATAATATCAACATTCCGGCAGCAACCCTAGAGTCTGTTGTTGTCTGTTACTAAGGGCATTAAACCAATGGTGCTTTGTTCAGAGCCTCTTTTCATCTTGTAATATATTTATTCTGTCGATTTCTGATAATAAAAATCGCATAACGGCTGCAACATAATGCTCACATTTGTGACATTAGTTGTCAGCATTTTCGACATGTATTGAGTTCCTGGCGCTTCTTGCAGGGCAGCCGTTCCTGTCGTTCTATGAGACTCACTAAATTATTTGATGCGAGCATGCTTTAATAGTTCAGTAATTATACTACCAGGGCCCGGTAATATGCCATCCCCGTACATTTTTATCTCATTTTATGAGTCGGGTTTATGTTTCACGTGCTCTGGGACTAATCTGTATTTCAGCTTATTCGAGGCGACTAGGCTAGAGAGAGTCTGGGCATAACCTAAAAGCTGTATAATTAATGCGGTCTACGCGCCTCTCAAACTTCGCTAATGAGCTCCGCGCTTTCACGAGAGGACGGCAAAGTGACGGCTACCGCGCTTAGATCCTCGGAGCTAAATATGAGGACGACACTAAGAATATATGTTCCTTTTTCGGCATATTTCTGTGTGCTGAAAAATCTAACTGTGGTTGCAAATCAGTGAAATCATGAGACATAAAAAGAAAGGAAAGCTCTCTATGTACTCTCAAACGAACTGCGAATCGTGTCAATTAGTTAGGAACTGAAGAAGTTGAACTTAAAGAAACGCGCGTGTGTTATGGAAGAGGGAGGGGTGTAAAGCAGATTAGCATGTGCAGGGAGCGAGTGTTCGGCTTCCAAATGCCATCTGCAGCTCACCACACTTTAGGAAATACTCTACAGGCACCAAAACGGCAGCATTATCACGACAGTGTGCTGAACGCCGACACAATTAACATAAACGATAAATTAAATCTCATAACTAGCGCATCAGCTTTACCTATGAAAACACAAACTTACTGCGACAGATCCACATCGTGAAAATATATTTTGAAATATTTTGCAGCGCCGGAATGCCAGCAAATCATGGTTTCTGTATAGGTTAGGTGATGGAAATACCGCAGCCCTGCAGTCCCCAAGGAAACGGTCGTACAGTGGCGAGGCAGTCGGCAGAAAATTGCCACTCACGAGAACGCCTGAGAATTCTAGTCAGTACAATATATCACTAAAAGGGCTTGTCTATTTCCTAGCGAACCATGCTACATTCTATAGTTCACCTCAAGAACGAGGTGGCCGCTCAAAGGAAGTCTTTCAACTAACAGGGCTGACCGCAATCATGACATTATGGTTAAATCTTCCCTCTCATAATAACATAACAGGGCCTTGTAATGTGCGAGGACTGGTAGAAACCCCACGGCATATAATGACATTCGGTCCATACCACTACCCAAGGGCCTCTTTTAAGAAGCATCTGCCTCTTGTTTCACTGAGATATGTACCCGATTATCGCATCACTTCTGCCTTTTTGAGACGCACTACGTGACGGTGAAAATACCGATGTCAATGGAGAGGCTAGCCTTTGCATTGCCCAGCCAGAAAGCTCGCGTCCGCCGTTGCACGGTAAATAGTTTCGATTTATTGTTGACCCTTCGTGAGAATCCTCCGTCTCACACAATGCACATACTGTGGTCGACTACGATGGGCTAGTAATGCGTATGAGCAAAATGAGACCGATACTGAAAAGGAACTCGAAGTGCCAAACCACATTCATCCCATTAGATCTAACTATGCTTAACTCACCGATGTCTGTGCGGACTGTTTGGTATTGGTGGCCGATTGGATAAGAATTTCTGGTTATTACCTAATATTAGCCCAGCGAATTCGGAAAACTACGATTACTGCTTCAACCAAGAGTAAATATTATCACAGCCTCATCGTTGAGTCGACCAGTCAGCAAATGTTGTTACTATACGCAGCCCATTTTAGTCCGAAGCACTACACAAAAATAAACGCCGGTGTTAGCTTCTTCTATTTGCGCGCAGTGGGCGGGGCTTCAGGCTAATATCGCGTATCATTACGTTTTCCCATTAGATGCCCGTTTAGTCGCACGTGCTTTAAGGCTACATGCCTTAAAGGCAAATTTTTCAAAACTATACCTGCGTCAAAATAAATTTGTGTTCAGGGCGTAAAGTCCGTCATCACTGCAGTGCCGCTACCTTGCAAGCACCATTTTTGTTTTTTTCAAAATGATTACTTAAGACGAGGAAGCAGCAACTGCCTTTTACTCACCTTGGTTCCTCAGTGACTTTGGAGTATTGCTAATGATCTAATTCTCGCGAAAGCAAGTCCCATCGTGGTGGCCTTATTTCCATGGGGGCGAAACGCAAAAACATCTGTGAGCAGATTGATGTAAGCGCACGGTAAATATCACTATGGGCCCATTCGGTAAAGACTAATCCGCCGCGCTCCACAATGACGTTTCTCGTAACTTATCTGTCACCTTGGGATGATACCTCACATCATTGCACGCATTATATGTGCCATCCCTCTCTCCAGATTTGCTAAGCTTGGAGTTATGTAAACGCTGATGAAGTGAAGTCAGGAGGACATCTCACGTAAATAGGCGTACCTTACGGAAGGCGGACGGCTTTTATTTACCTTATCTACTAATATCATGTAAGTACAGTCGTTTAAACCGAAGTTCCTCGCAGACTACACTTGTCTATATATCTTATGCAAGCGGGCCTGCTTGTGCGGTCATCTAAACTCGTTCGTCTTTATTTTTCAAACCAACTCAAATAATTTCATGATAGGCATGCAATAACTGCAATATTGAGACAAACCATTGATGTAACGAATTGACCTTTTATGTACAATTTTTACATACAAATATTTTATTTACAGCTGCGATGATGAAAGTAACAACCTGCGCAGAATTCCACAGCACAGGGCTAGCGCAAGGTGGCATCATTAACTTTAGTGTGCTTCTTAAAAACAATAGAAGATAGTCATTTGTATGTTCTCTGTACAATTTGACCAGTGGTCTCACTTATTGATGTGTGAGACACCTATATACTACAGAAAAGCATGGGAGAGCACCAAGTGCAGAAACACCACACAGAAAGCACCCCTATTTGCTGGAGCACATGAACCAACAATGATAACTTTCTTGACTGAAAATAGAGTAAAAGTTAAGGTATATCAACGTATTGAAAACACAATACTCCAGAAAAACCACAATTTTCTCAATTATTTTTAGCAGAATACCCACTAAAGCTTTAAGAGTTTTCACCATTAGAAAATAATAGCCATTCTTGTACCCGGCTGTGCATTTCCTGAAACAAAGTCTGGCAGCAAAAAAAAAAAAAAAAAAAAAAAAAATTGCAGAATTTTTTCGTCATTGGCCAACGTTTCTTGTATTTTCAACTTCTGTTTATAATGACTGCCCTTAACATATGTGGCTATATTTGTCTGCATTCAATAAAGATGTGCTCACAGAAGGAATGCACTTTTTTGGAACGCAATGGTTGCTTGTCAGCCTACCAAAACTGACTTTTACTTTTCACGATGCCGTCGGTCATATCGACGACAACAAGAGAGGGGACCTAGATATCCTGAAACACATTTGAATCAAACCTCGTGTGCAGACACTGAAAGCTTCACTGACAGGTCAAAACATTGTCTGGAAATGCTCCTGTATGTCTACTGATAGAAGAAGACAAATAAAACAAATATTCTGCCCCAGGAGCAAACGCAGTGCAAAATAAGACAGAGGAGCTTAGGTACAGGTGTGATCAATTTTAACTTTCTCGTACATTGCTTTGCTGTATTTGTAGTCGTTCTCAATCGCTGTCTTTCTCACAAAACTTATTTTATTTGCATTGCCTCCCAGGCAACTAATATAATCTTTTTTTACCTGTAGAAGATTTTCTATTGAACATTTTCCCCACGTACTCCTTTCCAACTGGAAAATGAACCGCACTAAATAAAATAGCTCAATTTTATTACTGTAGTATTTTCTGCAAAAGACCCCACATGCAAACCAATGAATTTTTCTCATACCTAATGATAGTTCATGCCACAATTATTTTTTTTTCTTTTTCATGTCACAACGTCAGTGCTTATGCATATAATTGTGAAAGAAATTTGTCCTATAATGACTAAATTGACATTATGATTATATAATACTTTTTTTTAAGAGCTCAGTAATTGTTTTCTGTTGAGCGAGATAAAATAATGCTGTTATACCACTAATTTATTGGTTGTGTATGCACTACTCGTTTTTTCAGAGCCCGTAAAGTGGTCAGATGCCTGAATTGGCATAAGTTAAGTCTAGTACTTCTGAGTGAAACACATGCGCCTACTTTTGAGCGCAACTCAATTTACGATTATTTGCTCTTGGCAGTTCAAACTTACTACGTCAACCTGGTATTTAGCTTTCTGATGATAAGATCACACTCACACCCTGCAAGAGAGTTCCGTTACAGAAGAATCTCTAACTTGTGTACAAGATGTATTGCAACTAATCATTTAGTTTCTGGGAAACTACCTACGAAACGTTCGTAGAGTGATACCGGATCATGATTAGTACATACACTATCTTACAACGCTGTTTAGTGGTTATCACATCTTGCTCAATGAATGTTGACATTGAGACGGTAGCTATTCCACCCGGAGATCAAATATTCGCTCGTAGAAGACTTCACATAAGACGCGTCGAAGTTTTAAAATGCGCCCTTCATTCTCGGGATGTAGTTTCTTTTGATATATACAAAGTCATCGCCAGTACATCGGTGAAATATATCAGCCATCTAACTGAGCTGGCATAAAAAAAGAGAGAAGCCGTATCTGCCACTCTACATGTATCTCAAACATATAGCAACAAAACAGCCAGCGCTAACACATAGCAGTGTGAAACATGTTAAAAAACGCTAAAAAGCAACGACCACAAACTTTCATAGATATGAAGGTCTTCACTCGCAACGCCTTCAATGTCACAAAAATAAGTGCCGCTTTATGCCCACAAGTTAACGGTTGACATTTAAAAGATGCTATATATTTCTCGATAGACCAAGCCCTGCTGCGTTATATCAGACTATCGCGGTACTCTAGAGAATGTATCGCACTTCTTTTCTGAAATATCACTTTCCTGAAATGCCGCTTCTACGGCAACAAACACATAACGTTACCACAACCAAAAATCGAAAGTATTTGTCCGAAAATCACTCCTTCGTATGATCTCCTTTTCCAGATACCAATCTTTCTGCAGCACTCATTATGACGGTTCTGACTATCAACATTGAGATTGGTGTCGCGAATAAAAGGCACTGAAATATGTACACCATTGTTCATTCCATGACAGCCGTATAAATTATGTCTGCGAGTGTAAACAAATTCTTTGTAAAAGCATGTAAACTTAGGTGATGGTAGGATGTTCGACGAACAAGCGAAAGTGTTAGATCATTAACCGAGGCCGTTTCACGAGGCTGATCGCAGACATAGAAGGATGATCACCGCTGCACAGCACTGGGTGAAGCAGGTGGACAATATCGCCGCAGAAGATCCGCTGGAATCAGCAACTGGAATATCGCCAAAAAATCAGAGACTTCATATCATACACCGGTTACAAAATTAGAGTAGTTTTAAAATAGTTTTAAGTGGGAATTAGAAAGGAGCAAACACCATATGCTTTCATAAAACTACCCTCTGTAAGTGGGAATAACAAAGGAACATACAAGCACCCTATTCCTTTAGAAGCATGATGTTTCTAAGCGGGATTAAGAAAAGAGCGAACAAACGTCATATTCCATTTTGAAAACGACTGTTTCAGCACTCGAAAAACGAAAAAAAAAAGCACAATGGGGAAAATAGAAACTCGCTTGCGAATCTTTTCTGTCACAGACCTATACTACTCGCCAAGGCGATCCTCGTTGACTTAAATTTATTGAACACTCAGGTGGTTAAGACATATATTCATTTATTTTTTTTATGGTTCGAAGCACCTCCGTGAGATTGTATATATTGAATTTATAGAGAGTGCAGTGGTAATTCGTAAGAAATGACACATTAATGCCAGCATGACAATTCATAGCTTAATTGCCATAACGTCTGCGCACAACTGTTTAGCACATTTGCCTGCAAGTATTGTGTCCCTCTTTTTCCCCGCTCAAATCAAATTCTGCTTCTATGATCACATATTGCACTTGCTTTGTGTATGAAGTGACAATGCGCATAAAAATACGCTGATATCTCTCCGCGGTAACCATTACCTTCAACTAATCACGTTCCCTCCCCTACTTTCCCCTGTCATTATCGCCATTGGTACATGCCATGCACGCACCTGCGCCATAGTGTCCCGGCACGTGAAGTCCTGACGAGCGGTGGCTGCTGCCGAGCACAAATTCCTTTTCCGAGTAGGAGTCGCCGCCTCCGCCAGCCGAAGAAGAAACTGTGGGGCCTCTGCCCGAGCCTTGCAGCGTCGCCGTGCACTTGATGCGCATCTCATCGTGCATGAAGTGGTTAGGCCGCACGGTGAACCGCAGGCCCAGGGAAGTCACTTGCAGGCCAGACTCGAGCCGCTGGGTCGGATAGTGCACTAGGTACCGGTTCGACACCTGGGAATTTCAAGTTGGAGTCGCTTTTTTACTTTCAATGAAATTTCCTTGTTTGTATCTTTACGGCGAACGTTGACGGTTCTTTGTTTCCGAAACTTTCTCTCTGTTTGCACACAACTTAGCCCACTACGTAATAAAATGATTCACTCTCGTTCATCAAAGAAAAACAATGAGACCTTAATTAACCTGGAGAACTCAATTACAGTGTTCTTGGTGGTTCATGCGTTCCTGCGGGATGGTAAACCACAAGTGCAATGTTACAACTACCACAAAAGAAATATTTTCCTAATCATGCCTGCTACGCCTTTACCCCTTTGCACTGCTATCGTTTAGTCGGTTAATAATACCAGGCTCCTTATGCGCCTGGTGACAGGGTGAAATCCCGCTTTGTTTTCGATGTTGTCAAGTTCTGGGGGTTGAATCAGCGGTTCTTTCTTATTTTCCTTCATGATATTTTTAAATGTCCTGCTTTAAACGATAAAATCATAATAAAGCTCTACATCACTGCCAGATTTATTCGGGAGTGAATTCGATCAGATGTAACAGCGTTCCGCACAAGTATAAGCAATACGTACCGGTGTAAGAGACGCAATAATGTTTTTCTCATTTACAGCCAATATACGGTACTCTGACGAGACACAACTCTGTCGGACTAAAAGTAAATTCATTTCTCCGCCCTGCTAGCAGAGCACGGAACCTTTATAACGTGTGCCTGTGAGTGCTGGAACTTGCGACCGTGTGCAGCATTCGATGCGATCTAATCTAAGGGGCCTTCTGTCGCTAGGCGCTTGGAGAGCGAGTTTTCATTGACGTTACCAAGCTCGTTGGCAATTGCAGCTCTATAACTCCCGGTGTGACCAGTTCGTCAAGATGTTTAGCTCTGACTGTCTCGAAATTGGAAGGTTAGCGCAGTGTCATTCCATTTGCACCGCTTTACAGAATAAAATTTTTCAAAGCACAAGTTCAAAACAGAGATTCATGGCATCGGCGAACCTACAGCTTCCTGGGGGTCATCTTGGAGGAGGACCAAATGCAGGGACGATTTCTCATGTTTCCTCAGCGGAATATTTAGTCCTCGTTTTCGCAGAGGGTTGATGAATGCCGACTGCTAGAGTTATCTCGAGCAAACTCTGGAAAGCATTCTAGTAGACTAAGAATGTCGCTTTAAATTATGCTTCTTATTTAGCTGTGACGTGCGTATCAAATTAGGCACATAGAAGAAAAGGCATAGCCTTTACCTTGACGTGTTATTAGTTCTACGGATCTTTCGTGCAATAGTTCCAGCTGTCTGGTTAGTTGGTTTATGGAGTTGAACGTCCCAAAGCGACCCATCCTATAACAGACGCCGTAGCGGAGGGTTCCGTAATTTTGCATTACCTAGGGTTATTTAAGGTGCACTCGCATCGCACAACACAAGGGCCCCTAGATTTTCGCATACATCAAAAAGCGGTCGCCGTGGCCGGGAATCGATCCCGCATCCTTAAACCGTGCAGTCGAGCGCCCTAATAACTACACTACCACGCGCGGGGTCGTTCCAGCTTTGAAGCTATGCAAACTATGGTCCTTATAGAATTTTCGCAGCAAGAGGTGGAAGTAACAAATGGAACAATAAACTTCTGCAGCACAATTGATCTGCAAGCACATAATTCTCATCCGGAACCCACTCGTAGTTGAATAGGATTGAGAGTCACTTGAAAACAAGTAAGGAGAAGCACTCGCCTCTCTGTCGTTCAGTTGCCACTGCAGTTCAACGGGGCGTCCGTAGCGCGAGTAGCTGCAGGTCACGTTGACCAAGTCGCCAACGTGGTAGCTCGCCTGGCCGCCCGTGATCGAGGGCTTGTCATCCTCGGACCCTGCGTAGACAACGGCAGCAATGATAGCGAGATGGCTAAGGCCGAACGTGGAGCGAATTCTTTCCTAGATTATTATGTCAAGCGTATGAACAGCAAGACAGCAGCGAAAATGAACTCATCCAAGTTTATTACTTCTTGTTTGATATACCCAACGCAGTGGTCTGTCCTCATGTTTTATTAATTGCCTTCTGGCGTTTTTTACACATACTCGATAAGGAGACTGCTAGTACTTTTTTGGTAAGAGATATTCGCTACCATCTCTTTTTGTTTATAGCTTTACGTTCACACGTTCATTCGCACGATGGCACATTCAGTTCATGCTACCCCGACAGTCTGTTCCCTTGCTTTCTTCTCCCCATACACACACGTGCGCACTATAACACGTTCAATAGTTTACTTTTTATTTCAATATACTGCAGGCCATTGTTTTGGCCCAAGCAGGATGGGCATACAAATGTAATCGTACAAAAAAAACAACACAGAGTGAGGAGTTACACGTGGGAACGACACATGTCAGAGAACATTATGCCAAAACGTATGAGCAATTAATGGCAAGCACACACCTCGTGTATGTTAGGAATGCGAAATTGCATGAAAGATGAATTATTTTGGAAGGACACAGGATACATTAGGCATGCAAAATTTAGGACTCTAGCTCATTGACAGAATTATTGCTTTAAAATTAGTACTTGCCGAAGAATTCATTTCTGTGACTGTGCGAGCAGAAAAAAACTATAATTAAATATGTTTGCTCGAGCGTGAATTGGGGCTAAAGAATGTTCGTGACTGTGCCGCAGTTTCCCTGTATTATGTTGTTTAACGGATTTTGGAATGATTAATTTATTCTTTCTGAAATAAATGTAACGCGGCTAACTTTCCTTCGGGCCTCTAACGTGTGTTAAGAAACTACATTAAACTGGAATGGGAATCTCAGCGCCTATATATATTCCAAAACTAGATCTAACTGCATTTCTCTGAACCCTCTAAAGTTAAACAATATCGTTCTTATAATAGGAATGATAGGAATCACAAGGTCGAAACTAGAATATGCATTTGCATATTCGAGTTTCGACCTTGTGCATGCATTATAAGCTATAACCTTCGTACTATTTGGGGCACCTTTATGTTTTCTCAAGAAACAAAGCTTTCTAAGGGCAGTTACACAACTATCGGATATATGTTCTGACCACGTGAACTTGTTAGTTAGTTTAAGGAATAACAGCGCGGAGACGAAGGTCAAGGAAGAAGACAACAGCGCTGAACAACACATCGCAGGTGTTGTCTTCTTTCTTGTCCTTCGTTTCCGTGCTGTTAATCCTCAAACATGTACAAACTAGCTCAACTCTTCGTTTTATTGGACTTTTGTTAGTTTGTATAACGCCAAGGTATTTAAACTTATCAACTACTAGAAATGGCGCTGTTTTGGAGTGAATATGTGAAAGCACTAAATGACCTTTTTCATCTAACATGCATAACTACCGCTTTCTCGATATTCAGCTCCAATCCAAAGCAATCACACCAGCTTTCTATAGCAGGAATACTGTTTTGTAACGAGATGTGATCATCAGCAGAGGTTATTTCTTTGAAAACAATACAATCATCAGCAAGCAGCTAATGGATACACCAGTGGGGCCACATCAACTAAATCATTAACATGCAGTAAGACTTAACCCCATGGTGGTCAAATGCTTTCTCAGGAAACAACTTGTATCAATTTCTCAAAAAGCGGGCGATGCACCCACGGGGAAACCAAAAGTAGGAGAGCGCTGACCAGCAAATAAGGCTGACTTTTTTCTTGGCGAAATGTTTTTCTGTAGGAACGAAGAATTGTGGCTGTTTCTTTGTGACCGCCTGCTTTCGAATAAGGCCTGAAATGTACACATGATTGCTGCCGAACTGCATGTGCGGAAGTTAACTATGGTTGACTACAGTGGGACGTGCCGGCGTCTCAGTAAATGTAGTACGTATCGAATGTTAAAATGCGGAATTTGTACGGTCGGATACAACTCAGGAGCGAAGCGGCATATGTCGCTCAAACGTCACTTTTCAGTAAATGACGCCCACCGATTTTCTTGACACTGTGCTTAATCTGGTAAAATCGTGCTTATTCCCCTTCCATTCGATACACCCGGCAATGTCCCGATAGCAAATATAAGAGGAACGTCGATCACTTTATTAGAGCCGGTCGACGCCAGTGGCAGGAGAGCCTCCTTTGAGAAGCATTTGCCGCTTTATTCTGAAGTTGTATCCGACTATAAAACTCGGTGACCAGTTGATTATTATGCTATGAGCGTAAATAAGCTAAACTAGCAGACTGTTTCCACGTTATAGACCAAGAAATTGGTCATAGCCCTCGAATGCTTTCGGCAGCTTTGTAATATATCTTGTTGATGCAGAGCAATTATATCACAGTGAGAGTGGTGTCATCTGTTGATTGTGTCTTACTGGGATGATGAGACAGGGCACCACTTGATATATTCTCCCTGAATCAATTCTAAAATCAAAAATCTCTTTGCGCTTTTACTTCCCCATAGTGTGTGAAATTTTGAAAAATAATAAATATACCGCTGCAAGCGTTCCTGGGCTTCCGAACATATAAAAAGCACAAAGGACAGTTTCTTTAGTATACCAAACGCAATTCCACATTCTTGATGTCTATAACTCCTGAGAGACTGGTCGGCGAAAGTTACTGCAACGTATTTTATTTTTACAGAAAGAAAGCTGGTAGAAAATGACTTCTTTAAGTGGAAGCCAAAAGGCAAGCAGTTCATTATTACATCAGTTGTTTTTTTCTCTCTTGCAACGTGCACTGATTCCCTTATCTAACGCCTGACTTACTTTACGATGGTTCTGACTGCACGTATACTGCAATCCATATTAAGTGACGTCAACTGGTCGAAATTACCCGGAGCTAGAGCCTCAAATGGTTATTGCTGTCAAGGATCCTCGTTTATTTGTTTACAATGCCCCTAAACGCCCTCGTGAAATGGTGTTACATAGGCGGAGTGGGGGAAGGTGGCGTAGGAAGATATAACATAAAAATGTAGCCCTGAAGCTTGAAAAATTGACAATATCACAGCCCACTTGATAGCCAAAACAGTAGAGCGCATGAAATATAACTTCGAGTGGTACCAAATATGTTAGTTCACAGTGTTTTGTCGCAAAAGACTGAAAATGTTTATTTTAATTTAGTATCTCCAAACTTGCGCAATGTGCGCGGTTACCCTGCAACAAGGACCCATGCTGTGCTTTCGGCCGTAGTAGGCTGCTGAAGCTTCAGGCCTTTAAGGAGACTTTTGAAAGAAACGACTCACATCCGCAATAAACACAGGGGTACATAATTACATTACGTAGTAATAATGCGATCATATTACAAGCTGTTAATACAATTTGTCTATTTTTGTATCAAGCTTCCAAGGTTGCATTGTTTAACCCCGACATATCTGCTCACACCATTCTGGTCATCTAGGTGGTGGTCATATGTTGGCCTGAAGGTGTCTACAAGTGTAGTAATGGACCCAATAAAGATACATTAAAACGTAAAGCTACCGCTACCGGACCGGTGACGTCGCCTCTCTCCAGCCAATGAGCGAATGCATATTTCAGACGTTACCGAGTGCCATCAAAAGCACGATTTCTTTTAAGACGGTCCTTTTTGCAGTTTATATTGTTTGCTGATGGAGTTGAAAACTTGATATTTTCGGGTACCTTAGAAATCTTTATTTTGTTGTTTTCAATAGCCTCCCGCATGCGGCCTTATCCCTGTGACTATAGCGCACTAAACGATCTTTGCACTTTTTTGCTCAGGCTAAGTGTCGCAAAATGCGTTTTTTTTTTTTCATTTTCTTTGCAGGGTGAGATGCGCCGATATCCGTCTAGAAGGAGTGCAGGGAAGCACAACTGTTTTCGCATTATTCCACTCTTTTTTAGTATCATTTGGCTGGTTTATCTTAATGTTTATGCGTCGACTTTAAATTGAGCACTGCCGCATGGAACGCTTACGCCTGTCTGTGCTACACCTGTCTGCCCGTTTGTCGTTTTTGGAATCGATTTAAGAAGCTCTGTTCTCGTTCAGATTACTTTACGTACGCGTGCTTTTGGCGTCCTGCGCTGCCACTGTCTCCTCGCTGGACAGCGTATATGCCTCGGACACGGTAGCCGTGCACTTGAGCTTCATGATGCCGTAGGTGAAGTGGCGGGACTCGGCTGTGAAGGTCATCCCCAAGGACGAATGATACAGCTGGTCTTCATCTCGGAGAATAGGGTTCATCCTTTCGTATCTGGGTGGGACCTGTGACCGAAGTGCCAAAATGGGAGCTTGGTATCATACCAACAACGAACACACGCGGATGTTAATATTTCATGAGGAGCTGTGAAAGATTCTGAAATATGTTCCTATGCACTAGCCTTTTATTTCAGTGCATTATAGTCATTGGCATGTATTTTGTATACGAATTTCCGGCAAATAGACGACCTAGATGCACTGACCTGTTCGCCATTGATGTACCACCCTAGGACAGCTGGCGGTTTTGAGGCCCCTGCTTGGCAGGTCACGTTGACGATGTCCCCTATCCTGTAGTGTGGCTTCGTGCCTGTAATCTCAGGCCCCTTTTTTGGCAACACTGAAAATAGCACAAAGCAGAAAGTGGTTAAAACCTTGAAATACGGGCAGAGTTAACTTGGCAGCCAATTAGAGCAGGCATTTTTTCCATTTAATTGTGGGCATTCAATTGTCGATATTGCTTTCAGTATAGTGTACCTCACACTATACTCACACTGTTCCGCGGAGTAAGCACTGAAGTAGCGCACATTAGACGCTAGCAAAAAGAAGCAAGTCAAAGTCCAAACTTCTGGGATTGATTGATTTATTGAATGTCCTTTATTGAATGTGAAGGCTCATGGCCATGGATGGGGATAAAGGGGAGTAGACAGAATCTTCATTGTTTAGGTCGTCACTCGAATCACATTGCTCTAACCAGGCCACTAAGTGAGCCATACTTGGCAACTATCATTTGTGTTTTAGCATCAGTTTCTAGAAGGGAACGGTAGTTCAGGCGGTAGGGTTTGATCTCGGAGCGTCCAGTAGAAAAAGCAGGGCATCCCAGAGATATGCCGCCGCGAGTTAGAGTCGTACAGTGGGGGAACGTAATCATTTTCTCCGTATACTGACGCCAGCAGGCCATAATACGTGGCGTGTAAGCCTCATGGGCAATGAGCTTGTTCAAAAAGACTTCTTGACTTCGGGTGAGGCGGGTTTTTCTCGTAAAAGGTGGGTCTGGTGTGGCCACCTGCATGCGATGCTGACTGAGGCTACGAAGACTGGTCCGAGTATAGTGCATAAGGGCAAGAGAAGGGGTGCGTTGCCCGCTCAAAGTAGAGTAAGGATGAAGCAAGGGGGGTGGGGAAGTAAATGTGGACATCCGACCTGCCAAGGCAGCCGCGGCGTGTGCCGCCGCATTGCCCCCTGACTCGTCCGAGTGACCTGGGGTCCAGTGGATAGCGACAGTCCTGGTCGCGAGTTGGTGGCGTTTAAGGACGCGCTGTATGGCTGTAGCTGTTGCACCTTGTGAACCCGGAGTAGCGATTTCCTCGCAAGCTTCATAAGAATCAGTAAGAATACGTATTGAACCAGTTCCGGTGCAAGGCACTCCTGAAAAGGCTCCCCAAATCGCGAGGAGTTCAGCATGAAGAGGAGTACCTTGAGGTAGGTGGCAGGCATAAGCGCCTGAAAGAGAAGGGTTGTTCTCGCATACCCAGCCCGTAGATGCAAATTCGCTTGTAATCGATGCGTCGGTGTATATGTCAGTCGTATCAGGGATTCGTTCTTGTCGATGATGGGCAGCGAGGAGCTCCCTGGGAATGACAAAATCGGGGTTTATAGGTCGGCGATGGAGGCGTGTGACTACTGGCATCTCTCAAGGGGGAAGAGATGCATATAGGGCTGGTATTTTGTCGTTACGCTGTTCATCCCAGGCCAGTAGGCGACGCCCTTGGACAGTGTTCTCTAGACATATTCGATGACGCGTCTGTGACTCGGTAACAATGGTGGTGAGCGGTGGAAGAGCGGCCAAACGTTCAAGTTCGGCTATAGAAGTGTGCTTAGGTAGGCCGGTAATAGTGCGTAGTGTTGCGCGATGAAGGCGTTCCTTATACAATAGTTGCTGCTGCAAAAGTCTGAAAATTGGCGAGAAGAAGGAGCTGCTTGGCTCCCTAGCTTTACTGGGTTCTCGCTCAATTGCACTGCATGAATCAGCAACACTCAAACCCTAGGCTTGCAGGGAACTTCGTAAAGCGTGTACTATTCACAACAATGTCAACATTCCAGTACCACTCCTGAATAGCATTTCATGTACAGACACTTTCATCCAGAACCGATGAAGGGTGCCTAATAATCATAGTTGTGTTGCTTTTATTTTGTTTACGTTTTTGTTTAAGTGAACTGAAAAATTGTAAAACTTCACTAAGTTTCCTAGATTCCCGTGGTCACGAACGGCTTTTTTTTTTTAAGACATTACCTGCAGTTCCTTTGCAAGCATGGTCGATTTTACCTCTGAATAACGCGATATCACTGATATTCTTTTCCTGCTCATGTTCCATTGCATCTATCAGAAAGTAGGTGCTTTAGAATTCGGTGACAGTGAACAGAATCCTGAGGAAGCGCTTGAAGAAGATGGACGAAAAGCCTTTGTTCACATGCCGAACAGCGTGGGGAGTATCTAAATCAACGATTTCATTTTTAGACCCACTCTAAACAAAATTAAATTCTTTCTTTCGACGAATACTTTCCTTCTTGCATATTTTTCGACTTAAAGCCACTTTAACCTAGCAACCGACATGACATTTTACAGACTATGGACATGGTACTCGGAGAAGCAACGACTAAGTAAAGATAATGAAGATGTTATCGCCATTTCTGCCTGTCTTTTTATTATGTTTTTCATGGTTATACAGGAAGTACTGCGCGAAACGGCGACTTTGTTGTTGTGTCCGTTTAGTGGTGTGAGCTGTGAGCGCTCAGTTTATAACTTTTGACGTACCTTTGGTCAGTGCCCTTATTCTCCCGGCCTCTAGCATATCGCTATTTTGATTACTACATCATTTGATACCACCTCGCAAAGCAGTGGTTGCCTTGTTCTTTCAAATGAGGCACTGCAGCACCGAAGGCTTATCATCCAAATGACCCAAAATACGCGCATTGACAAGCTATTCGTTGCCCCAATTTACCCCTAACTCGCACAGCTTTCTATCCTTTTTTTTTTTTTTTTTTATCGAACGCGATGCCAGATCAGAACGTTTCGTGAACGGAGCCACGGCACGTCGGCTAATTCTGGCTGAACGCATTACCGCCGAAATTTAGTGCAAGGACACACAAAGGGGCAGTACAGGTTCAAAAACTTTCGCGGTGCGCCTTGTCAGCAAGATCCGCTAACGACCGAGGAGGGACCTTAAAAAATAATTGCAGTGCGAGAGGTAGGTCAGTGCCTCTTTTTGCAGCAGCAATTTTCTAACCGCCTCACCGATAGAATAATCCTGGCGATGCTGAACCTCGCTCACAGCGAACCTAAAAAGGAAATGCTCACCTGCTTACTTCATCATGCATTTGTCCCCAGAGGGTTGTGTACTGGGGCCTGGCATTTAATAAGATGGGAAATGGGAACAGCGATATACGCGAAAAGCGTGGCCATGCAGCCTAATACTCTCCCGCCACTGGCTGCTCTCTCTTTTCCACTCCAGTGGGACTCATTTCCACAACAGAAACTGCCTACCTGTAATTGCCGGAAACACGACTAATATCGTTCCAGTCCGGCTGCGGCTACAGCGCGAGTCTAATGGAGCAAGCAATATGTTGCTACTGGTTCTACACGCGCCGCTACTAATCCACCCAGCAAGGGCAGAGAGGATTAGCGCCACTTTCCTCGAAGCGTACTGAATACGACACAACCGCTTCCCGCCTGCGTTCGCTCTATCGTGGTTCTGTTACAACTGGAGAGAAAGCGGCTTCTCAGGCGTTTCTAATTTGCTCACAACGAGATAAGCTTGTCACTCCCAAAATAGTAACTGCAAGCAAAATGAAAGCCTGGAACCATTTATACACGTTATTTGGTTAGTAAGAGACATTCGCCCCGACTGCTGTCACCGCTTTGATGTCCTAGTATGCGGCTATTGCAGCCAACCCTGAACTAAAGGTGAAAAAACATTTCGCAGTTTGCGCTACAGTTACCAAGGTAGTCAAGACGTACCTGTTGCATAGATCCTTTAGCGAGCGTTTGTTCCATTAGTGCGGCGTTTTAAGCAATAATTGTCCCTCATTTTGTCTCAGCGCAATGCGGCTTGTATCGACGAGCAAGCTGTATAGGTTAAAGCCCGCCTGTATATTATTTTATATTACTTTTTGGTAGCCGCACCATATTATATGTGTGTGTAGCCTCACCATAATATATGTATTTGAAAGGAAATTTGTTTTTATTTTGTATTTTGTATTTGAAAGCAAAAAGAAAGCTTCATTTGCTGGGCGGAGTACGGTGAAACCTTGTTCAACAATCCGTTCGCGTCGGCCATACGCTTTTCGATTTTTTTCTTAAGATCTCTCCCAGATCGCAAATGATGGTCGATCACACATGTCGATACTTCTACTGCAGCAGAAATTCTTGTTCATGTTTTTTACCTAATGCATCCACGCGTTATCTTTCCAAAATTTCCGGCCACACCCTCTTACTACTTTCACTTTGAAATTTTAAATTGTACACGATCTCTTTGCATGCAGCTGCTGAGGGAAACTCTGGGCGGGCCTAAAGTCCGAAATGAAAGTGTTTGAATGAATTCGTCTGAGTAAAGGCAAGTTGTTTCTTCTTTCTTAACACGCCTTGCACATCGCATGCAGAGGTTAAAATGCGGATCCCCATTTCTCTCCGTCTCTGTTCTTCTAAAGTAACGACTTCTACCTTATGCGAGTCGCTATGAGCTTCGTGAAAGTATTCTCTGTAGTACGGTCGACTGGAGAATTTCTTTTTTGTCAGCTAGACTGAAGAGCCTCTCGTCTACTTTCATGCAAAGGCAGAAGCCATCTCCTGGTTTAGTGTCATAAGTCGCTCATTGATTCCTCTGTTAGTGCGTGCCCAACCAAGCTCCTTCCCCCTTTTGCAGGTAGGATTTTACTGGGGTTTTCTTTATTACCTTGTCAATTACTGGTGATACTTTGACCGTATTCCCAAGACAATACCCTTGCAGCGACCGCTTTGGGGATCAATTGATATCAAAGTCGCAAACTAATTTTTACTGATGAAAACTTTGCGGATAAGTCTCATTTCAAGCGCCTAGAATGTCCAACGTTGCTGAGTTGTACACGGTAGTTAGTATAATATCTGTAAAAAGAAAATAACAATTTCAGCTCTGGCGCTTCGCCCCAATGCCAGAGAGAGGCGTGAAAGGAAAAATATTTGCTCTTTTTATGTTTTTTTTTTTATGTTAAGCATCCTCGAAGGGTAGGCTGCGACAAAAAGAACGAGCTCTCGCTTTCAACAAGTTCGAAGTACATAAAAGAACGCAATCGTACTGCGGGGAAGAGAAGGGGCAATGGGTGATAGGATGCTGCACATGTGCTTAGTTAGCCCTTTTTGCCTAATTCACTGCTAAATCCGCTCCGTAACAAATGCTGGAAAGTACAAAGCAAACAGCTTTAGTATTTTATTCATGTGGCAATAAGGCAGCCCTGCAGAATTCCGATTTGCAGCGGATCGTTGTTAAATTTCATTTTAAGCGGAGTGACCAGTCTAATATTTATCTGTATGAAACACACAATACATTCAACTCTTTAGAAAACCTCGAGAACGATGGCAGGTACCCGTGGGACGTTTTGACAGGTCCTACTTTGCATCTTACAACCTTTGGAATAAAACAATACTGATCGACAATTTCTTGGCAGGCCCTGAAAAGCAAGAGGAGCGACAGAAAACAGGCCGAAATTTGAAATGCAGATCCAGAGCTACTGAGACATTGCTCAGTCGCACTGTGGATAGCTTGATGTTTTGTGTCTTAATTGGCGAACGTACCCTTGTTGACACCAATGATCTGTTGAACAGTAACCATACGCTGACGGAAATATCTCTGTGCGAAGCTACTAAAGTATTTTCTCTTAAAAGCACACCTAAAATTTAAGAACTATTATGTTTATAGCGCAATAAAAACAGCTTTACTGAGTTAACACTAAACAACACTTTAAAAATCAGCATCCTAATACAATAACATTTATTTGCTTGCACCCAAGACGACATGTAACTTACGCATTCTCAGTACGTGTTTATGTTCATTGGTAATCTGCTACGTTAAGTAATGATGCTTAGCCGTTTGAGCAATGCGGCCGGCCTGTACAATGCTGACAGGAGAGAATGACAGTTTTAAAAAAAAAAATTTCATACAAGTAATTTTATGGATACTGCTTCAGGCTAGCAATTACATGATGCTCGTATTGCTCGTGCATTAAAAATGACTTCCACGAACGAGCCTTTTCTCATTCAGACAAGGGTAATAAGTAATTTGGTAATCATTGATAAGAATGTTTCATTTCGCAAATGCAAAGTGTAAAGTTTAATAAGTTACCATGAAATAATCCCTCGATCTTTTTTCTCTGCAAACTGCTGGCGATATTCAACTAATCGTTAACTAATCGAATTGGTGTAAAATGACGCTCGTGAGCATAGAAGAGCGCCGCAAAGTATTAGGGAGACATTTAAGGTTCCCCTTAATCGTATGACGCAATAGTGGTCTGCAGTCCTCTCGAACTATGCACAGGCCCATTAGCACACAGTCGTTGAATACCACTACATTAAAGACCACATGACATGCAAATGAGCGTCGCCTGTTTCAAAAGTGTACGAGCGTTCTTTGCGGGGTCTATTCGCTATCGTGTCTGGCTTGCATACAAAATGTCGGGGGTTTGAATTCCGCTTTAAAACTGAAACTCTTATTTTTATAAAATAAATACTTCATAAATTTATATCACTTGAAACATGTGGGGACATTTCTTTTGGATTACATGTCATGTTTTAGTTGCTTTCCTTTCACGCATGACGTTACGTTTCACGAGAGAATGTTGTATGCTGTTTTGAAATTCCCGCTTTAGGTCATGTGGCTCTGACGTCATGATCCAGTCCAGCAATCTGTGTTTTCCTCACGGTACATCAGTATTTTTATGGCAATGCCAGTTTTTCAGCTGAACTAGAGCCTTGCAGCCTTCGCATTAAAGTCCAAGAACAGCATTACGTAAGCGGGCCCCTTCCAATTAGCTTCTTGCAGTTGGACTCGAAACTTATCACTTCGACAATAGGTCTTCTTGTACCGCGGTACTATTCTCATATCCTTCAATGCGGGCATTGTAATTTATATGTCTATTTGTACTCGACTACAGGAATGCCACTGATAGGTTGGTGATGGATGCCGAGGGAGAAAGGCTCTTTAAAGGGCCCCTGTTCAGGGAAGGCCCTTTTAAGCAAAGGAGCCCAGTGTTTCGATCAGGTACCGGAGATAGTCTGTGCAAAATGCTACAGTGACACGCGCGCCGCAAAGCATCGAAAATACAATTCAAAGCTCTCTCATGCTCTCCTCCGGGAAGCCAGCTTCCCCGTTTCCTGCGCTGGCCCGACGGGCCACAGCAATGACGTACGTACCGCGAACGATGTCCATTGGTCCGTCTCGCTGACTGACGGGAGAAGGATGGATGTCTACCGCTCGCAGCGCGCTTTTCCCTCGCCACGGCCAGACTGAATCCAGCGGCGCGCGCTCGCTCGACCGTTTTCTTTTTTTTTTTTTCGCGCTCGCGGAGAGCCACGCCCCACCTCCCGCCAAACGCGGAGGAGGAAGAGGAATTTGTATTGCGGAGGCTAGACGACCTCGGGCAGGAAAGTGAAAAACCTTTGCGAGGGAACGGAAGGAGAGAGGCATGACAGAATCGGGTGATTGCGGTGGCTGTAACTGCGTTATTAGTTACTCTTTTCAAAAACATTTTGCGGCCTTGCGTTCTAGGGGCGAAGTCTCACAGTCACCGGGGAAGAAAATATTTTCGACCGGAGGGTGGACAGTGGGCCTTTAATAGAAAACAGACAATTTATCCGGCGTTTAAAATTCGCTGGCATGTTGCTCTGCGTAGGAAATGTAATTGGGGAGTGAAATACAAAAATAGAGCTGTGTAGAAACGAAAAATCCATATATAGCAGAGGGAGAAAAAATGTGGCAATTAAACCCACTCTAAAGTGCATCGTGGAATAAAGCTATGGCATTAAATGATGAAATATGTAGTCCTGCAAATGGGCTGACAAAGTTATAACAGCATTAAAAATACCTGAGGCTATCATGCAATGTGAAATCAGAGCTTGTAAAGATGTCCAGTGTAATTTTAATACGCAAGTAAGAAGTTCATTTCGTGTATCTGTTGCCTAGGGAAGGCTAAGAGACCTAATATACTATCCATTATTAGAGGCTTTGGAGAGAGCCTCTCCATGCAACGTTCATAGTATGCACGCTCGTCAGCACACGTCGGGCACTCAAGCGAAATATTTTCCACAATTTCAATGTTGGTTGTGTCATTTTCGAGGGACCAGTAATAAGAAAAGCTTAGGTTTGCTTTGCAAACACTTTTTTTTTTCTAATCTCAGAACATACATTAGTGACTATCCACGTCATTGCATCCTAACCGTAACTACGATAATTCGCAAGCTTTGTAGAAGAAAGCCAAGAGTTTTCAAGTCGTTTAGCTGAAATTAAGATATTAAGCGATGATGGAGCTGCCTTCACTCGGGGAGCACCTCTCCCTAGGGTCCCGTTAGCCCAATAACAAGCAAGCACCAAACACACCGTCAAAGCCAATTCAGAATATGCGTCCCCTGTGCCACAGTACGGCGTGTGGGCGAAGATAAGGAGCGATTTAACGATTCTCGCCAGCACTTAGCACTCAAAAGGGTGCATGGTCCTCCACCTAACTTTCACAAGCTATTAACCACGTGTGGTTAACGCATCGCCTGGGGTTGCCTCCGCGCAAACGACATTACCGAAAAGTGGAAAGAACAAATCGAAGATGAGCGCAGGCAAAGAGCCACATATGAGGCGGACACCGAGAGGGAATTATAGGTTCTTCCCTAGAGAGGCACCGGTTGGATGTTTAACGTCGGGCGCAGGGTCGTCGATGTGCATAAAAACACGCGCGCAATCTGAACCTTACGTTGGCTCTTGGGAACCTTCAGCTCCCCACGTCATTCGTTCCAACCTGTTTCCCCTCGAAGCCACTGCGCTTCTTATAAGCACCCGACGCACTCGATAGCGCACCTTATGAAGAGCTTACTTCTGCAGCCAGCAGCCCACCAAAGCAAGGCTTATCTAAGCTTTAATTATGCGCTCAACTTGCCGTGAGCTCGCAGTCCTGGGAGCTGAAGTTTGCTGTATAATATAAATGGTCCGCTTATGTTGAAAATATTTCGAACCTGGGTAAACCCTCACGTGCATATTTCAGATTTAACTGCTTGTCTTTCTGCAAGCAATTTACGTATTCTTGCACTTTCATAAAAGTTCTTGCATGGAGCTGACAGAGGTAAAGATGTGGGGCATACTTGTGGCACTAAACATAAATGACAACCATCATTGGTGGCTCCTTCTGTGCCACTCAGGCAACTGATGACAAAGCGCAATGAAGGACAGGTAAAAAATTGTATGCTGCTATAAAAAGTGTGGTCTGAAATAATGCCTGCTCTAGTAAATGTTAGACAATTGTTCTATACAGCGCTACGTTAGAGCAAACGCACCGAAATCGAGCATAAAGCGATTAACTACCGCCTCTTAACGCTTCAGCAAATCGTATTTTACAAATATGAAACCTGTATTAACAGAGGTTGCCGCCCCCCTAAAAGAAATAAAAAGTCATCCTCTATGGTTATGCCAACGGCTGAGCAGCTCGCTTACAAATGGCTTTTCTGGTGGCATGACGATTACACATGAGTGCAGTTGCCCAACCATAAGTTTGGCTTTTTCTTTGCCACTCCAAAAAACTTCAGATGAATACCAGCTTGGTTTGCAAGGACAGGTTAGTGCCTGACGGTCGCCGACACTACATGTGGTCTAAGAGCCCTGCCGAAAACAGACACCAAAACATGTGCATGAAAACAGCGTAACTGAAAAGTCATCAAACAGTACCGTCATCATCTGCTTGCGTGCCGCTTGGAGGACCTCCGCCAGTGGCCTCAATTTAACGCAGCTGTGTGCAATTCGGAGCCACCTCATCACAACTAATTCAACTCTGATCATTGAACATGGCCCAGCTGGTCAGGCAACGTCCTTCGCCATTTCGAAACACTGTTTTGCTACAATAGAGCATTACTTCTCATAAATGTAATGTGCAAAATTCCGTGCAGCGGGTTAATGATAACATGTGTCTAACAAATCACAGTCCAATGTGCAGGATTCGCAATGGCAATGTATGTTATAATTTAAAAAAAAAATATAGAGGAGCTTTGGACAAACTGTACGTCTTGCGGTGGTAAAATCATAATCCAGAGGCGGCATAAAATTATTTATAGTCATAACACAACCCGATTCGTCATAGGAAGTTAAAAATTTGAAAGCGCTATGTTTAAAAATAGTGCCTAAAGGAAGGGTCCCTACGCGTGATAAATTACTTCGCAGCGGCCAAGATACGCAAGGCCCCGTTTGAAGAGCGTTTTCAACAAGAAATTCCTGCGACATCGGTGCATTTTTGAATGGTCGGCCATGCGAGAACGCAGCGCCCTATAGCATATGCCTTCCCAAATCTAATCACATTGAATGCTCTCACGATGAACGCTCGCACGCGTGCTTGGAGCGCAATGTCCCGCATTTTGCATCTTCTTTCTATCATTCTTTTGTTTCTTGCTCCGCTGGGATGAAAAGCATTCGCTTCCCACTGAAGGCGTGCCTAGAGGGAGGCGCTTTGTCAAATCTGGCTATTGGGACAGTACAGCCACGGGGAAAAGAGACAATGTCGGTGCAAAAGAAATTTGCCCCAAAATTGAGTTTAAGCTTTGGTGCGCGCGTTTCCCGACGGCGCAAAACTGCGCCGCTGTGTCTCCTGAGGTCTTTCGTTTTCTCTCGGCGAAGTCCGAAGCATGAACGACGCAGATGCTTTTGTTATTTGCCTTACATTCTTTTCCCTACAGAAATGGTAGCAATGCAGTAAAAGGTAGCTGCCAGCGGCAAAATGTGTTCTTGTATGAATAGGATGTACAAACGCTGTGTTTACCCACGAAGCCACCTCCGTAAAAAGTGCATATAGCTCTTTGTTCTATGGGAAATTAACGAAATTGCTGTGCGAAGGGAAATTGGCGAAACTAAATAGCTTATTCTAATAGAATGGTGAAAGTGAATTCCATGTAATTCAGTGCACGGAAGAAAATACAAAATACTCGGCACAGAAAGTTATTGGCGCTAATAAAGAAATGCCCTGCCCTGATGCGATAGCTTCTGTGAAAGCTACAAAGTGAAGAAGTATTTTCGAGTGTACCCCGGATACACTCTAAGTGCATCTCACGTTTATCGTTTACGCAGACCACGAAGAAGCGTAATTCGCACGCTAGAGTGTCGCGAATTTTTCGTCGGCCATTGGCCAAAGCCTTTCGAGATTCTAAAAACAATAAACACGTTTAAAGTCAGGTCCCTTTTTCTGATTACTTAGGCGTAGAAAAGAAAATAGCAGTTTTGTTTTCCCGGCCTAGATAGTTAAAAGTGACCGTTAGAATTTGGCCGCACACTAAAGCTATAACGTACTAATTCGCGTAAAGTTCTGACAGAAAACTCCTAGTGATTTTCTAATCGAGCAATGAATACATCCAATTTCTATCGCCATATTCTTCTCAAAACCATTCTGACGTTCTATGCTGCAGGCATAAATGTGCGTATAGAGCAATTGGGCGTAGCTTTGTGTGCCCAAAAATCTTCATAGACAAAAATATTATTTTGTTATTTGCTGTCCTTACGAGAAAAACAAAATGCTGTTGTCTCGCCCTTTTCCTCACGCCCGCCTTCGCGCCCCATACAGTTGGTAGGAAACACGTCTCTGTGTCGCTACCTAATCCCACACTTACCATATACCTTGAGCTCCTTCTCCGAGCGGACCGTCTGGAAAGAAGGTGCGTCGGCCGATACCTCGCAGGCGTAGAGTCCCTCCGTCTTGAGGTCTGTCTCCCTCAGGTACAGGCTTCCGACTGAGCTGCGACTGACCTGCGCACGCCCGCAAACATTAAATGTGTTTCGCTTCGTTTATAGGGTTTAATGTTCTAAAATGACCCAGGCTATCAGAAACTCCGTAGTGGAGGGCTCCGGATATTTCGACTGCAGGCGTTTTTTTTAACTTTCACTGACATCGCACACGACACGGGAACCTTGCTTTTCTTCTACATTAAAATGCGGCTGTGACGTCAGAGATTTAATTCTACAAACTTTGGTTCATGGAACAAGCGTCTTACTCACTGACCTGCCTGGACGAGGAGAAATAAAATTAAGTAAATGTGATTGGGACCCTTTTCACACGAATATTAAAGTGCAAGTATTGAAACCAGGCGCCTTGCCAATTCCTGCTTTATGTGGGTACACGCAACTCTAATCAGGACACGAAAATCGTAAGCAGTCCGCTTCGAACATATTCAATAGCGTCTACTGATGGAAATAAATTAATACACCGCCACAGTGTCACCTGAAGTTTTCTCTACAAGGCTAGGGTGCCGCAGTCACGATTTGGTGCATGCCTTTTGGTGCACAATCATATATATACGCCCTCATACGCCCCTGATGTGGCGGCTTGCGGTTAAGGAGCTCTACTGCTGACACTATACTCCTAGGATTGGAACTCGGTCACTGCGGCCGCGAGTGCAAGGCGCCCGTATAATCTGCTATGTCGTGCACGGTAATGAACACCAGTTGACAGAAATTAGTCTCCAGCCCTTCAATGCTGCGTCGCTAATAGCCGGTTTCATTTTGAGATGTTAAAACCCTTAACGATGCCCTCCAAAACCCGCCATCGTTCTTTTGATGTTGTACTGTATTAGTGAGCACGGGGTCGCAGGTTTGAACTTGGCAGCAAATGTCACATGGTGTTATAACAGGTAGGTGACAAATCTTGTGTGAGGATCATGGTACACGTTTCGAACCACCAAGGGGAAAAAATTTCAAATAAGACTGATACTCCCTGTGACGCCACATTTGAACGCAGCTATTTAAGCGTTCTTTCGATATATTGAGTAAACTAATTTTACAAATGCTTGCATGTATGCGCGTGAGTTAGAAAGCACTCTTTATTTTCCTCCCGAGCCAAAGAGAATCTCTCATAAGAGAAGAGTCACGAGCTCTGCACAGCTCGCTCGTGGCTCTTCTTTCTCTTGTTGTGAGGAATTCTTTTTGGTTTGTGACTCTCTCGTAGCTCATGAATCTCTTTCTCTCAGTTACACCGTCAACAGCCCCGACGGCGAGGCGACAAACCACCGAATGGGCGCATAAGAGCATATCTTGGGAGGGTGGCTGCCCCTGGCCCTGCGGGGCTAGGAAAGGTAGGCCACTGCCACTTGCGGTGGTGGCTGGCTTGCCACTATATTTTTATCTGTCGTAGGCCGTCATTGCACTCGCTGCTGTTTCGGTGGTGGACAAGGGGCTGTTGTGATGCCCCTTCTTCTTTTTCTTTCTTCTTTATTTTCTCTTCTGTCCGCACGAGGCAGCGGAGGGGGCTCAGATACAGAGCCAGTGGTAGGCTCGTGCATTTTCTTTTCCTTCTTCCTTCAGTCGCAACAACAGCATAAAAGCTGCTCTATAAGATTTTAAGGCGAAAGCCTTTTTTGCCTCATACGGTCGTTAGAAAAAGTGTCCGCGTTTCGGGTGCATACCTTATATGGGCATATGCCAACCACCATTGAATCGATGCTTAATCAATAGCAATCGTATGATATCGCAACATAATTTAAGGCATTTGCAACATAATTTCATTGTAATTTACGACTAATAATAAAATAGTTAAGCAGATGCCCATAGAAGGAACACATGTATTTGCAGGTCATCGTAACTATCACTAACAATTACAAATTAAGCGGTGTTTAACTAACACTAACCAAACATTAACTAGTACTCAGAAATGGCAAGTCTTTGGTAACTATCCCTAACCAATAGTAATGGTTAGACATTTCGAGATGTCCATAGCCGTTTCATGCACATTGCTTTGAACCTCAGGCTTTCGCCTTTCACCACTTAGGTCGCCAAAGTGTCTCGTGAATTTTTGTGGTTACTGTGTGCTTCTGAAACGTCGACTTCGGCAAGAAGACATTAATAAATGATTAGTTCGCTGCCAAGTGGTGAAGTGTTCGCTTATTCGCACAAGACTAAAGGGAGATTTTCAGCGGTAGGCATTCCTGAACCACCGATTTTTTCCAACCCTTAAGAAAAAGGGTGCGTTTCCGGCTGAGTTGAGTATACGCAATGATCACTGTGTGCAGCTCTTTCGTAATAGCGGTTCTTGTGGCTATCAGTCTGTATCTCCGAGTGCCAGTCGTCGTCTTCGAAGCTCCGACCCGGAACAGTTACGCGATAAGTGTCCCACCATTAATCAGTGGTGTCCGGTCGCCCGGTCGAGGGGCTGTCGTTGGCGCAACCTTTTCCCTGCCGGCTGGAACATAGCCAGCCCACTTCCGTAGCTGCCAGGAAGGCTGTTTGCAGCGCTAAGGGCCCTGTGTTTTCGGGATCACTACAACCTAACCGCATGTGCTGCGTTATGGACTGTAAGTAAAACTGGCCAGACGTTCCGCTTATCTGTCTCAGTCTAACGTGAAGCAATCACGTTGTCAATAATCGAGCAGGCTAGGTTATTAAGAAATCTGTGAGCCGTGAGCCACGATGCGCAATTATAAACAGTTCGCGAGGCAAGGAGTCTACAAGACATTCTCTTTCCGTCAGTTGTGGTTATAGGCCCGACATTTAGGTTTTTATTGTGGAGTCAACAACCACTCAAAAGCAACCACACGAATAAAAACATAAAACTACGGAGATCTTGTGGGATTTCTGCAGGTGATTAAATTGTGTCCCCATCAAGGGAAAGGAAGGATGTTTATTTAAAGATGTACTCCTCTGCTCATCTCTCATTTATATCCGTGATTGGCCACTGTACATTATTCAATGAGTTAGCTTCTTGTACGCAGCCTCTCTATACAAATCTTCGGGGGAATTAGTGTTAAATTGGCGAACACAACACGTCGACATCATTGCCAGCTGCAGACACCTCATTTCCTAGGGATTCATAGGCGGAAATGTTTGTGTACTGAAACGTTTCTGGCAATAACGAGCACCGATATGACCCTGAATATTCATGCGTCTTTACAACGTTCTACCTTATATCGCACTAGTGCGCCAAAGGTGCGTTTTCTTTAAATGTAAATTAGCCTTCATCAATAGGATACCGCATTGTAATTACAAAAAAAACGCTCCCATCGAATGCGCAGCGCTTGACACCTATAGAAGATCCAAAACTCAAGGCCCAAGATCCAAACGCAACTGAACGAATACATCGGCTTCTATTTGAGATGCAGATCAAGGTGGTTGAGCTATACGATCGTTCCCGTGAATACAGTGGCGGTACGTTTTAGAGATGACGTCATAAGTTTGGCCAGAGCGGCAGGCAGGTCTTTAAATTCAATTGTTGTAGGCAATATATGCGTATTTAGTTGCTGACGAAACGTCTATGCAGCCAGAAAGAACCAGAGAACCCATTTTTACAGAAAACAATAACAGCATGCAGTTGTGTTCTCCTCCTTTCCCCTTTCTAACCACTACGCACTTGGGTAACCATGTTATTCTTGCCACTGTATTGCTGCATGAAAGGCAGCAATGCTAAAACCATTCTAAAACAAGTGCGATGTTTTAATAGACTGCAATAAAGCATCGCGTCGACGATCATTAATGCCCGGCGATGGCAGATAAAATCATGGTTCTAACCTTATTTATTTTTCTGAATTATTAAAAACGGTAATAAAGGTAAACGTATTCGTTACCAAAACATGCTGCCCTAAATATAACAAGGGACACGATTATGCAGATGAAGGTCAGCCCCGCTGCTGTGGCGCATTAGTTAGAGCGCTTGACGGCTTATGGTAAGAGCACAGGATCGATTTCAGGCTTCGATCGCATTTCAACTCAGGCGAAACCTTAGTCACACGTGTATTCTGCAATGTCAGTGCAGGATGTCGAAATCCTCGGAGCTCTTCCCTGCGGCGTCCTCATTGTCGATGCCGGTATGTGAAATTGAAACACTTTGCAGTAAAATATCGTATCGAATAACGTCGCGCATTGAGCTACGCCTCAGGTAAAATGACTAAAACGTAACTCGGAAAGCACTACAGAAAATGCGGCAGCAAAATGGTTCTCTGCCGTGCGCCTTACAATTATTCCTGAAAATCTTTGCCACTTATTCAATTTACAAGTTTTTTCAAAAATTAATTTTTCACCGCTACTTGGAAACGCTCTTGTTTCATTCTGTTCACTTTCAAAGGGAACTAGTATTGATGGAATAATGCATATACATAAATGGACATATATTAGCAAAGACTCACCGAAAGTTTCTAGCCGACAGATTTATTACAAACTACTTTTCCCGCTAGTTTTCTCGCGCGCGAATTAAAATATATGGCGTCCGTACAAACAGAGCAAGTATCAAAGATAGGCATAACGCGGCTAGGAAGCACGCTATAGATAAAAAAAAAAAAGACGTAGCAGTGAAAAGCAGCTGAGCTGTCGCACTTTTCACGGCAATTGCTCGAAAAAAAAAAAAAAACGGAGAGCAAGTTTATATGTATTCCACGGGGCAGGGTAAGAGATTGCCATCTTCACAAGACTCCGCCCACCACCCTCCTCTCCTCTACAGTTTTGGCGCTTTTCCGTATTCACCACCGCAAGCCCATAGGCATGCGTATACGTGAAGGAACGTGACGGTGATTGTCCTGCGTCCATTTTTATTATTTTTCGCTTCGTTCAATTCGCTTGCATTTTTCTTTAACGTCCGCACGCCTGAATTGCCGAGAAACATGCAGACAAACAATGCCCTCGTGATTTATGACGAGCAAGGGTCCCCACGTTTCTCGAACGGAGAGTGCGCATTCCCTTCTATTCATCGTCATTCTCTCTCTCTCGCTCTTTTATTATATATTTCTGCCGTTAAACTCCAGCAGGCGTTTCCTTGCTTTCTGTGAATGGCTTCGGCTCTTCCCCCGGCTACGTGCTTGGCTCACATTGGGACCTACTTCGCCGATGCCTCGTCGCGGCAATGTTTACGCTCGGCCTCCCGCCCACGGTACTGTTCTAGCCTTCAACATCGCGAGCATTTCGAGAGAATGGCTCAAGCAAGGTACAAATAAATGCGCGAACGAAGAACACCGCTTGGTGAGATTTTTGAAGTGAAAACTGCCGACAACAAGCACATGCGCCGGGGCTGGCTGCCTAGCTATCTCGCTGCAGAAGTTACTCCAGAAAAACACGGTCAGTGCGTCGGTGCCTTTCATTCCGGTCGCACCTTGAAACAATGGGTGTGGACGCTGGAGGCACGGTGCGGCGGCTGTGGTGAAGGAGGGGGAGGGAATAGCAAGGTGGCTTGGCGAGCACGAACGGACAGGGCAGTAGAAGGCGAGAGCAGAGAGGAAGCTCTTTATAGCTGGAATACTCGGAACCGTAGATCAGGAAAAGGAAGGCAAAAAAAAAAAAAAAAGAGAAAGGCGTCAAGTGGAAAAACCGGAAGTTATAGACTTGAAGAGACGGATATTTGGTTTTATTCTTACCGTTTCAAAATTCAGGTCGATGAGATTACGTTCCCGCTAGTGGGCGATGTGCTACGTTTCGGGTCACATATGTGGAGTGCCTGCTACGAGTTGGGGCTTGTGGCTTTTATTGGCCATTTTGATTTGCCCTCGTTGGTCTGTTAGGAGCTGTTTCTTTTTACTTTTTATTGACATTTCTTTTTTTTTCTCTCTCTCTTTTTAGCTCTTTGCTACGAGTTTTCTTTTTCACTTATACGGCACTACAACGCTCTGCATCTGTAGAGTCAACTCCCACAAAATTCCCGCAGATTTTAAGGCATGCATCATGCCTCTTCGTTCTTTTTTTTTTTTCATACTTTGGTTGTTAAATCAGGTTTCCTCAAAGCATTCTATCTTAAAGGCTTGCACATGGTAACGTAAAAAGTGAGGTAATTGAAATATGCTTGAACTCAATAAAAGTCTTGGATATGCTATCTTCTCAGAGGTCGCCCCATTAAGTAATCCATATCTGCAGCAGTGCACTTCGCAAACTATCATTTGCAGTTTATGCATTCCTTCGTAAAATATTTGACAAAATGGGTATGCGTGAACGTACAATATAATAGCAGGAGGGCACATCGCTTAATTTCTGTTTGTGTTGAAATAAACACTGCTGTTAAAAAAACGTTATTCGTGGGAGTCATGTGCAGAACAATTCACGGTGAATGCCCGGTGGAACCCTGACACAACCGCGACCTGTAGGTTCCTGCCAACATGTACAGCAAGCCATGCTCTGCACATGGGTAACACGGGTGTTCGTGGCCCAGGCTGATAATAAAAAGCCGTGTGTACGATGAGCAAGGGGGAGAAGGGAGGAAATACTGATTGATATAGCGTCGGAGCGTTGCTGTGCCTCAAGATTCACGTACGTGTGCTTCCTTGCTTCAATGTCTAGAAAAGTTTGTTTTGTTCAATTCTATTTCCGTGTTCTAAAGCATTAATAAGGTTTTCTCGCTCGCGTTCGGGCCACCCTTGCTACTTAGATCCAGCCGGTGGTCCCAAGTACACACGTGCAAATAAAAGCAATTTTCAATTGTACGACTCTAAATTAGACAAAAGTTATTTACTGACACAGGCAATTATCGTATAGGCGACACGAGGTACGGACGTCAGAATGACGTGGATTGTGCGCAAACCCTTCCCAGAAGACAGTTTAAGCAAAGATGCTTAAATGCGCACGCATAAATACAGCTGGAATGCTTTTAGAGGCAGTAGTGGTTATTGGGTGGAGCTGCATTGTTTATTCGGCCGCAGTTGACTGTTACGTCGCGTGAAGAGTGCTGTCTACGTAGTGCAAAACAAAATGAAAAAGGAGGGGGGGGGGGGGGGGGGGGTTCCAATATTTCGGAATGGCCCTGCGGTAATATCGCTAGCCATGCTATGCTTTCTAAATGGTCTTTTTCTTCCTCAAGAAATGCCTAGAACTGAGCCGTATTATATTTTCTGGGCGAAATCCATTGCCCCCAAATCAGACAGGACACGAGAAAACTATCGCATAACACAATTCCTGCCAGGAAGGCAATAGGCAAACGTGCCAGGTTGGCTTTCTAGTTAATACGTACCACAGGCTCGGTGCATTTTACGATCCCAGTGTAGCGCCAAGGAGCATTTATTCGTGAGCGTCCGTAACTTATTAGGAACTGCCAATTACGTCGTTCGGATTCCTCGATTTGTTTCCTAGGTCGGAGGCGATATTGCCTCATCGATCTTCTTCCCAGCTAAGACTGCGCCTGAGGAACAGCAGTCTCATCGCAGGGAGCGAATGGGTTCGCAGGTTCTGTCCCGTAAACTATTGCTGTTTGAGCTGAGGGCAACAGACCGCTTTCTTTCAAAGGCTCACTCATGAGGTGACGCGGGTTTGTTCAGAAATTAGGTCTTTGTTTTTCTGGCTGGCCCACAAGATTGTTCAGTACTGCGCGCATGCACACAATAGTTACTCCGGGTAACATATTCAACCCATTACCGCCATCCCAGGTGCATACTAAAGCTTCCAGAATAAACTTCCCGGTGTATACTGATCGAGCAGCAGGTTTTACCACTCTAAGACAGGACGCTAAAGTGGAGACAGCATACTCAGTTTTGAGATGCTTATAAGCTTTGTTTTTCGTGTAATGTGGTGTCCGTAATTTGCAGCATTTGTACTTCTTCCGGCGTATTGCACCCACGATGGGTGTCACCTTTTTCTTTGAGACTGACCGACTGGTACCGGGCTCTTTTACCCAGTGAGACAGAAAGCCAAGATAACATTAAAAACGAACCTCTAATCTCTGCTGTTCTCTGTCCACAATGAAGCCGGTAATTAGCATCGTCACAGCGCACAAGCTGATGGTGCTATTTAGAAGCGTTAGCGAGCAAATAAATTCGCTTATTTCGTGCAGATAGCGTTTTATTTAAAACGTCACGTTGGAGATGCCGAGTTCGTGCCATATCCAACAAGCTTCAATAACAAATGACCTGAAGGCTTCGGGTGGCCTGACTTGAGGCTATTTAGCAAAGCTTATAGACGTCTACAGACTTTGTCCCTGTATGAATACATTCTGGTGTTTGACGTAGATCAGCATTATTATTTTGTGTCATATATTCACCCGAAAATGTTCCTGCAATCCAAAAGCTTCCACGTATAACTAGCTATGTATTTCATATTTGAGAGCGATTTCACATTTGCCATGTAACTAACACATCAGCAAAATTACTAACAAAATCTCAAAATATAAATCTAAAGGTTACCAATATTATTCAGGAGGACTCGCGAGAACTCGATGAAGAGCACAGCTTTGATGCCTTTTCTGTGCGTGTGTGTTGTGAGAGCGCGCGTAGGTGCGCTGCCAACACCGCAATAGACATCAATACATCAATATTTAGAACAATACTCTCCTGCCTCGAAAAGAAATTTATAAAGGCCACGTCAGGCCCAAATAACTTAGCAATTCGCTTTACAGCTACTGGGCCGCGCCTTCACTCAAGCTGGTTTCAGCATTAAAAGAAGCCGCTTCGATGTTTCCTTCATTTTAACTCCGACAGCAATGGCCTTATAAGCTGCCACAGCAAAACCGTAATTTAGAGGGCCCCCGCCATTTAATAAAATATATTGCGAGAAATCAAGCAGCCCATTCAAGGTTGATATAGAAATTTTCAGATGAAATAGAAAAGATTGTTCTCGTCCTCATCTACCTTTCGTAACACGTACTGTCGTGAGCAATATGAGCAAGAACACACGAGCGCGAGGCAGATAGCCTCGAAACCCACTTGGGGCGATACGGTGCGGCCGCTGTGGGAAACAAAAGGGAAAGGGCACAGTTAACGGAACCACGGCTCCCTTTCCACTTTGTTTCCCACAGCAGCCGCACCGTATCGCCCCAAGTGGGTTTCGAGGCTATCTGCCACGCGCTCGTATGTTCTTGATCATATTGCTCATGATAGTACTTTGTTAGGGTTGCCATCAGTTTTCCTACTTATTCAAAAGCACCGTTGCTCGTCACCAGAGGCGGTGGTTTCCCTTAAAACGTCGGGCTCCATGCCTAAACTTTCGCAGCCTCGTTATGGCAAATATGAAACGGCTGCGTTCAACGCGAACTCCCTCGCATCAACATGCAGCGAGGAATGTATTCGCTTCTGCGGTAAAGTAATGGCTCAGATTCCGGGAAAACACTAAACGCGTTCACGAATCAAAAAATGCCTTCCTCCCCGAAAGAGAAATTAAGGCATGGGAAAAATGCGATGATGAGAGTAAAATGGTTCCATTGATTGATGACTTCTCTTCGGAAAAGAGGTGATAGGAAAACAAGGCGACCAGTTTTAGCATAAGCAGACAATTAAGCTGAAAAGACGTCTATATGCATGACAGAAAATATTTAAAAAAAAAAAGCATTCTAGCTCTCCGTCTTGAACTCTGTCCTCAACTTGAGCGCATTTCTATTTCCTTTAAATTTATTTTCCGTGCTTCTTTGCCAGTTATTTCAACACCTATATCTCATGGGCTTTACTATAAGGAAGGCGAAATTTATATTTTTTTTTATTCTTCTCTCGCCTCAAGCGCGCTCGTTTTCATCATTCTCCGCCTACTCTCAAAGGGGATGACGTGTCGATGACGGCGAGCACACCGCCAGCGTCATTTGCGTACCATCCCTCATCTTTTTGCGCTTGTCCAGGAGCATGCCGGCAGTATGATAGATCGCCGACCCTAAGCTTGCGTCGGGACGGTTATATATAACGCCTCAAATGGAAGCACCCGCTTGCAAATGGTCAACTCCGCATGTTTCGATGGCGCGTATATCTCTACGGAGAACATTAAAGGACGAGAATAAGCAGAAAGTATAGCAGTAAATGTCGCTTTTTCCAGTCTTTGACTATATGTCTTCGTAATCACTGACACTTCTACAGCAAAACTTTTTTTTTCCAGATATCTAAATCCGAGCGTTCTGCTAATATGCTAAACGCCCTATTACACTAGTAATATGCAGGTAATATAGAGTTAATATACAGACTCTGGAGGTAAAGCTCCCCATTACGCCAATGCATTCGAGTTGTAAACGCATGATTGCTGCCACCATAAACTGTTTGATGGTTGCCATATCATTTTAATTTGCCAAATTTGGCCGATGAACAATGTTTGATTCTGGCAACTTATAGATAGACAAGAAGGAGGAGAGAAGGCAGGGATGTTAACGAGAAAGGCATCCAGTTTGCTGCCCTACGCTGGAGAAAAGGGATAAGGGGTTTAAAGAGGGGAAGAGGAAGGAAAATAAAAACGGGGCGAAAAAGGGGACGTTAGGCGCAGTCACAGTTTGTCACCTAATCTAACAGCAGCAACCTGGCAACTGGGATCATTGTAATATGATGGTGCGCAGTTAACTGGTAGCTGCTGTGGAGTAGCTGCTGTGGAGTAGCTGCTGTGGAGTAGCTGCTGTGGAGTAGCTGCTGTGGAGTAGCTGCTTTAAACAACGGCAAAAATTGTCGCTTCCTGAGCATTTCTGATGACATGTTGCCTCGCATATCTACTGTGACCTAATTTAGGATTCAAACTTCTTCTGTGTTGTTATCTTAAAGCCAGATAACCCTGCAATTGTTATCCGCTTCGCGTGTATTTCGTCCGTCGAGCGCACACGCAGAAACGAACATGCTGACGAATTCAACAGCAGTAGCTCTACCTGGCTTATTCTGTAAGACCAGCGCTGCATACAGCAAATGTCAAAGGATGTGCTCGCGTGTGCGTTTACTGTTGACTTCATTTGCTCTGTGTTCTTTCATAACTGACGGTTGAAAATGCTGCGAACGCAGCAGAGTGCTCTGGTCCAACTGAGAGGTTGGCACATAGGTATCGTTGTAGAAAACAGAAACTGTCACGAAGTTTGCAAATGTAAGTGCAATGCGGACCGCGTGCTCACACGTGCGTGACGTGATATGCCAGATCTTTTTTGGAGCTTCTTCCTCCCATACAACGCACGAAGGTTCCGTCACGATGCATGGGAGCTGAAGCAGTTCTTTGTTACGAACGCATTTTTATTTTAAATGCTTTGATTTTGCAACCGCTAGCTGAAGCGACATTCTAAAACTGAAATTTCCAACCGAAACTCTAAGAGCGCTTGCTGGCGAGCATGGTTCACAATCGTCCTACATCAACTGCTTACGCCCCAAATAGTGTCCGAAAAGTACTTTGAAACTTGAAAGCAAAAACATGTGTAGACATTTTGTAATGTTATGTATGTTATATACCGCAGTTTTTAAAACTCTAATCGAAACTTTACTCATTTTTACTTAGCGAAAAAAACTATTCCGACAGAGCTGATGAGTTTGAGGATGGCAGCACACTTCTCCGAACTTGTTTTCGGTGTCAGCTTTACCTTCCTGGCAGGTAACCTAAATATAGTTTACCATACTCCCAATACGTAGTCGGCGTACCGACTGCATTTTTAGATACAGTGAGCATAATCAAGACGGCCGTGTCTTCGGATTTAGTTCTCCTCGCAGAATATGCTTTTCGTGCTAGAAACGAGACGACACACAGAATGAATAGAGATATATGTCCCTTTGGTAGCCTTTAGGAAGGAGGCAGGAGGTGATGTTGGGGCAGGATTAATCTGTGTTTTTTGTCGCCAATAAAATTCCCCCCTACATTTCAGTTCACTCAATAACAAAAACAAATTGCTAGAGCTAAACTGAGTGACTCAGCACACTCATCAGCTTGAGCGGATAGAGAGGAACCAACTCTTTTCTGCTGCCGTGCCGGACAGTGTTAAGCAGAATATCTGCAGTCAGTGTTCACAGGCCTGATCAAACAAGACTTTCCAGGTTGATCAGTGTTACATTTTCAAAACCCTCGATGCCATTTACTGCCACCCTTCTCTGACCCACATAGCAGATGGACCCCGCAGCTCCTTACATGAGGTCGACAAGTCGCTAGGGGACGCGCCGTACGGGAAAGGGGGACGCTGGCGTTAGCACCTGAAAAGGTAGATCACTGGCAGAGTGGAATACGACATATTTGTCCTGTAGGGCAGCAGGCCTCTAATGTTGCTGAGGGTTTTGTTCTTTGGCGAAGGGTTTGTTTTAAACGGTTCCCCCGTGCCAGACGTCGGAAGGAGGCGCATATACATGCGCTTGGAGTGCTGGTGCGCTTCCACGCTCGGTTTGAAGGGGCTTCAGGACCCCGTGGGTCGCGTCTTGCAACACTGGCTGTCCCGGGAGGCCACCTTTAGCCTAAAAAGATGCAGCTCACGCTGAAAAAAAAAAAAATTGATGCGTATATGCTTATTCACTGATATTGTTTCTCCTGGCAAGTGTACTATGTCGCTATGTTGCGCATTGCATGTGATGTTGTGAATATCTTGTGTTTTTCAAACTATGCATTGTCAGTAGAAGTGGGCTCCTGAAATCTTCTAAACGGAGCAGCGGTAATTGTTACCAGCTAATAACATTTCCTTTAATACCCTTGTATATAATGAGAAGGACAATAAGACCTAAAGTTTAGTGAACGCGCAGTCGAATCATCTGATGTGAAAATCCATCAAACGAAGAGAACTTGGAACAAACTTCTCTGATGAATGCCTTTGATTACCAGAATTGTTTTTCTTTTGTTTGTTGTTGTTGTTGTTGTTGTTGTTGTTGTTGTTGTTGTTGTTGTTGTTGTTGTTGTTGTTGTTGTTGTTGTTGTTGTTGTTGTTGTTGTTGTTGTTGTTGTTGTTGTTGTTGTTGTTGTTGTTGTTGTTTTTATTACGCTGCACATTAGTTCTTCAATGTAATACAATATTTTACCTCGTTCCAGCTTCTAGATTCTCGGTGGAAGCGACGCGCATCTACAGTTGTGCGCTAGTAAGCATGCTTAGAGGTTTTACATTTAGTTAGTGAATACTAATTACTTTCTTTTCCACAACCTTGACCCTGCCGATTAATATCCCGACGACACAACCGGAGGACTGGAACCTATGAAACCGGCAAAATACGATCACATACGCACGTTTTCTCCGTTGGATTCAGTACGAGTAACTTAGAGGAGGGTTCTTGTTCTCGGCATTGTTTCATCCTGATCGCACTGAGGTGGTACCGATGAAAATAGTTCATCGTTAACGACCATCGACGGAAAGGACTCTAATTCAAATAACCCAGCTTGACCTTTGGCCTATTGACACTTAGTGTCCTTCAGAGTAGTTTTTAAAGCAATTTATTACAGCCTGATCCTGCGTAGTTTATTTAATTTACGCGGTACTACAAAGTAAGAGACCGTCGTTACGCACGTTTTCTCCGTTGGATTCAGTATGAGTAACTTAGAGGAGGGTTCTTGTTCTCGGCATTGTTTCATCCTGATCGCACTGAGGTGGTACCGATGAAAATAGTTCATCGTTAACGACCATCGACGGAAAGGACTCTAATTCAAATAACCCAGCTTGACCTTCGGCCTATTGACACGTAGCCTCCTTCAGAGTAGTTTTTAACGCAAATTAATACAGCCTGATCCTGCGTAGTTTATTTAATTTACGCGGTACTGCGAAGTAAGAAACCGCCGTTTTTGAATGCCAACACTTCAAAGAGCTTAATGAGCGTCCCGTAATGAGGAACCGAAAACGAGCGCTAATGGGAAAAAAAGAAGAGATTGTAAACGGGGAGATGAAAGGCGAAGCGCCGCTCGGCGCTGGCGCTGAATTCTCCGTGTCGGAACAACGAGCTATCCATGAAATGCCACGCCACTCGTGCAAAACAGTTTTCTCTTCTTCCTGCTCACTCAAGAGTGGGCAATATTTCCAGCCTTTTCGGTCTCTGTGCATTCCACTTACACAGCTCAACAGCAAATACATATAATTGAGCATTTATTGGAGCGCGTAGACTCCTGGCTTCGTCTATATTGTTGTGAGAGGTGTGTGAAAGTGAGGGGAATGGTGGAGGGGGGAGGGGGAGGGGAAGGAAGAAGGCAATAAACGATAGGGAATGAGTGCACAAAAATACCCCTCTTGGGTGTTCATGCGGAACGCGTGGTGACTCTATGAGTCGGGAGTGCCGGCAATGGGCTACCGCTGCCGGTCCAATTAATTATAGAACGCAGAACTCCGGAGTCTGGGTAGTTTTGCGCCTGTCATTACCACTGCCTGCTCTTTGTAAATTATTATTTTGGGCACTCATGTGCCTCTCGTCTGCCGCTAGCGCGATTTTTGTTTTTCACTCTTTGTTATCTGCCAAAACTGCAGAGTAGAGCTGTCATGGCGTAGTTCCTTTTTAGAGTTTACTGAGGTGAATATTCGGAAAATGACGTACAGGAGTATTTAAACAAAAGTGAAATTATTTCAAGAGCGAGTCTTCCGTTTGTATCCGAATCTTAATGCTCAGATTGAAATCTGCGCCTCATGTCAGCAAGTTTCCCTATTTGCCACCTGTTCTCTTGTTGCTCTTGCTGACACGATAATGTTGTTTTGTTGTGGCAAATTTTCACTTTCTGTTTAAATCGCTGGTTTAGTTCGAACCTTTAACCCGTCGTGCACTGGTTTTATGTATTTCACGTGCCGCACAGAACCAAAGGATCTGCCATTTTGCGGCTGACCACGGCTTTTTTCAGCCACGGAGGTCGTATTTTGAAGAAGACAGCCAAATTTTCAACTATTCTTGAGCCAATCTTCTCGAAATAGCGGCTGAATTCATCCGCTCTGAGAGGCCGGTTCGCCCACGTGCACTATTAAAACAAACAAAAAAAGCAAAATCTTATTTTTATCCAACATTTACTCGCTCACTCGTACTGCGCCATATCAATGCACTTTGGCTCTTTCAAGTAGCGACGAGGTTCCAGAGTTCGAGTGTATAATGTAGAAAAAACTAGACAACATGAATCCAACTCAAGGGCTTTTTCTCTTCGTGTATCTTCCTCTTTCCTGCAAGCTTAGCCACGAGACTGCGTGTGGCCAGTCTCCCCTAATCTTCGTTCTCGTTACCCCCTAGCAACAGCGCAGGCGGATCGGGTTGGGAATGGGAGTGATTCCGTGTCAGACGGCACCTGCCCCATTGCTGCACGCTCGAAATACCGCGTTATTCACACCTCGCGTAATAATAGCGGCTCAGAGGGCAGCAAGCTGAGCATGCGGCGGCGTGATAAATGGGCGCTGAAAACGATTTTTTTAACTGCTCCACATACGAAAGGGACAACGACGAAAGGCTCTCTAGGCCGGCATTATAGTTCCCAGTGCTCATAGGGCTTCCATTGTTAGTCGACTTAAGCTGAATCTACTCAACCTTTTTGCCCCGATTTCGAAGAAATGGGGATGAATGGGCGCACTCGGCGTTCATACACACAGACGATGATGGACAGTAATATACGTGCGCAGAAAGATGAGACAAAAAGAGGAGAAGTGGACAAAAGAGAAGTGGTCGTTGTCCACTTCTCCTCTTTTGTCCACTTCTCCTCTTTTGTTCACTTCTCCTCTTTTTGTCTCGTCTTTTTGCGCACGTACATTACTGTCCATCATGGTTCACCAACTTGCCCAATCAGCCGTGCTTCTACACAGACAATGCCGAGTGCCGGTCGGACAAATTATCAGGGCAGCGATTCTGCATTGTATGTTATATAGCCACACAAGCAATACGTCCCAGTGGATGAATTGAAGCTTAAAAAAAAGATGGAAGCCAGGAATCACAGACTGTCATGGTAAGCCGTACGACCTATACTCCTGATTATCCGATATTCTAGGAACAACCTCAACAATTAGAGGTTTTTGAGGCGCTGAAAAGGAAGCACACAAGTTTGTACTTACCATAATGAAGTTCTAAATTTAATGTTTTATATCAGTATTTTCAAATGGCGTTCGCAGTCCATGACAGAAATTTAAGCACCCAAATTAAGGCAGGCAGAGTGAGTGAAATGAATGAGAGGTATACCTAGCAGTCATATTTTTTTTGTTTATACTTTTCTGTGTATAAACCAACCGACCCAGTAGCAAGTATTCTGCTGTTGAATAGCTCGGGGGAAGTTATTCACATTTTCTTTGTAGCCTAACGGTCCTTCTCGACTCAAGGAAACCAGCAATAGCGATAAGCTGACCCCGATACTCGGAAAGCAATCGAAGGCTACTGCTATTATTTATTTATTTATTTTATTTATTTCAAAATACTGTCAATCCCTAGAGGGATTATAACAGGGGTGGGCACACACACAAAAGAAAATGGTACACTGTGGTATAACAGGGCAAAAAGTAAACAAATATACCAGAGGACATAAGGCGGCAGAATCGATAACTCACATCACTAAAATTCGAAAAAAAGACGAGGTACAAAGAAAAAAAGCTATACAGCACTCAGAGTTTCAAAATAAATGTATACAAATAAAGGTACATACGCGTTACAGCAACAATGAAAACCAAAAAGACAGCACAAGGAAATGCATTTAGCAGAAGATAGATTCATGGTGTGTTCGACGGGAGTAACGACTTTTCCAAAAGCTCGGTAAACTTTTCAGGTGATTTCTATTCTGTTATTTCTGGGTCAAGCGCGTTCCACTTGCGCACTGCGAGTGGAAAAAAGGAATAAAAGAACGTGTTGTTGCAGCATGAGAATTCCTGAAGCGTGAGAGCGTGTTTATGACGGGTGTTTCTTGAATGATTGACTTGAATGAAGGCTGAGGGATACATCTTAAAAGTATTTTGGAGTAGTTGGAATAAAAACTTCAGACGGTGCACCTTTGCTCTATTAGACAGTGTGGGGAGGCAGGCGCGACGTAGTAATTCAACATGTGAGTCAGTGCGGCGATAACTGTTAAATATAAATCGAACAGCCTTGCGCTGGACGCTTTCTAAGACAGCTGCATCGTTTTTCACGTACGGGAACCAAACTATGTTGGCGTATTCAAGTACAGGACAGATAAGAGAGACATATGCGAGTTGCTTTATAGACGGTGTAGAATGACGCAGCACGCGTTTTGAAAAAGAATAATTTGTTTGTAGCTTTTTTAGCGACATTGTGAACATGCGATGACCAGCTAAGATCCGACGTGACTGATACGCCTAGGTACCGATAGTCCTGAACTTTGCGTAGTGCGACGCCGTTAAGGCAATATTCAAAACTTAAAGGTGTCTTCTTCTTGGCAATTGTCATGCTCCCTGTTTTCTCTGTATTAATAACCATTTGCCATTTCAGGCACCACAGCGCGATGTGGTTTAGGGCATCGCTCAGATTTACTTGGTCCTCATAGCTTTTTACTTCGGTGTAAATCACGCAATCATCCGCGAATAGGCGAACATTGCAATTTATATCCTCTGTGATGTCATTGATAAACAGCAAAAATAAAAGCGGAGCAAGCACTGAGCCTTGGGGGACACCGGAGAGAACGGGAACTGTCTGAAGTGTAATTATCGAGTTGTACAAACTGGTAACGATCCGTAAGGTAATCTTTAATCCAACAAATAATCGGTCCATCTCCAAATACATTCTTTAGTTTATATAACAACTTAGTATGCGACACGCGATCAAAGGCTTTTGAAAAATCTAAAAATATTATATCAATTTGGGATTGGTTGTTTATGCCGAGCGCTAGGTCATGAACAGTCTCTATGAGCTGCGTTACTGTAGAGAGACCGGATCGGAAACCGTGCTGGTTTGAACTGAGTAGGTTATGCTCTTCTACAAACTTAGTAATATATTTTAAAATGATGTGTTCTAGGAATTTACAACAAGTACAGGTAAGGGAAACCGTGTCTGCATTTCTGCGTATCTGCATCTCGCATTTGGTAAGATAGTTTAATTCCTAGCATCCATTATCTATACTGAACATTCTAAACAATGGCCCGTATTCTCTCTTAAAATAAACAAGGGTGCAAATGTTTCGGTCCCACATTATAAGGCAAAATAATGACGTGCGTGTACGCCGTAAGATGTCACCGGCGAAGATGGAGGATGGCGGGAGGCATTGGCAGGTATTTTTTGTTGACGTTGTTTAATGCCTCAGTGTATAAAGGGAATCAAGAAAGAAAAAATGATACCGTGAAATAAATGAGAAAAGGCTAGTCAATCTAATAATGTCGATGGAGGAGGAAGAATCGATGGTGTCGCCGTCTGCTAAGGCTGGGTGTTCGCTCCTCCTCCCGTTTGATTTTGTGAACAAGTCTATTAGCGAGAAAATGTAGCACATGCGTGATTATATTGCTCTTCAGGAAGAACTTGTCTAAAGTGGAGTAACGCGAAGCACACTGAGCGCTAGAAGACATGGCCGCAAATATTTATTATGACATTTCGGGAAGGTAGCAACTTCAGTATGAAAAATAGATGTAGAGGAAAGGCAGGGAGGTTAATCTAAAATGTTTGTGGTTGGCAGCACTGTAGTGCATGAAAAGTAAGAGGAAGCGGGGTGTACAAAGAAACAAGAGAGAAATGGGACCAGGAGAAAGTTCATCAAGGAACAAAATTACTACGGCTTAGATCGGTTAAGCCCAGGTATACCAGCAAAAGATTTGTTATGCTCGGTTATTCCGTATTGGTAAGCTAGGTTAGAGTCACATAGATTTGAACCTTATTTATAGGAAGTATGGAAGCTGGGTGGAAGCATAGAGTGGAAGCTAGGTTAAGTATGGTCAGACACGGTTTGATGTGGTTTAGCTCATCCACGGCTGTCTGTGAACTTAAAGGTACCACACACTGGTCTAGACAAAACGAAGGTGTCGAGAGCATTTTGAAAAGGGAGATCCCAGGAGGCGAGCGAGAGGAGCAGCGTTGGCAGTGGAGGGAAAGGGTATGGAGGGGACTCGAAGGCTGTGTGGCACTGCGTGAGGTAATGTTGCATATCTGTAGAAATATGTACCGGTACGAATGTAGTTTGCCGGAAGAGGCAGAAAGTGTGTGAAGTAAACGAAGAAGCGGCCACAGCCGGCTCTGCGGACCACACCTGAGGCCCGATTGCTGGCGCTGATGACCTTGCCTCAGCGTAACTAGTACAACTTTCGCCTTAAAAGGCGCACAATTGGCCACTCAAATTTCAAGCTGCCGAGCACTGTGGAACTTCAAATGTTATTGCATATCTTACTGCTTTTTAAAGGGGCTGTTGAGGTGTTAACGAACCGCCAAGTTGACAGATGCATTCTAAAACTAGGAAATTACTTTGGAAACTTTTCTTTACGTCTCTCTTTTTATGGGCCACGGTGATAACGGCACTTACACCCGCTGGTAACTGCGGCACGTGCTTATTCTGACGTTTTGAAAATATATTTACACTGAAACAACTTGCCTATAGCGTGCTCCAGGACCTATTCATCTTTTATTCACGAGACAGTGACATCATGGTTAGGAGGCAAAATTGGCAGATTTGTTTGAAAACTTCTGTTTCGGTGGATTTGTGCGGGCTGTAACCCACACAATACTCCACTCGTAGACAGCATCGCCACTAGCTGCGCCTTCCTTATGACATATGACTGCGAACATTCGATTTCGGAATCACGGCTCGAGGGCAGTAGAACACGTTTAAGCGATGGGGAAGGGGGAAGGAGCAGTTAAAACTCTTTACATCGGTTGTCAGTATTACGTCTATTCAAAAGTTGACATTAAAACATAATAGTTTATTTTTAGTCGCTCAATGCCTCACAGCGCCCGCTTTTTCTAGGTACTGATTTAATTATCATAATTGAAAGAAGCCTTTTATTGGCCAATACCTTCCCAAGCAAGACGTGCAACTGAGCGCTTCTTTCATGCTTACACGAACACAGTTTTGAACGCGTGGCTGGAAAGCAATAATGGTGGCACAACCTTTTCGTATTCATTTTGTCTTTATTTTGTTGCCCTATGTAAAAAAACTGGGGCGGCCGTCTGGCAAAAGATGTGGGGGAAATATAATAAAAAACGAGGGTCGCTCTTGATGCAAGAGCGTGGCTCAATGTGTAGCGCCTCAACTTAGGCCACCTCAATTTCCACGCGCAATTTGCACGCTGCGTGCCCAGCGCCCCAAGAACGATTTAGCAAGTTTGTGTCCCGAGCACGCAGTAGCGTTCCTTCCCTTTAATAAAGCAGAGCAAGACTTTCGTAGCATTCGGCCGAGTATTCAAAAACATAGCAATATAAAGTTCTCTGAAACTGTAAAAAAAAAGAAGCGACAAATAAAAATATATATGTAGTCATACCAGTTCTTTTGCCGCAAACATAGTACAGAATGCACAAATGAAATTACGCCTGAGTAATATTCTGTGTTGTGGGAGTCATTACATTGCGTTTCGTGTGCAGTGTTGCAGTGCAGAAGCAGCCTGTCGTCAAGTCAGAACTACACTTTCCGCATAAACACGCAAAAAGCAAGGCGCCCGTGTACTGTGCGATGTCAGTGCACGTTAAAAAACCCCAGGTGGTCGAAATTTCCAGAGTCCTCCACAACGACGTGTCTTAAAGCCTCAGTCGCTTTGGGACGTTAAACTTCACAAACAAATCAACCAGCATTGGATACAAAAATAATTATTACTTTTGAAGTTAGCTATGTTTTGAAAAGGAACGCTCCCGAACAAGTGTAGAAAAATAGCTTATAGTGTGTTGTGGGATTGAGTAGCGTTATTGTACGTCTCGTGGATAATGTTGAGGCTCCAACGACGCTCCCTATTTTAGGTCAGGGTGTCGTTGACATTTTCCACCAGGACGGCATTGGATGTAGAATTAATGGTATATATTGAAGGTAGTATCACTCAAGAAGATACGCCCCAAATACAGGTGTGGAATAAATACAAGCCTGATGTACAACCTCACGATCACAATCTCTCGTACTGCATCCTTTGAACAGTTTTGGTGCTCATAAATATCTTTTATACATTCCTTCCTGCTGGGAGAATTTATGCATACTTTTTCTAATTTCTATCTCTCCTTCACTAAGAAGCTGAGTAAAGGACGCAAGTTATTTCATGCATATATACCCACACATTACTAATGAATCATACTCATGTCTTGCTTTAGTGAAGACTCTTCTCAGCAAGCTTTTAATTTTATTTTACAGCAAATTAGGATTAAAATTGGTCATACACCCGTATAGCCTGCTTGTTTGTTTTTTATCCTATGACGTTACAAGCGCAGAACAAAATAGGAAAAAAGAAATGAGAGAAGATGGCGATTTGAAATTCAAGTACTTTTTAATATACAACTACAGACATATGATAATAAACCTGCTTTTTATTTAACAATTTCCGGGCTACATGTTCTGCAAACACACATACTTGAGTTAAATACTATAATCACTACATGTGCTGGATAGGCGCCGGTAGAAGAAAACCAGGAGAGAATTTGCGACTTAGTCGACGTACACCGGCTTTTGCACGGAGATTTTAGATTGAATTACAGTCAGTGACCTCAACTATTCCTTCAGATTAGCTCCATAGGTTTCTTTATTCTTTTTTTTTTTTTGCAGCCCGACCCGGCGCATACCAGGATTATTTTCAGTAATTGTTCATTTCTAAGACACATATATAAGAAATTTGTATTTGCAGATTATATCTTCCCTTTGCAAGTGATTTATGTCCAATCTTTGTAACACGCACAATTTAAATACAAACCTTAACAACAAAATTGTAGAAATTATAGTTTTGGTATATATATATATATATATATATATATATATATATATATATATATATATATATATATATATATATATATATAAAAGTGAAAAATTGCTTCATACTGTTTCCAAGTTTATTTGTAGTCGACGTTTCAGCAGGAGCCCTGCCTTCTCAAGACTTGAGAAAGGCAGGGCTCCTGCCGAAACGTCGACTACAAATAAACTTGGAAACAGTATGAAGCAATTTTTCACTTTTATGTAACCTCTAACAACCAAGTACGTCTATTTACTTATGCTATATATATATATATATATAATATATTTCTGAAAACCTTAGACCGGGTGGGCCCGTTACGGAAAAGAGGACCTCGCATAAAAGCAAGACGACAGACTCACGTCTACGTAGACACCCGATAACTTGTAGGCTTGTCCCGGCGGGTTCTCGTTAGGCAGGTACCGGAAAAACTCCCGATGGTTCTTGTACCACTTGACCGAGTACAGGTCATCCGACTCGAGGTCGAATGAGCAGTTGAGCCAGACAGGGTCGCCTCGTATCACAGCACTCGGCATGTCCAGCCGCACCAGTCGCAGACCCTCACTGAGCCCTGTAGGCAGAGAGCATACGCGTTGTTCGCGATCTTTATTTCTATTTACTCAAACTTTCTTGCTTTCTCTAAGGCGAAACACTAATAACCATAAATCAATAACTTTGCAGGGGCTGGGATATTTTGGTTTAAGAATGTCACGCTCCTACGAGTTTCAGCAAGCCGGAAACGTGTGAATGCAGTGCATTCACAGGTTTCCGGCTCTTATTACTGACTCTTATTACTAAAGTAGTTTACGGAATTGCGAGTTTCATGCAGCAGGCCGGTGCCACAACATGTAGGAGACTAGCATAGCGTTGTTTTAAAGGATCATATTGCCAAGAAAAATATTCTGTTAGAAATTGAAAAATGGTTCAGCTGAAACAAAAATGGAATGCTTACTGGCGTCACCAAAGGCTTCAGTTTCAGAGTGAATTAGAGGAAGCATGAGTACCCAAAATAAAACTTGCAAATGCAAGCCACGAGAGCTTTAATACACTCAAGAGATTGGATCTATTATGCCTTAGAGGCTATGCTTCGAGAATATGCCTTTATAACCTCAGTGCAGAAAGCACTGACTATAGTTTCAATATCAATAAGCTTACCTCAACATAAATGCCGAATTATGGTGATGAGTTTGCAATAGTGCTACGGATCGAGTATAAACGAATATTGTCAGCTACTAGTAAAAGGATTTGTTTACTTCAGAATATGGCTCATATATATCACTAGGAAAACAGATGCCAATGATGAAGCTCTGAAAGATGCGGTCAAAAAAATTCAAACACAAAGGAAACGACACGTCAGCAACCGATGTAAAAACCAGAATACAATTTTACTGTACAGTGTGTGCGTGTGCGCTCAGAATGAGACAGCAGGAGAGAAAGAGAGAGAGAGAGAGAGATAAAGAGAGAGGAAAAGAAAGGGAGAGAAAGAAACAGAGAGAAAAAGATCTGAGGAAGTTCTAGCGCTGGCCATAAAATCGGAGTTTCGTTGGTGGCGTCAGCTAACAGAACGAGCAGAAAAAATTCGTCTTAGAGCAATTAGTCAATGTTGTTAATATTTTGCTTTAGCTTCCTTGCTGCCAGACATTCATTACTCTTTAAACATTTTTTCTGTTTAACCACTGCCCAATCATATTCTTCTAATGACGCCTGTCCCTCCTGTCGCCATAGCACTACTTCCGAACACTTGCGAACAAAAAAGAAACGCAGTTCTTTTTCTTTTCGCGGCGAAATGATATTTCCTGCGCTCCATTCGCAGCGCAGTCGCTGCATACGGAGCTTGTAAGGTGAAAAATTGCCTTGCAGAGTAGTGACAAAGGAAGGTGAAGGTTATAGCATTTGTGAGAAGAAGGAAAAAGTGTTGGTCAATGAAAACATGCGAGTTAGTGGTGTCTATAGTTGAAATATAAAAAAAATGACCATGTACAGGGCATGTAACGCGATGGCCCCTGAGGGCTTCAGAGGGAGTTTCAAGGCAATGACAGCGTGACCAAGAGTGAGAATGACGAATGAATTTTCGGTGATAATCTTATCCCAGTACACACGGGACTTAAACTGAAGTCGACGGGAAGGGCTATTGTCCGGCAGTGGACGGAGTTTGATGTTAATTGATTACAGAGACGATCGCTGTAACAGGGCAGTGCCCACTCTCTATTCCGCATGTTCGTTACCGTTAGGGACAGCCGAGATAAGATGCTTAGAAGCTTGGATGCAAACCTCCCGAGTCCTCAGCAAATGCAGTGGCGAGTACAATAGCTGCTCAAAATGTTGCGTGCAGAGCTATGGCAGTGAAAAAATCAGTAAGAACACTCCCAATCTCATTTCCAAACGTGCCATGCGAGTTTGAGCTCGCACAAAATTTTGTACGATGACACTAGAAGCACCGTTAGAAAAGATATGTGGCGCATGTACGAACACAACATTAATAAAATAATAATTGTATAACACCACCTGCCACCTGCTTTGGGCTGGTGGGAAAAGGGAGAGAGGAAATTTCGCTCCACTTGTGGGAAAAATGATCGGGGGCTCGGACGTGGCTGCCAAGGAATGAATTTTGATGGCGGCAACCTTGGATGGAAATAGCTCTCCCGGTGGCGGAGGAATGTACATCCAGAAGGTAGTTGCCCTGCGAACAATCCAACGGAGCGGCACCCTGGAAAGCGGGGGAAACGTCAGCCAATGTCAGTTAGATTTTTCTCATTACGCCGCAAATTAGTTCTTCAAGCCAGTAGAAGGTCTAATGCTTATCGTATAGTGAGAATTAGCGCTCCGTAATTTGATCAATCGATGCAAAGGCACAGCATCTTCTATGCTGCCAGGTTGCCAGCGCACGATGCAAGGAGGAAAACATGAGAGCTTTTATTATTCTTTATCCTCGTCCTCTTATTCTTCATCTATTGCTTGAAGAGGGAGAGAGCCGGTGTCATACATCAGCCTATTGTATCGTGCATTGACCCCACAGAGAATGCGAAAGATATCGCTCGCATTAATGTGCCACAGCTTAGCCCTCTCGAACACAGCATCACTCGTAGCTTACGTGTTCCGCTGTGGCCTCACCTACCGGGGCGATCTTGCGGCACTCTTTGACCATTCGAATGCAGCTCCGCTCAGACAAGACGCGGTCATAGCCCTCTGCCTTAGAACCAGCGGTAACACACAGCCCCACCAAAGGCCCTCGCGCAGGCACCAGCATATCGGTTCTACTTCCGTCCATTGTGTCTCGGGGAGCGACTCCTGCATTCGTCAATATTACATGGCATTCCCATTCGAGAACACCGCTCGCCTCCTCTTCCTTAGGCCTCTACCGCCTCCTTCTGCGCGCGAATCTTTCGGTCAGCGGCTCGCTGGCGCCTCCCTCCAGAGCACGCTCCCGCACTCGAGAGCGTTCGCGGAGCCCCACGCGTGGCGTTCGGCCAGTCGCCGCGGTTCAGCGATTATTCATCCCCACATGATGTATTCAGTGCACGCGCGTACGTCGGCTGGCCGGCAGGAAATCCATCTCTCTCCCAGAGGCGTGCATAGAAACGCATCGAGATTCGACATCCGACTCGCATGGCCTAGAAAAATGTATGGTCGGCACGAGAGGGGGCCACGAAAGGCAACGTGGCAGTCAAACCGAGGAGAATCGGAAGACGTAGGACAAGGGGCGCGGGATACAGCAGAGACGTACGGGTACTCGGGAAAAGAAACCAGGCGTTAGAAGACAGAGACTTGATCTGGCGTTCATTTTGTTGAAGTACCTGATGGGTGGCTACGTTTGGGCTACGTTTAGTTGTTTTTTCTTTGCGTCTGTTAAGCAGTTATAGGGATGCATGAAACGCAGGGTGTAGTGTCAGTAACGAAATAAGGCAGTTGCGTGTGTACCGACAGGCGGCTGCTAAGCCTTGCTTTGATATACAATCAGTACAGAACTGATAAGTAGCATACATCAGAAAATGCGCATGCAGCCCCACGCATGCGGTACTCTGACTTTCATTTAAGTTTTGGTTGAAAGGAATGGAACAAGTTTTGACTAACGTGATATTTTGCAGTAATAGCGAAATTCCGTGTGACCTAAGGGTCTGCAGGCACTGAAACTAATCGCCGAGCTCTTGTAGCCACACAAAAAAATACGGTCTGCTAGCTCTTACACCATCGTCTGTAATGTTCCAGATCTTCTAACGTGAACCCTATATCAAGTTTACGCCTGTGTCTGCGCCTGTGATGTTCGACGATGATATTGCTTCTGCTAGTGCTATAAATAACACCAGCGATAACTTTTGTTTTTAGGAATACATAAATACATGTCACGTCTGAGATTTTATTCTCTGTTCGGTTTCCTTATACTGGCGCACCTTTGTATGTGGATCAAGTGCGACTAGAGGTGTTAATGCTGAGGACAAAACAAAATTTTTATATTCTTTTTCTTTCAGTGGAGAAAAAAGTGCAAAAATACTTTGAAAATTATCTTAATTAGTTTCAAGGCTTTATGAGTGCAGTGCTTGCATTCAGTTTGCGTTTATGTTTTGCTTTGAAAATACCTACGCATCTCTTGACAAAAGAGTAAAGATCAATTGTCGTCTCCTGTTCTTCGATATCTATGAGATTTACCGTCCCAAACCTACATCGGGCATGAAGGGCGTCTTAGTGGAGGGCTCCGAATAATATCAGTTGCATGAGATTCCTTTATATGCACTAAGATCCCATGCACAACACACGGGCGCTTTGCGTGTCGCCTCCATCTCAACGTGCCGCCGCGGTGGTTACCGAACCCCCCTCCCCCGGCTGAGTAGTCGAGCGCCCATGCCATCTACTACGGAAACAATGTCCTCAGACGTTCAACCGGCGTGAAAGTCGCCTTAAGGCAAGTCACACGACGGCTCCAGGCTGAACACATCGTTGGATTTGATTTTCACCTCATGGCTAAGTCGAATGAAATGGCTGAATGAGTTGCAGCACGTGGATATAGCACCAAACCGCAACAATATTTGGCCATGTAAGCTGGCTTATCTGAATACAAGCCGCCTTGCGGGCACTTGTGGGCGACATGGCCTGTTCCTTGAGTTCGTTTCGAGAAAGCTGCGCGGTACTTCTTTGCGAAATACATTCTAGCTTCCGTCAAATCAAATTTAGTTTTTTTTTTATTTTAACCAGACACAAGCTTCAACTTACACTGCTTCGCAATCGTTCCATGTGCACTAGCTTTGATACGCTAGCTAGCCATAGCTTCGATGTCAGTAACTGTATCATTTACTGCGTGCTTGCCTATGGTGCGGAAACTACTGCTTAAACGAACGGCCAGAGGAAAACTAAGACCGCCACACATGCAATAAAAACCATTACCCCATAATAAATGGCAGAGAAAGGCTGTTGATCATCCTTCCCGAATAAGATGTCACTTAGAAAGCCAGCCTAAGCGTAGCAAGCGTCGAAAGGCGATAAAAGCATTCACACAAAAAAAATATTTCGATGAGATAAATGAGTTCCTATAATTTCTCAAAAAAAAATACACCCTCGATCACTTCGTTCAAAGCTTCTTGTCCCTCTCTACCGGTGTAAACACTGGTTTACCCGACTCTAGTGCACTCCACTCGATCTCCTCCTTTCATGTCGACACCCTGTCGCGTTGCCGCCCCTAAATGCTTGCAACGCGTAGGCGAGTAATCGATCACTAATACGGCGGAGGTTGCGGAGTCAACGGGCAAGATGGCGGCCCGTTTCGCCTCCTGCCGGTGACACTCACGAGCCGCCAAAGAAGCCTGAAGTCAACGAGCAAAATGGTTCTGCAAAATTTTACAGAAGGAAAGCCCCGTTTCTTTTCAACGCCTTGTTGACAGCCATCAGCATAATGGCTTTATATGCAGTCGGTAAAGAATGGGATCGTGCATGTTACACGAGCTGCTATGATGGTCCTGGGAAGTGCGAATTCTGCTCACTCCTGGGTCAGCATGACCATCATCATTATCAGCCAGACTGTACCCACTGCAGGGCTAAGGCCTCTCCCATATTCCCCCAATTAACCCGGCCCCGTGCTATCGACGTCCACTTTACCCCTGCGAACTTCTTTGCCTCAGCCGCCCACCTCACTTTCTGCCGCCCCCTGCCACGCTTTCCTTCCCTTAGTATCAAATTCGTTACCCTTTCCGGCCACCTACACGCCCTGTCCATGTTCATTTCTTCTTATTAATTTCCACTAGACTGTCATTAATTCGAGTTATTTCTCTCAGCCACTCTTCACGCTTCATATTTCTTAACGTTACATCTACCATTTTTCGTTCCATAGCTCTCTTTTGTTAGCCTCCACGTCCAGCCCCATGGGTAAGCACAGGTGAGATGCAACTGTTGTATACTTTCCTCTTGAGCGATACCGGTAAGCGGCTAGTCATGATCTGCGAGTGCTTGCCAAATGCGCTCCATCCTAATCTAATTATCCAGGTTATTTCATTTTAATGGTGCGGATCTGTGGTTACTACCTGTCCTAAGAAGACATGTTTGACTACCACTTCCAGTCCTTTGCTACCTATTGCAAACCGCTGTTCCTTCCCAAGGCTGGACATTACTTTAGTCTTCAGTATATTGATTTTTAGGCCTACCTTTCAGCGTTTCCAGTCTAGATCATCGATAATTGCTTGCAGTTCATCCTCCGAGTCACCTAGCAAGGCAACGTCATCACCGAATCACAGATTACTGAAGTATTCTCCATCAACCCTTATCCCGAACTGCTCCCATTCTGAGTCTCTGAATACCTCATCATGGTCTACGCCTTAAGGATGCACGTCCCGCTCGCACCACTTCGACTATAGTTACTTCAACTGCAGGTACCACTCGATCTCCCCCGCTGTGATGATACAATGTTGTGTCGCCAGTGGCTAGGAGGGGCGTTTACAGACGCCTATTCCCATCTAATTGGAATGGTAGATTCTCCAATGCGTGAGCAGTGCGGGTGTGTAGAAACTATTGCGCACATACTTTGTGACTGCCCTCAGTTTGAACGTGCGCGTGCCTTCCTGGCTGCTATACTCCACCGCTTGGACTCGCGCGCTCTTACCGAAACTAAGATTCTTGGCCCTTGGATGACTCTTTCATCCCAAAGGAAGTCAGTGAAGGCGCTCCTTAAATTTTTATAGAACTCGAGGTAGAGTTCAAGACTTTGTGTACGCTCTTATAGATCTCTGGACATGTGAAAGTCTCTTTTCCTTGGTGCTCTTTCCTGTCTTTTTCTCCTTTTATTCCCCTCCCCACGTGCAGGCTAGCCTACTGGGCATCGCCTGGTTAACCTCTCTGCCTTTTTATTCAATTCTCTCTCTCTCTCTCTCTCTCTCTCTCTCTCTCTCTCTCTCTCTCTCTCTCTCTCTCTCTCTCTCTCTCTCTCTCTCTCTCTCTCTCTCTCCCTCTCTCTCTCTCTCTCTCTCTCTCTCTCTCTCTCTCTCTCTCTCTCTCTCTCTCTCTCTCTCTCTCTCTCTCTCTCTCTCTCATCTAAGCAAGCTGTGAATAATACTGGAGAGACCGCGTCTCCCTGGCTAACATATTTATTCACTGGAATTTTATTACTTTCTTTATACGGAACTATGGTTGCTGTGTAGCCACTATAGATATCTTCCAGTACTTTCACACACGGCATACCTACACCCCTATTTCGCAACGCCTGCATGACTGCCGATGTTTCGACTGAGTCAAACGCTTTTTCGTAATCAATGAATGCTATGTATAAGGGCTCTTATATTCCGAGCGCTTTTCTATCACCTGGTTGATAGTATGGACATGATCGAAAGTAGAGTATTCCTTTCTGAAAACCTGATTCATCATTTAGTAGATTCAAGTCTAAGGTTGTCCTGATTCTATTAGCTTTTGTCTTAGTACATACCTTATATGTAACTGATAGTAAGCTGAATGGTGTGTAATTTTTGAAGTCCTAGGGTCTCCTTTCTTATGAATTGCGATATGTTAGTGTTTTTACACGATTCCGGTACCGTCGATGGCACCAAGTAGTGCGTGTGCAAGATGGCCAGGTTTTCTAGCACAATGGTCCACGCCCCCCGAACTTCAACAGATATGGGATTACCTGATCTTCCCGAAATGCTTTCCCCTTTTCATACCTTCCAAAGCTTTCTTAAGCTCGTCCTTCGTTACTGGTGGAACATCTTACTGCTCTTCACTACGGCCAATCTCCTTATTGCCCTGGTTAATTCGGCTACTGTATAGGTCAGTATAGATCTCCTCGGCCATTCTGACTATCTTGACCACATTTGTGATGCCATTTCTCGCCTTGATGGCGGTAATAATAGCGGTGAAGATATGAAAAAGTAAAATAATAAAAAACTGAAACAAGAAATAACGCACAAAACAAATAAAATAACATTAAACAAGTAATAATGCAGAAATAAAAAGGAAAATAAAGAAATAAACACAATAAAAAGCAAAAAAAATAAAAATGAAAACTTCGTGACCGCTAATGCGTTCGTATTCTCCGAATGCAGTTCCTTCAGTGAACTTTAAGTATTCTTTAGTTTATTTCAGCCTCAGATACGGTCTGGAAGATATACACAACTGAACCTGCCAGATGTCAAGAATCGGACAAACAGATGCGAATCTGAGAATACAGACTCTAACTTCCTTTCAGTTATCCCCTACCGGCTATCACCTACAAGGGGCGCACCGAGAACGACAAAATTGGTGAATGCAGGCTGTTGTGCAAGCGCTCTAAAAAGTTCCGGTGAGAAATGGCCACAATTCACGTCAGACCTCAAGGTGCAAGCAGAGCATATTCAAGATGTGATACAAGTTCTGGGCTGATTTTAACCTACCATTATCGCCGAAAAAAAAAAAAAGCAGACTTTCATAAATACACAAACGTTATTCAAATCAGCCAGTGCAAATGCTGCCACCTAGTGACAATTATTCGTCTCGTATACAGTGGTATATGTACGCAGCAAACAGTTGCCAAAACACTGCTATTGTACCTGAATTCGCACATGCACTTTCTTAAGGGGCTTTCGGTCATTAGCTGCACCTACGCTCTCGGAAGGGTGACCAGGGATTTTGTCACAAACTGAAAAAAATATATATACTACTTAAATCAACATCAGAAAATTGCACTTGTATAGCTCATAGTTTGTCAACCACTGAAATACTTCAACGCGTTTCGTGCTTTGCAGCCGTCTGAACCTTTATGAAAATTTACAAGACTTCGCTCAAGTCTGCTGAATAACGGAAATGGCAAAAGCCACTTTACAGAACTGTTCTCACTAACTGCATTCATCGTCATCATGGCTAAACCTCCTATCATTATTTTCAACTAAATTCACCGCTATCGCCATCGCTACTACCATCGTTATCATTATCACTGACTGCATCGTCATTTTTATCGCTACCTATCATCCTCACGCTAGGCAAGGATAATTACAATCGTTTTCTCACGAGCGTCAGGGAGAAACGTGTTAGAGCGAGTGAAAAAGATGTGGGTCACACCTGCAAACGAAAACCTTTTTTCTTGCACCTCCACACAGGTACCCTGCCAGTAAAAACCTGGCTGAACGAAAAAAGCGTTTATGTACCTTGGGACACGCAGTGTTTCCTCTTCGAAAAAGAGGAGAACGTAGAACACGTCTTTATTCACTGCAGTAATACCGTGTTCTCCTGGGATGTGCTGCAACGACACGGAAGAAATATCTCCCGCTCACACCTCACGGTATTAGGTATTCACCTGTGTAGGACGCAGAAATACCATACGACACAATTTTCCTGCTAGGTTTGCACACAGTGTAATGACTTTCCGGCACTGCGACCTTGTGACCCGGTCGGTACATGAATATTTTGTGGAGATCATTCAGAAAATCCATGAAATCCTTAACGTCAGAGACTGCAGCGAAGAAACTGCGGTCCTGTTTGAAAACCCGAAGGAAATAAAAATGTCGCATTGCACATGGTCAGTTAGCAGTTCTACATGGCAGGCATTTATTTAATGCATTCTAATGTATTCTAATGTATTGTATTATATTTCATTGTACTTTACTGTTTTATTTTGTATTGTATATTGCATTGTATAGTGTTGTATTGTAGTGTTTGGTTATATTGTACCTTACAGCATTAAAGGCAACAAACTTAAAACAACACGTTGTGGCGTAGTGGTTCCATCAAAGGTTCTACCTTTGGCAACCACTCAGGATTGCCATTGACAAACTTCACAATCTCGATAAACCAATGGAGCTAAAGGAATTTTAGAACGACGAAGCCAGCCCATGGCAGGATTATTATATCATTGTCTTGTTTGTGCTGTCTTGCAAAATTCAGGCAATAAAGAAAAAAAAGGCGTGGCGTAGTGGTTCGACTTGTACCACTACGCCACGCCTTTTTTTTTCTTTATTGCCTGAATTTTTTCCTGCCTGCCAAGAAGGGAGGACTAGGGCTTGTGCATTTATTTATGCGCCAGGTTGTATCGCGCTTTATTTATCTACGCGATCAAAACAATCTATTTCTCCGGACAGTGATTAAAGTCAGGCTCAGCAGACTCCTTCAAGGGTTCGTGGTGTCGTCATGTCAAAATATGTGCGGTGCCGGATTGGATTTGTGATTGGACGTCTGCGTAAAGTTATGCTTGCTTATAGGTTGTTAAATGTGCGTTTCTCTCATGAATATCTGTGCAATGTCACCAAGATGAAACTCTATAGAGACCTCACTGACATCATGCTTCCCCAGCCATTGTACCGTTTGCCATACCGTGGAGGCCCCGGACAAGACGTCCTTAAAAGAGTTAAAAGAATGCCGGTAATATCTTCAGTCAAAACTTTTTTTCTTTAAATTGCACACTAACACGCTACCCGTTAAGACATGGCTTCATAGCAAAGGCATCTTCGTACCCTGGACTACCAATTGTTTTTTATGCAAAAAACCTGAAACAATAGAGCATGTTTTTCTTGACTGCTGGGACCCAATATTTCACTGGGATGTTTTACAGCGCACGCTTAAGAAGCAGTTACCACTCGATCCATATGGAATAATGTTCTTGCCGATAGAAACATCACAGGATATACCATATGATTTGATTATGCTTCTGGGCCTGCACTCAATATGGAAAACGACGATGCAATTTGAACATGCTGATCTTGTCGTGCGTCCTGTTCGCGAGCATTTTATTGAAAGTGTCGTTTCACTAAGAGAGTGTTACCGAGCACTCCCTGATCCACCAGAATGGTTTACCTTGCTTGATGTTTTGGTGTCGCTGAGAGAATTTTAATCCGTGTTTGCCGAAGCCTGGCTTACGCGTTTTATGCACTGTATTTCTGACTTCACTTTCAAATGTCAAAGTCGGCAATAAAGACAAAAAAAAAAAATAAGGCGTGGCGTAGTGGTTAGCGCGCTCGGCTGGGAATCGGAAGGATATTGGTTCGACTCCCGGTGGAGGCAGATTTTTTTCTTATTCCATGCAGCCGACACTCCCAGCGAACGGACACGAACGTTACCGTGAGCCTAGGAAGGGTTTCGTCCTAAGAAAAGCCGTAGATCAATATTCTCGCATGTGATCGCTTGTAACCTTTCCTTTGCCAACGATGCAGAAAAATTGCCAAGCTTGAGAACAATAAACTTAGCAAAACTAGCGCGTAGACACGTGAAAAGAAGCTAAACACAAATGTTTTGTCTCTATATATATTATAAGCGTTGTTTCCTGCCATGCCAAATAGCGCAACTTAACACGATGACAACATTGTCTACTTTTGCCCCACTACAAGCCTACAAATCATCGTCCTACTGCGCTCCTAGCTGATTCATGTGGAAGCCAATAATTTCGCGATGAATAAGAGTCTCGCAGGAACAACGACAAGGAAGGCCGGAAATAATGCAGTGCTGCTTTGTTGAAATTGTTATAGCTGGCCAGCGAGCATAAACCTGCGAAGTCACTGCAGAGAGCATAGTAACATGTCGGACTTTATACTCACTCTGACCGAAGTTGGCTGCGCGCTGAGAGGCTATAATTCCGCGCCAGTTTTACGATGCTAAACACTTCGTGAAGTAGTAAGCAAACTCCCACGGCGCAAAGCAACTACGCTGCATCAACTGCCTGCTTTAATTGGAAAACAGGGCATAGAGCTCCTTCGTCTGAACTAGTTGAACTGTCCCGTTATTCAGGTTTGAGGTTATTGTGGAAACCGCAGTAACTTACATAGGTAAGAATTTAATTATCAGATAGAGCGTGTTCCACACTTGCTGTCATCTTAAAATTTTCATTTAACCATAGCTAAAGAATTTAATGACAAATAGTCAGCATTGAGAAACAAACGAGTCATTGGTTTTATAAAAGAGCACCTTCTGGACTTCAGACCATCATAGGAGCTTCAAACATGTAAAGAAAACTAACAAGAGGTACTTTTTTAAGGAGATGTGTACGGCTGCGCATTAACAATAACCTAAATCAAGCGCTTGTAAAACAAAATGCGTCTGCACTACATAAATTCCCGTGTAAACGCTGCAGTCTAAGAATGTCCTTGAAACAGGCGCTAAAATCATTGCATTTTTTTTAGGTGGACACCTCTATTATATAGTTCGTCGATCACCACTACTCCGAACTCGCTCCGTGACAGGCCCTCCCAGCTTGCAGAATGAGGCCTTGGCCGTGGTAGGCATTAACGGCAGATGCGCGCACCGAAGCTCGGGAACTTAGGCACGAAGAATCGAGTTTCTTAAAACGCATTTCTCTACAGTGATTTCGCACCGCAAATTTGGCTCCAGTACCACCACGCTGCTCGGGGCGACCTAATTAAAGGACGATCCACTTAGGCACGCCAGCTTGGCTTTCGAAACAATCACTCGACGTAAAACCGCGCCAAAGCCAACGTTCCGTTGGCTTTGGCGCCGTTCCGTTGATTCCGTTGGGCTGCCAGCTCTCCCGCGAGGAAAGCGTCGACAGCTCGGATGAGAGGCGCGTGGCGTTCTTTTGACAGCTCGGTTGCCAGCCAACATTCTCGTTTCCCTCAACGCATTCTTAGCGATGATATGCAAAACGTGCTGGCACCGAAAATGCGCGCAGTAGAACTTTGCCGGGCTCCTATAAAAAAAAATGACGTGAGCATATATCTTCGTGCCCCTCCAATTTTCATTCCTCTTCCCTTTCTCATGTTTTTTCTTCTGAGTAGTTTCCTTCTCATCCACTCTACAACAGGCCGAATCATCGCCTCCGCTGCTCTCTTACTCGTCTGGGCAGTCAGATCACGTGGCCTTTTCTGTCTGAGCATTTCTCGAGGCGTACACACTGCGTTTGTAATGTTTTTTACCGCTTTGTATCCTTTCACATCTTTGAGCGTTCATTTTCTTCTACAAACCGTTTCTGCTTCATTTTCTGATACCTGTAGTGGACTAGTGGGCTTGACCAACGTCTGGTGTTTATGTATGTATGTATGTATGTATGTATGTATGTATGTATGTATGTATGTATGTATGTATGTATGTATGTATGTATGTATGTATGTATGTATGTATGTATGTATGTATGTATGTATGTATGTATGTATGTATGTATGTATGTATGTATGTATGTATGTATGTATGTATGTATGTATGTATGTATGTATGTATGTATGTATGTATGCATGCATGCATGCATGCATGCATGCATGCATGCATGTATGTATGTATGTATGTATGTATGTATGTATGTATGTATGTATGTATGTATGTATGTATGTATGTATGTATGTATGTATGTATGTATGTATGTATGTATGTATGTATGTATGTATGTATGTATGTATGTATGTATGTATGTATGTATGTATGTGCGTGCGTGCGTGCGTGCGTGCAAAGACAGAAGGCAAAAGACCGGCGTCGCTAAAGACCAACATAACAGCGTACTTCTCAACCCTACCATCTGGGTCCAGCCATTGGCATTATGAAAGCACACGTCTACTCGCGTCCTCTAAAGCAAAGCATCATGCACAGGAGGGCAAAAGAAAGTTTAGAAATACAATTTCTTGATCTCTGGGGTACAAGCAGGATGAACAATGCCGCATATCTTACTTTCCTTCGTGGAATTTCAATCGCCGATATTGGGTGAACAAGAAGCCGCCGTTCGACAAATGGCACAAGTGTGAGGCCCTTGCCAGAGCCATCTAAACGAAGTGCGGTGTGATTGGATCTCTGCTTGCGCTGTGCACTCACCTAATGATATAAAGAGCTACTTTTTACGTTTTATACTGACTCTAACATAACCGCGCGGCTTTTGTATACCCTGAAAACGGCAGAGGGGTCAATTCCCTCGGACAACATCAGACTGGAACAACATTTGTACATTTAGCAACACAGTGTTTCTAAATAAGGCCTGAGAAAAACACGTATTTTGTCACTATGCACCCGCAATGCAAAAAAAAAACTAAAATACTTAATAACTGGATCTAAATTAACTTGACTTTGATGTAATTGAGAACCACTTCCAATTAAACAAAACATTTGTTTTGCGATGCCCAGACTACCATCTAATTATAGTTTTTGATGGCTTCATCACGCATCGAAGAGCACAAGTTTCAGAAAACGCACAACAAAACTGCGGTAACGCTGGCAAACTAAACTGTACGAATGCAGTTATAAGTACATTGTTATTGTTCTATTTTTTTCTACTCATAGTTCGCGTTTTCAAGCTGAATTTTCTGCTTTTCTCTTACAATGATGTGCGTTGATAGGACGCTGTAAGGACTAGAACAAAAAATTGAAAAGTGTTTATTAGCAATCGTTTCTTTAGTGCCAATATTTATCATTTTATTTCTTTTTATATTAGAGTAGATGCATTTGTTTTATTATAGCATCCGTATTTTGTTATCCCAGAATGATGATATGCTAGCCCTTGAAAGCATTTCGTGCTGCACCGGTGACGAGATTATAGACGATATTAATTTTAGTCATTTTTGTATCCAGAAACCCTTCCCCAGGCTGAAACACCCCGCAAAGCTATCGATGTTTACCCGAGTCAAAAATATCAGAATCTAGACCACTGCTTTTTTTTTTTTTTTTATGCCATTGTTGCATGAAACGAGGATAAAGTGACAATGCAGTTTTCTCATTCCCCAGCAGGTAATACTGCGGTGACTTTACTCCTGTTAAACACATCCTCTTCGTAGTTTATCTACCTGCACTTTCGAGCCGCGCGCCCTCAGCATAACAGGCACCGGTACATAGCAAGAAACACCGCACGCCAACCCCTGCCTAACTTCTGATCGCAACATCGCCAAACGGTTGAATGCCTCGCGCACGTGCTTCCATTCGTCAGCGCTTCGTAAAAAGCCTCATTCTACGCACGAGCATAGCTGCATGCAAAAACAAATTCAAAACTGCAAGAAACAAAAACTTCACAAGCTGGCCTCGTATGAACCAGTGATGCGCTCGTTTTGCAGCTGTATTTCGCCGGAGAAATACGAAACTATAAAGCTCATTCCGATCATATTCAACGGCATCTTCTTAAGTGCCTTCATCTACTCACAAAATTTCACCCAGAGCAATAACCACGAGCACAGTGATGGTTGGTTAAAATTCACTTCCCTCCTATTCTGCTGCTGTTCACGTCAAGTTCTCGTTTGTTCGGGACTGGCGTGCCATTTCCGGGATTCCTCTAACGCTCTGTTTTATGCGCGCATTTTCTGTCTGTTAGAAGTAAAGACTGCCGTCTCGAGCAATCGAAACGACATCGCGCTACGTCTATCTTCTACCGCTGTGTCTCGACCAACTCGAACTCGAAGCCACGCGTCCGCATACGCTGCTAAATCAAACCTCTCCTTTACCCGACTGCCTGCATCAAAGCGAGTGGCATGGTTGTTTTATTTGTTTTGTTTGTTTTTTTCAGACTAGCTTCAGCAACACCGAACGCTCGAGCAGATATAGGCACTTTAAAAAAAAAAGAAGCACAAATTTTTGCCGGCACTGCACTTTTAGAAGGAGACGTAGTTTGGGGAAAGGAGAGCCGCGGAACGAAAGACAAGGGAGAAAAAATTAAACAATGTTCTAGTTATGAATTATTCGGGATAGAAAATTTGCAACCACACAATTTCCACTATGTTATGACAATGCTGTCCTAGTTTTTTTATCTCTTTTTTTTTCATTTCGACGTCGTCAGCCGAAAACGGAGCGAAGGACTCGTCATCCTATGTGCTCGCGGAGTTTGACAAAATACCCAGGTTCAGCCTCGAATTATTTATGGCCGGGTCGGGTAGATCGTGGCGAAAATTCACATGCTGAAACATTGGCTTAAAACATAACGCACGTCACAACTAAACGAGAATCCCTTGTAAGGGGCACTGCACGATTGATCAGTTTTCCCTGGTCGGGATCTCTGCATACTGCATTCGCGAATGTCAGCGGCTAACGGCCACGGTATCTACAGTCTTTACGAACAGTGCATACGTTGTCTTCATACGTTAGAAAGCTTTCATCAACACTTCAAACAAAGCAAAAGGCGCTGCGTAAATCCCTTCATAACGTTATGCGCGTCTCAATTCCACAGCCATGCTTGGCAGATGCCGCGGATATTCTCAGAGAATATAGTTACTCGTAAATTATTTTGCATTGCTTTCAATGTGAAACTCTATAAAACCTAGCAATAGTTGCACCAATGTGGCAGTGATCCGTTCCGCCATCGGACAACAATAAGTCCGCCTCGCGCTGCAAAAGCCCAATATGTGGCCCTTTTTCATCTTCTTCTTGAACTAACATTTTGGTTCGTGGCCCCTTTTCCCAAGCATTTCACCCCAGAAAAGCCGAGCACCAGGCCGGGGGAAATTTTGTACCCATTGGAAACCGGTGGGTACCCGGCGGCACTGGGGATCGAACCCCGTACTCCCGAATGCGAGGCGGATGCTCTACCACAAAGCCACCAGGCTGTGCTTATTATCATTCCAACTCTCCAATGGCGCCAAAGTTTCTGTTTTGTGTTTGTTTTTTAGCAGCGGTCTCTTTATGTTATTCTAACTATGGGCTGCATTACATAACGCAATAAATTAATTGATGAATGTTAGGAAATCTAACCAGTTTACTTCAAATTACACTTAAAGAATTCAGCAACCTGCCAATATTGGTAGTTGGCAATGTAGAGAGACGAAAACCTCCACTTCTGCATACGAAGAGGGAAATACCGAAAGAAGACTGCCATATGACGAACCCAGGGACTGGCTGCCATGGATGAAAAAGGTTCTCATTCTTGTTGAAGAATCCGCAATATGAAAAGAGTTGTCATGGAATTAAGCGAGGGGACGACTAACGTGGAGTGCTGACATCTTCATAATAACGACCAAAGAAATATAGAGCAGGTCAGGAACGAGCAAAGAGCGTGCGATATGTTTTCGAGTAAGGGGCTAAACCAAAGCCTGTTAATTCGATAACCAGATTCCTACTGGAAAAAATTGTTAATAGGTATCCGCGCGGCCGCACAGCAAGACCATGATCTGCAGTGCCTATGTTTGAACGTCTGCCACGGGCGTCGTAGAATTTCTCGTGAAACGACTAATCATATTGTGCTGTTAGGACGATACCATTTCCTTTTTCTACTAATGTATTTTGGATTCATAACTGATATATTATGCTTAGAAATGTTGCTTGCGCGAAAAAGCTGCAAAGTAATTTTTGAGAACTAATCGTATGTGCATCGTGCAATTTTGTCCCACTGACACTGTACTTGTGCAGTTGAATCTTACTGCTTGTTTAATTTACAACAGTATTAGGTGTGCTTAAGCTGCGGCAAGTTGGCGGCGCATGAAAAGCACGGATACAATTTTGACAGAGGTGATGAGAGCTCATGTCCCCGAAAAACTTATTACAGTACAAAATCGAACCTTATTCTTGAGGCTTTGTTCACTAAAAAACAACGAAGGTATAAAACTTCTTTTTATCTCGATCACATCATTCAGTACAGAATTGGGCATTTTGGTCACTGAAATCTAAGGCGTACGTCAATGGCATTCCGATGAAACTTATGAACTTATATAATAGAGAATAATAGAAAACTACCCTACGTCATACGCATTCGCACAACTTAACGGGTGCATTGGTCTGGCACAACACGTTGCTTAAACAGTGCAAACCGGAACAGTTAGTCATGGAGTGATTAGATCTCCCTGCAGCCTTTCGCCGTGCTGCAAGCACACAAATGGCGGCCCCTATGATCTCTCACAGGGGCCCACACACAATAGCGATGCTCGCTTCTGCGTAAGGCTCGTCACCCCGTACAACTGGGACAACCATCTATCGCCATTACCAATATATATTTTTTTTAATTGACATTACACGTGTGTCAATCCTTTAACTGTATAATGCGGTAGAGTTTGTGGCTTCCGTTTGCCGCCTCCTCTTGCGGGCCCTAGTCTCTTCCATTCTCGCTACTACTCGTTTAATCATTACTCATTTAATCTTTATCTCTAGTAGCTCGCACGTACTAATTCGTGTACCGGTGTAAGCTACCACATTAAGCAAAAGGTCACCAGACACGGATATAAAGTCCAGATTTAATCAAAGTCGTACGAACCTGCTTGTGTAGACTTGCAGTAGCGTATTTTACTAAGGATCCAATGGTCGCTGAGAAAGGGAGTCACATCTCGTCCTCCCGTCACAAAGAAGCCGCAAGGGTTGGCAGCTACTGCCAATAATGCCATATCGAGTGGTCTCATAAGGTCACACAGCCCACCGACCAGCTATTACAGACCATGTCATCTGCCGATTACCACCCGCCAGAGTCATTCCCGTGATGTGTCATTCACAACGCCCAGGCTGTCATAGAATGCGATGCAACAAATCTGAATCAGCAACATTCGTTGCGCGTCCAGACATTATTTGAAGGCTTTCGCTAACGCCAAGAGAGACGCTGCCGATAGCTAGTGCCTTGAGCACGTGCGCGCATTCTCACCAGCCTCGCATTGTCATTTGCAGCTCTGCAGCCGTTTGCAAAGCTCTGAAGTGATGCCGTTAAACACATCTTTTTTTTTTTACATTCATTGCTCTATTATTGCGTCCTTGAATACAATTTCCTCTTCGATTTTAATTCCTGTTCCAGATTCGCAGGGAGGACCGCATATGGCAGCCTTTAACGGTGTCACGTTATACCCTTAATTATGTGCTCAAGTGCGCCCAAGATCTTTCTTTTTTCTCTCTTCTGTCTTTCTCTCTATTAGAGAAACCGTCTCTTTGATATCTCCTCCTTCTTCTCTTTTTTTTCTCTTATCGCGGCTTCTCTTCAATCTTTTCTTTTTGTCCTAGCTGCTTTAGTTAATGACCTGGGCAGACTTTATCCACTAAACAGCTCAGGATGCGCTTGGAATAACGGCATTAGCCGTAAAAAATGAAGATCGCGATGTTTGAGGACGCTGGAATGTGCACTCACTGCGTTTAAGAGATATACTAAGCTTTGTACAGTTAAAACACGATACCGACGTTGACTGTTGCAACATAGATGTGAAGCAGCCATCTTCGGCACCACGAGAGCATGCACGCGGTGAACGCGTGCGCGACATTCAGTCTAACCTCTAACCTCAACAATAGGTTTTACATCTTCATTCATGATGATGCTTCATGATGGATGACGACAAACAGTACTTGCATGTCTACAAAGCACGCGGAACTGATAGCGAGAGGACGGCACTATGCGCAGGCGAAAAGTTGAGTCAAAGGACGCCAATGCGCGAATAAAGAGATATTGTCGGTCATAGAAAAGGAAAATAAAAAGCGAACAATAACTTAAGCACATGTATTCGGCATGCTACTGAAAGCATAGCGCTCGAGACATGGTGTGCCGGGATATCGCACAACACGGCACGCCGACACATGCTGTCACATTGGGAGATTTCCTCCATACTATGACACAAGTGTTATTTTTAGCATTGCGTTGTGGACAGCCGACGTGAGGTGATAAAGAGGGGCAGGAGGGAGGAAGCGCTGGGGCGAAAATATATCTCGTATGAACGAGCCTACTCCGTATGAATTATTGAGCAGCGGTCGAAAGCGGCTTTGCTGTGTTTGTTTGGGAAGCAGCGGAGCAGTAAGACTTTCATCGTGTGAAAGCAAAATAAGACCCGAGCGAAGATCCTGTTTCTTTCTCTTGCGGCTCCTCGAAGCTCTGCTGTCATACTTATGCTGGACTTGGTATTAAAAGCGCCGATGTTGTCTGTGATACATACTTTTTTTTTTGTTATGAAGTACGCCAGGGGGCAGCGCCAATTTTTTTTCATATCTGAATCAAGCCAGGTCCTTTGTACAATGATGGTCTATGTCAGCCTCTACTCCTGCAATGAGTATGTGAACCATTTCTTGCAATATTATAGCGAGAAAAATGTTTTATTACAGCGAGAAGCTTCGTCGCAAGGTTTATGGAAGGAGCTGTGATACGCTGCGACGTATAAGAGACAAATAAGCGGTATCAAGACGATGAAATGCATCTAAGCGAAACAGACTCTTTCGATGTCTATCAAACATCATAGATATCTCTACAATATCCGTAATATGATAAATTTAAGGTTTCCTACAGGTGCACAATTAAACTTTCAAGAGAGGCGAAATATTTTTCAGCAACTATGCGCTGTAAATCACTGAGTTAGGGGCTGGAAGAGAAACTTTGTGCGAGGAAGTATTTTTGCTTAGAGCTGTACAAATGTGGTTGGCAGAATCGAAAATTTACCTTTTACTATGTACGCCTTTTTTTTTCTGTCGAGATTTTGTTTGGATTATCCGGTATCGAAGACGTTTGGACGCTTCAGCATTGCTTAACAAAAACACAAAGTCGTGCAATGCAGAAACAACAATGTTAAACACGCTCACAACCCCAAGGAGGCCTATAATATAAAAATAAAAACACGCTAAATACTTTATTTTAATGCTCAGTAGAATTCGGTATAAAAAGATGGGGTTTGTTCCAACACCACTTTTAGTCTCCTGGCGCTTGATGCCCCTGTGATAAATATGTCTTGTCGTCGCAAAAAGGGCTAAGAGTCCCGATCAGCGGAAAATCCAGTGTCGTTGGCATGTCGCTAATGTGTCCAAATAAAAATGGGATTCGCTGGGAATCACGGTGTCGCAAAAAATCGAAATCGAACAAAACGTCCGGTGCATTGTCAGTACAAGATCGCAACTTGACTCAAGCGTGATTCGATGACCATGGCAATTTTTTTTTACCACAAGGCCACCCAATCGGTGCGTCTAAAAGGCCACATAAGGGCTTCTGTCGCAAGAGGCGGACTTATGGCTGTCTGATGACGGAACGAATAACTGACCCATCGGCGCAACGTCTTGGTCCGTGACCCCTTTCACAAACATTTCGAGCCAGAAACGCAGAGCCCCAGGACGGGGGAAAACTTATACAGCTATTGAAAACCGGTGTGTACTCGACGACACCAGAGATCGAACATGGTACCACCTCCTTAATCCGAGGTGGATGATCTACTTCCCGAAGCATGATTATTATTTTGAAGGGATGAGGAGATTAAAGAGGGGAAGAGACAATGAATGTGGACTAGTGGCTGTCAAATAACAAAGCTGTGCCTCATATTTCTTGAAGGCAATCGGCTGCTGTGACCACGGACCAAGGATCTTTCCGCGGTTAAAGAGCGAGAATCGAGGCGGTCCAGCGCACAACGAAACTTATGTATTTTACTATCAAATGCAGGGCTTTCACGCAGGAGGTGTTCAACTGTCTTTTCACAACCTCAATTTTCACAGGCAGGGCCGTCGCCCGTTCCAATCCGGAAAACATATTTATTTAAGAAAGCGACGTCGAGCAATAAATGTCACAGCAACGTTGGTACTCGACGCGCTATCTTATACAGAAGGCGAAGGCGCAGTGCATGGTCCAATGCCCTGATACGGCGGTTGGAAAACTCTCCCAAATTCCACACTGAAAGTATGCCCTCTACGGCTAAAGATCGAAACGCACACGCTGCGTCAACCCTCGTTATGGACATTCCAACTGTAACTCCATCGTAGCGACCGTAGGAAGAGATGCCTATGTAATAAGCCTGGGCGCAATAATAAATTTTCCTTATAGCATGAATGAATCCCGCTGTTTCACTGGAGACGAGCGCCTAACTTCAGCAAGACGCCTTGTTCTAGTCCATTGAAAACAAAGCCCAGGTGAAAAACTAGAGATTGTCGTCCTGCGTTTCCAAATGTCTGCCGTGCAGGTGAAATCGCACACGATCGTCGGCCGCCTACAGGGCATTCTCAGCACCGCACCTGGAAGGCTAAAAAACGCGAGTACATTTTGAGTTTAACACTGCATAGTTGCATGTAATCAAGACTTTGCAGAATCATTGCGAGAGGCTGAAAAAATAAAATATTTCTCAGTAGTTTTGCTTTCGACTGTAGCTTGCTTGAATTTTTATTCAAGAGGCCAAATCCCGCTCCTGTTACGTGTGGTAATTACTTCAATCTAGCAAGGCAACGTCCATGTATGCAGGTTCACGCACACACTTTTTCGGGTTACTGGAACGGGTCCGATGCAGATCAAATCCTGGCGCGCGCACTGCTGTGTTTAAGGACGTGTGTTCTTTCCTTGCTTTTGTTTCTATGCAGCATCGATTATCCGTCAGCCCAGATCGTGGAACCCAGCACCTGGTGTAAAATTTCGCTTTGTTTGCTCTGTTGCGAAACGCGCCCAGCGCTCAAAGGCGAGCGTCCTAGCCTCTGTAAGCAGCGACCTGAACTCGGTGCGCGCCCTCGGAGGCGCGATATGGCGCCAGTAGCAAACGCGCGCTCCTGTTCTTCCACTTGCCGGTAACCCAATTTCAAGGCATGAAACAGGCTAACTGATATTTACCGCTGGAATCTAACGTGCAAACTTTGCGTGTATCGGTGATAATGCTAAATCAATTGACTTCCCAAAATCACCTTTTATAGTTCGACCTACATCACAGCTTTATTATTTTGTTTCCTTCCCGGTTCTCAATCGCGCTCGCTTTTACTGCTGCTGTGTTTTATTTTCAAAAGCGTAAAAACAACAGTGCTTAGAATAGCCAAGTATCCGCGTGAAAATATAAAATGCGAAGGGAAAAAATTGCCAAGTAGCCGATTCAGTATAAGTTCGCCACATGCGATGTACGTGCGCAAGCACATACATGGCTTTTCTCTCCTCTTTCAGTTCGGGGCTAGGGTTTCAAGTGTAGACTTCAGGCAAATTTAGGTGAAGTCGGTCATGTGGGACTATAGTGGTAGCGCATTATAATATTTTGAGATTCCGTAACTAACCATAAATAGACGATGCGGTACCGCTGTGTTCGAGTTCCAATACACACGGATGGAAGCTGATGAAGGCGACAACATGCAATTCACGGTGCGAAAGCGTAGCAGTTAACCACCTGTGCTGAGTGACTGTACTGTCAGCGTACTGCAGCGACCTTTAAAACTGATGTGATCGCGGGGAAATAGTGGTCACATTGAATAGTCAGCAAGCGCTGTGGCTCTGGGTGCGATTATAAGCAATTGCTTGTGTTTTTCTGAAGCCTCCATCCTTGTGCAGTAATGCTTGTATTAGTGCGTTCGCACTACACCTGTCGGTCCGACGATAAGCCATTCTTTTTGTCTTTGAGACCTCCGCGATCGTGCAGCAGCGGCGCTTGCGACTGTGTTGGTGGTTTGCATCACTTCATGCGACCATATGCCATAGATGAACTCATAGCATCTGCCAGCTTGGGCCGCACATTTGAGACAGCAATAGAGCCTACACGGACCCTTGGACCTCGAATCGGACGCTCTGCTAAAAAGCCACCAGGCATGTTTGTACAGCATGATTACACTGAGGTTTGCTATCTCTGTCTCTCCTGTGAACTTATATGGTATTTCCAAACTGTTCGTGACCAGAATTAGCTACCGATACGCGGATACAGTTGACATTCCGCGGCCACAGATCATGGCACGTCATTGAGCGCGAAGCTGACACACTTCAACGTCTTTCTCGTTCTTCTGTGCCCACCTCTGCATTTTTCCCATGTGAAGAGAGGAAAGTGCACAGGCTCACATGCATATAAACGGCCTCAGAAAACTTCGAAGATGCAGTTTTCAGTTACTGCGCAAAATAAAGTTTCATGAGTGATACATAGATGGCCTCTGAGTTGCGTAATCGACAAGTTTACAGGAATATGTGTACCTTCTGTCTGCTGCGACGGAGCGATCGTCGTAATCGCGGACATGGAGGTTGTCTATTGTGATACCACATGACTGGGACGGAGTTTAATCATCGCCGGCGCTTGATTGCTCAGTCTCGCCATGGGTGATGTTGGTTCCGGCCCGAATACGTCACACTTCGGTGCTGGGGGCAGACTAAGTCTCATCACCCAGCTAGCCGATATAGCTCGCCGAGAAGCAACAGCGAAGAGAAAGTGTGATCGGCTCGAGTCAGAGACAGTCGAAGAGCGACCATCTCGAGTAGAGAAGAAATGCCAGTGTGACCGTATAACTATGCTTACAGAACTTATACTCGGATAACGAGGTTTAACGGGATAAAACTTCATTTGTTTTATTTCTTTTGTGGCTAGACGCAGCAGACACGCAAGTTGAGATAAGCTTTTTTGAGTTTTTGAAGGCTTAGTTATGACACACAAAAACAGCCGCCGAAGGTATAACATGGTTTTGTTTAAAAGGAGCGATGGCAACCACCACGTTGGCTCAGTGGTTATGACGCTCGACTATTGAACCCAATTAACCAGATTCAAACTCGGTCGTTTGGTGTCCACCCCACTCCGTAAATTTTTTTAGTGTGAAAGCACAACACGCGGATTGTTAAATGACCCCCAAGCGACTACTTGACCTTGTGAGAGCTTTAAGGTCATGTTATCCTCCTCGGAGGGTTAAAGGGCAACTCCGGGGGTTTTTTGACATTCGAATATTCTAATAAAAAATTTTACTGTAGATTCTCCTCTCCGTCCTGACGCATTCTACAAAATTTGGGCGCCGTACGATAATCTGTTCGCGCGCGACACGACTTTAAAATATGCTGTTTTCATAGCTTAAGTTGAGACTATTTCAGCCGGCAACACTGAGTTTCTGACGTCACAATCAGTATACCGGCGTTACTGTCCACTTCCCGCATGATTATGAAATTGTGAGGCTAATATTGAACTACCTCAGACATTTTATGCAATGCTTCATGATTTCCATACTTTATTTTCACCATCCAACGCACGTACGAGTGTTTCTCTAATACTGAGTGTGACGCCACCATTTCGTCACCTGGGACGTCATTTCTGGTCGTGACAGCAGTTTCGGTTTCGATTTGCTGTTTTTTCTTTTTAAAAATACTTCTAATTGGAATTTCGAAAAACGGTTTTTTGTGTTCGAGTCAGGACGTGCCGAGGAATGCAATTCAACCAAAAACACAGAATGATGGAAAAACCACCGGAGTTGACCTTTAAGGAGAATATTAGGGAAGCGTCGTGAACAAAATATTCTTAGGGAGAGGTAGACGAAGTGGAGCCTCGTGCATGAACGATGAAAACATTTTATTGAAAGGAAAAACAGAGGGGAATTTATGAGACGTTTGGTCGGATCCTTAGTCTAAAATTTCGTTAGCTATAGTCACCGCCCTCACTCTTTTCACAAGGGCTCGCTCGTCCTCGGGATCCGAGCTGAAACGGGTCTTCATCATCCTTCGCATGTTGGCTGTTTTATAGCGGCTAAGGCATTATCAGTCTGATAGGCCCCATACCAACTGGTGCATATCTGATTTCTACCCGCAATATTTACGTTCCTCTGAGAAGGAGTCTGGCTTATAAAATGACATGGCTTGTAATTGACGTAAATTACACAGTTCTGCTTTATGTAAGTTTCTTCGCTGGGCATGAGAACTCTTGCCTTCATAAGCCAAAGTGCTGTAATATGTCTGCATAGGTTAATATTGGCTGTGTGGAGACCGAGACTTCAAGAAGGGAGGAGGGAGGAGGGAGGGGGGGGGGGCGCGAACTCGAGGGCGAAAAGCTCAGGCGGTGTGTGCACGCTATTTTCCCTCTATCCCCTGGTGGTGACCTATTGCCCTATGTAAAGTGCATACCCCAGAATGTTTTAAGAGCTTGCAGGCTTATATTTCTCCCCACTGAGAGGACTAAGGAGAAGAAAACGAGTTGGGGCCTCGTAAAGAGCTCAACGTCATTCACCGACACTCAGGGAGCTCGTGAGTTTCGGCCCACTGAGTAGAGCTTCCACCCGAATAGATTTCTACACATTGCACCTGAGATTGCGAGGTACAATTTTTCAAGTGTTACGGTTACATCGAAGCTGGAAATAAAACCATCGGCCATGATTAGTTAAAACAAGACAAGGCTATAATAGCACCGAATCTTTAGCTGGAGTAGTGTTTGTCTCATTAAAAAAGCAATGTACACACGTCCATCGCCGTTGCGAATAGCTTGCCCATCCGCCATTCCTGCACCAAAGCTGCATTCTCTTTATACACCTGGCAGCGTGAAAGCGCTGGCGTAGTATTTGTCGGCTTTTCCATCTCGTTCACGCACAAAAATGCACATATTAGTGCTATCAAACATTCTTTTTTTTTTCGCCACGGCTTCAGGAGAACAACGTGCTTGCGACCCAGCACCAACAGCAGCACGCTGCGATCCCCTGCGGCGCGAGTCCTCCGCCAATGGCATTGTCGCAAAACCGTAGTGTGGCTTAGAGCGTTAAATCGCTAGTATATATAATGAAAATTGTGGCATCTGAATACAGCGATAACTTCTTCGTATTGCAGCCACCAAATGGTTTCATGCGTTGCCGATCTTTCTCAAACTAGTTCACGGCTCAAGCGCCGTGTGACGCCGATTTCGTCAAATCTAATAGTTTGCACTAGAGTGCAAAGTACCACTGCGAAAAGACCGTTTAGAAAGCTTAAAGATTGGCCCCTGAGTATATGAGAGCAGCGCGCTTATGGACGGTGTCACGTCGCAGCCGTAGCATCCTCTCCACTGAGAACTACTTTTGGAGTGAAGTTTATGTATTTCCTTACTTCCTCCAACGCAGTCGGCTACCTGACGAAAGCAGCTGTTTCCTTTCGTGATTGTTGGGCATTACCTTGGTTGCCACAAGTCAGTAAAAGAGAGCAGGCGAGCAAAAAAATTTCGGCTTTCTACATTTTAAAGCTCAACTCTTTGACGCCCGTTCCTGCGTTTCTCGTCTTCAGCGTTGTCCCTCGTAACCAGTTCCGCAGCCGCGGCAGCACGCTGCTCTACCTACGCGCGCTCCTGACGCCATTTCTTCCTCACGTCCAAGCTGAAACGCATAGCCACCGCAGTTCGCCACTGCGTGTAGCCCCTCAGTCAAGAACTGTTAGGGGAGTGTTTCTTGAAGGGGGAATATGTGTGAAAAATGAAAAGGTTTCTGTAATTTTACATACATGTTTTGCTCGAACTCTTTGCCTCAATTTATCCAAAAGTTGAAACAGCCGATGAATGAGCTGCGCTCAAATTTCGCATTTAGAAGTAATTAAATCATCGGCAAATTCTTTCACTCTATAGTCTGATGCGGCCTTTCCCCTCAAGTGTGTTGTCGATATTACGGAACCCGGAACCCAAAGAACACCCAGAAAGTTCTGCCATGGGGCAGAGAAGCTTGCACATATTTTCACAAATTAAGACATTTTTGGATAAGAGTGGGTTGGTAACTTGTCATTTGCAATGTTGCCGAAATTAAGAGAATGCCCTAATGGAACCCTCAGTACAATATTTAAATCACTTTTAAATCCATTAACTCAGCCTAAAAGTAGCAGATTTGCTTTTTTTTTTAATTTGAGGCCACGCAAGGGTTTTTTTTTTTTTTTTTTGCGACAGGCAAAAAGTGTGTGACTAATACACCCATCAATAGAAATATTATGCGTTTTGCTAGTGTCGCTCCTTCCTTTGAGCTGAGCCACATGAAAACCAAACTCCGCGTGCAAACAAAAACAGTGGAAAAATTTGCAAAACTAGTGCAAAACCAGTGTAAGACCAGTGCAAGACCAGTGTATAAAGCGGTTTGCCCTGAACTCTCTACCTTTTCGTTTCAGTGTTTAGTTCGCTTTCTCTCATCTTTCTGCGTACGTCACATTCAGCCGTTCCGCGCCAATCTGTTCACTTAGCTCTGTTTCTAATCTCCTTTCCAACACATTTCTCGTCTCTCATGTCACTGATAAATTAGTTACACTTGTAAGCATTATTATTTATTCCTTCAAAGCTTACATGTCTTCTCCATTATGCCTTCACATCTGGATAAATCACTATTCGGTGCGACTGTCGTATGACTTTAAAACACTCAATAACCGGCAGCGATCACAAGAGCAAAAAAAAAGAGTTGAGAAACTTTTCAAGCGCCAAAGCCTGTCCATGAGGGCATGTTTCAGGGTGTTCTGTGCTTTAATATTGCATTTTGATCTCTGGACCTACACTGAGAACAAAGCTAAAAACGAATATTCGCGATCAGCCCTCCTCAGGGCCTTCCGAAAAATAAGAATACAGCTGCTGTTGCTTCGGGCGTGGCCCTCTAGAGAGCAAATGATTCATGGCAGCCGTTGGCAGGGCATGAACCCCCGCCATCCCGCTCTGCTAGGCCAATTGCCGAAGGAGTATCGCTTTGGGGATATAGCCTCATCCCCAAAGCTCTTCCCGCCCACCTTTCTCACTGTATCACTTTTTTCCTCGATATTTCCTCCATTTCGCGTTTCTCTGGAATCCCAGCTCCGTGTGACCAGCGAGGTGGATTCACAGATATAAGGCTACCTACGACGTCTAAGAGCTTTGACCGGCTTGTGTCGTATTATTTCCCCTGTTCTCCGTCACTAATTTTCCGGCTAGTTCGTTTGCGAACTGCAGGTTTTCGAGTGCGTACTGTTTAACCCATTTTCCACAGACGGTGTACTGTAACCAGGATTTTCGGCGTTTCTCATAGTGATGGCCCGCATGCTTAAAGCAACAAATTCCCCCTTCTGTTGCAATGCATCATTTAAGCAGATAATTTTCTTAGGATGTCCCTGGGTATTTTTCGAGCGCTTTCATTGCATTATGTGAACTGTATTGAGCGATTAAGTATGTAACATCCATGAATCACATGCTACGTGCCGCAGAATTCCCCGGTCAGAAAAATCCTGACTGGTAGGAATGGTCACGCCATCATAACTACATGACTTTGCGTGGGAATTTCAAACGCAGCATATTCGAAAAAGAATGCAAATTCGAAATGGGTACAAATTTAGCCAAAATTTGTAAGACAGTTCTACTAATGCGGGTATTTCAGAAAATAAAAGCATTTCAATTAAATAAAATTTTCCTCATTGGAGTTACAATTGAGGCCATCAGCATGCCAGGGCAAGCACGCAATGAATGCACAGGCCACTGCTGTGATTCGGATCTGAGAATCAAGGCTCCGATTCGGAGAGATGAGATGAACAAAAAGGCATCTTTATGTAGTATTTACAATTAATTATACATAAAAACATCGGCACTTGGCCGAAAGCTACTGGTTACATGCGATTCTCTTCGCACAGCGACGGCCGGAAAGCTTCTGTTGCATCCCTTCCAGGCCAACACCATTGCACTGAAAGGACGCTATGGAAGGTCTCCCTCTCCAAGCGGCCGCACTCCTTCTCATATAAGCCAGGAAACCATCGCCACACAAAGTACAAAAGGGCACGTCGGAGCAACAGTATCTATTACAGTGGGCATGATCGTGAATAGGCCAGGGAAATCCTGCCTTTCGCAGTGCTACAAACATCTTTTGAGACAAAGTATACGTCGTGTTCAACCTAGTCGAACTCTTAGGCTTTCTTTCAGTGCGCCGCACTCAAGCGGCGCAGCACCAAGGCTTGTCAAGGGGCATTCGCTGGAGAAGTTTTGCGTCCGGCTGAATTGGGAACACAGGCACAACAACGCCTTCGATGACCACCACTGGCCGGCACCTGCTCCGCTCCTGTCGCCAACCGCTGTAAGCGCCGCACGAATCTCGACTGGAACCCTGATCATAACACCCCCTAGACGCAATATTCGGAGGTCGTGGGTTCGGTCCCCACCATCGGCACGTTGTTTTTTCTGCTACTTTGTGTTTAATTATCTTTCCCCTAAACATATTACATTACTAATTTTTGTGATTATTCAAAAAAATATTTAAAAAAAAAGACAAAAATACAATCCCCAATGCTTTCCTTGGCCTCGCCGACTGTTGGCTTCTTTCCTTCATGTATTATAACGAGCACCCTCATTTCCCCTTCATTTATATGCTTGTTAGCTTATGGGGGTCTCGGTTCTGGCAGTCTTGAAGCCATAGGTAGTGTAAGAGGGTTCTAGCACAGCTTTCGCCCTTGCTCTTGATCACGTTCTACGTGACGCTGGCGGTAACACAGGACGTTCCACGTCCGCCGCTATGGTTGAGGGTGGCGCTGGTGAACACTCTCAAGGTTCGTATACAGACAACATTAATACCCAAGAAAGTAGCAGGGGGAACAGCGGCCGATGTAGCTCAGTTGGAAGAGCACCGGACGCGATATTCGGAGGTTGTGGGTTCGGTCCCCACAATCGGCACGTTGTTTTTTCTTCTACTTTGTGTTATTTTATCTTTCCCCTAAACATAGTACATTACTAATTTCTGTGATTATTCAAGTAAATATTAAAAAGGGACAAAAATACAATCCCCAATGCTTTCCTTGGCCTCGCCGATTGTTGGCTTCTTTCCTTCATGCATTATAACGAGCACCCTCATTTCCCCTTCATTTATCTGCTTGTTAGCTTACGGGGGTCTCGGTTCTGGCAGTCTTGAAGCCATAGGTAGTGTAAGAGGGTTCTAGCACAGCTTTCGCCCTTGTTCTTGATCACGTTCTATATATATATACATATATATATATATATATATATATATATATATATATATATATATATATATATATATATATATATATATATATATATATATATATATATATATATATATATATATATATATATATATATATATATATATATATATATATACCCCTTCATGGATCACTGCCTTGTCGTGGCGGAGGGGCTTGCGCAACTCGATGAAGTCGTGAGCTCTGCTGTGTAGGGCCACCCAAGATACACAGGTCACGGCAGAGAGTTCTGACAAAATGTGATTCACTGGAGAAGGTAATGGCAACCCACTCCAGTATTTCTTGCCAAGAAAACCCTATAGCCAGTCACAATACCATTAATGATATGGCGCCGGAAGATGAGCCCCCCAGGTTGGAAGGCGTCCCATATGTTACTGGGGATGAACAAAGGGCGATTCCTAGTAGCTCCAGGACGAATGAAGCGGCTGGGCTAAAGCCAAAAGGACGCTCAGTTGTGGATGTGTCGGGAAGCGACCGGAAAGTCCGATGTTGCAAGGAGATGTGTCACATAGCAACATGGAATGTAAGATCTATGACGCAAGGTAAACTGGATATCGTCAAGCGAGAAATGGACAGATTGAACATTGATATCTTGGGTATCAGCGAGCTCAAGTGGACCGGAATGAGAGAATTTAACTCCGACGACCATTATGTCTTTTATTGTGGCCACGAATCCAAGAGAAGGAATGGGGTCGCTCTCATAGTAAACAGAAGAATGGGCAAAGCAGTGCTAGGGTACAACCCCAAAAACGACCGAATGATTTCACTTCGGATCCAAGGTCACCCTTTAAACATAACAGTTATCCAAGTCTATGCACCGACCACTACTGCTGAAGAAGCTGACGTTGAGAGAATTTATGCGGACCTACAATGCCTTTTAGACCGCACCCCATCATCAGATGTCGTTTTTCTCATAGGAGACTGGAATGCTAAGGTAGGGAGTAAAGAAATATCCGGAATTACAGGCCAGTTCGGTCTTGGTGAGCCAAATGAAGCTGGGCAGAGGCTAGTAGAGTTTTGTCAAGAAAACAACCTGACCATAGCGAATACTCATTTTCAACAGTACAAGAGGCGCCTGTACACATGGACTTCGCCGGACGGTCTGTACAGGAATCAGATCGATTATATTATTTGCCGACAGAGATGGAGAAGCGCTATACAAGCAGTAAAAACAAGGCCTGGGGCCGATTGTGGCACCGATCATCAGCTTCTTGTTGCCAAGATTAAGCTTCGATTAAGGAAAACGCAGAAAACTAGAAGGCCTTTCAGCTATAATCTGGATCAAGTTACATTAGAATATGCTGTGGAAGTGAGGAATCGATTTCAAGAATTAGATCTAGAAGACAAAGAGCCCGAAGAGATGTGGACTGATGTTCGTGATATAATACAAGAAGTTGCTACTAAGGTAGTTCCAAAGCAAAAGAAATGCAAGAAAGCAAACTGGTTATCTGAAGAGGCTTTGCAAATAGCTGAGGAAAGGAGGATGGCAAAAGTTATGGGGGAAAGAGAAAGATACAAGGTTCTCAATGCGGATTTTCAGAAAATAGCAAGGAGAGATAAGAATGCCTTCCTGAACATACAGTGCCAAGCAGTTGAGGACAACAGCCAATTAAGGAATACAAGAGCTCTGTATAAGACAATCAAAGATATCAAAGGAAGCTTCTGTGCTAAGATGGGCGTGATAAAGGACAAACGAGGCAAGGACCTCACTGAAGCCGCAGAGATAAAGAAGAGGTGGCAGGAATACACAGAAGAACTGTACAAGAAGGACCCGAATGTGCAAACCCAACATAAGACGGTTGTGATCACTGATCTCGAGCCGGGCATCCTGAAGAGTGAAGTTGAATGGGCCTTAGCCAGCCTTGCTAAGAATAAAGCTAGCGGAATTGATAGCATTCCAGCTGAGTTGCTTCAAAACCTCAACCATGACGCTGTTAACATTCTGCATACATTGTCAGAAGATTTGGACAACCCTGCAGTGGCCACAGGATTGGAGGAGGTCAGTTTACATCCCCATTCCAAAGAAAGGCAGTGCCAAAGATTGTTCCAACTACCGCACGATCGCGCTTATTTCGCATGCTAGCAAGGTGATGTTGAAAATCCTCCAAGGTAGGCTGCAGCAGTATGTGGATCGGGAGCTTCCGGACGTGCAAGCTGGGTTTCGCAAGGGCAGAGGAACTAGAGATTAAGTTGCCAACCTTCGCTGGATCATGGAAAAAGCAAGAGAGTTCCAGAAACCCATCTACTTCTGCTTTATTGATTATGCGAAAGCGTTTGACTGCGTAGATCACAGCAGATTGTGGCAAGCTCTCCAAGAGATGGGAGTTCCAATTCACCTCATCTGTCTCCTCAGGAACCTGTATGAAGGGCAAGAGGCCACAGTCAGAACTGGGCATGGTCTTACTGATTGGTTTCCGATTGAGAAAGGAGTGAGGCAAGGCTGCATACTGTCGCCCTGCCTATTTAACCTATATACAGAGTGAGTGCATCATGAGGAAGGCTGGTCTGGACGAGTCTTCAGCTGGAGTGAAGATTGCTGGAAAACGTATCAACAACCTCAGATATGCGGATGATACCACTTTAATGGCAGAAAGTGAAGCGGAACTCAAGAGACTTCTGATGCGCGTACAAGAAGAGAGTGAGAAGTTTGGGCTTAAACTGAACATTAAAAAGACAAAGATCATGGCGTCTTGCCCTATCAAGTCCTGGAGCATCAAGGGACAAGAAGTGGAAGCTGTGACAGATTTTCTCTTCTTGGGCTCCAAGATTACCTCGGAAGGAGGCTGCAGCCATGAAATTAGGAGACGCCTGCTTCTGGGAAAGAGAGCAATGGTTAGCCTTGACCGCCTAGTAAAGAGCAGAGACATTAGTCTGCCAACCAAGATCCGTATAACTCGTGCTATGGTCTTTCCAGTTGGGATGTATGGATGCGAGAGTTGGACTGTGAAAAAGGCTGACCGCCGAAGAATTGACGCGTTTGAACTGTGGTGCTGGCGAAGACTCCTGAGAGTTCCTTGGACTGCCAGAAGATCAAATCAGTCAATATTGTCGACCATAAACCCTGACTGCTCATTGGAGGGTCAAATTCTAAAGTTAAGGCTTAGCTACTTTGGTCATCTGATGAGAAGAGAGGAGTCGCTGGAGAAAGATTTGATGCTGGGAAAGGTTGAGGGTCGCCGGAGAAGGGGTAGGCAGCGAACGCGATGGTTAGATGGCATCCTCAAGGCACTGCCGATGAAGTTATGTGATGTTAGGAAGATAGTGAGAGACCGGAAAGCGTGGCCTGACATGGTCAATAGGGTCACGAAGAGTCGGACACGACTGAACGACTGAACTGAATATATATATATATATATATATATATATATATATATATATATATATATATATATATATATATATATATATATATATATATATGATGTAGTGGAGGGCTTCGGCATAATTTCCACTACCAATCTTTAACGTACACTCACCCCTCCACCGTTAATTTCACCTCCACCGAAACATGGTCACCGTGTTGGGTTCGAACAACCCGGAATCGCGTCGACCCATAAGGAGAAGCTTAGTCGTCTGCTGCACCTTTATACTGAGAGCTGGTATGTTATAGTTCCCAGAGTTTTTTTTTTTCTCGCGCGGACATCACTCGCGAGACCACTAGTTCCCCAATCATATATAAATCTTTTTTGTTTGTGCTTCGAGCGAAGCGTCTAAACAGTTGCTTTGAGGGCATTAATTCCATTGAATGCTTGAGTTTCGATATGTATGCGACCCCACAGAGCACTAAACATCGCGATTGTATGTGCACGGTAATCCCTTTATCTCTACCACGATATCCTCGCGCAACAGTGGCGCTCGCAATCGTGGGCCTCCAATGCCTTCCTTGTCTGCGTACATACGACACCGGGACTCCGCAGACCACTGCCGCATCGCGGGGAGTTATTTACTTGTGAACAAAATCAGCGAAACTATTTGATTGCGATCGTGATAATGTAATCGAAAGAGATGGCATCCTTCAGGTAGTGACGTCCCTTAAATCGATCTAAATCGATGTGCAGCGTTCAATATGCTATTGTGTTACTTTACGTATGACCCTGGTGTCGCGGTTCTGTAGTAGAAAAGTGCGTTTTAAGATAATAGCGTTAATGAAACTGTTCGGCTGAAATTGGCAGGCTGCAGTTCGCAGGTGACATGACCGGGTTTTGATTGGCCGAAGAGTTGTGTGACATCACGAGGTCACGTCACATGGCAGGCGCTGCCAATTCGGGCTTCTCCATTGAAATAAAAGGGGGGAGATGGGAATCTAACCTTTAAATATCCTTGGGCAAGGAGTGAGACACATTACTCATTGACCACGAAGAGACGTCCGCACAGCTTGGTTAAAGCGTATGTCTGTATGTCAGATAGTCTTTCACATAATGGAGTAGATTATGACTGTATGGTAATGAATGCCTGAGAAATAAGATATGCCAAATTAAGGGTTTAATGAATACGTGAGTAGCAAAGGGCAGGTACCGAACCAGGACCAGCGAGATGACCTGAAAACGGCAGCCATTAGGACTATCACATGATATTCTTCAAGGCGGAGCTTAAGTGTCCTCTATGTTTTAATTTTCAGGCTATGTTCTATTAGTCATGTATCAAGTGAGCCGGTGCTTAGTATGATGAACGGTTTGAGGCATACTGAGAGGTATGTCAAACAATCTATATCTCCCTATTCTGTGCCTGATTGATGCGGCACTTGCTCATATTCCGCTCAGTGTACCTATATATCCCCTACCGCCGAATAAAAGTTTACTGCTCCTTTCAAACGAATTTACATCCTGCAGCATACCTTTTTTGTACAGAGAAAGAGAATTTATAATTGAATGGTCACCTTCTGGTCGTGCAACTACACCATATATTACGGATCGACGCTAAACCCTTACCTTCTTCAGAGTGAAATTAGGCAGTGATTCTAACGACTTTAAAAAGGCATGGTAATGTAATATTTTCGTGTACATATTGTGAAGTGCGGGGATGAACATAGTTGCACAAAAATTTCTCCTTTAATTGCGAAGCGAGAGAACAAATATTAGAAACGTAGGACTCGCTTCGTTTGGTTTTCTTTAGTTTCAGGAAGACTGCATGCCTGTAATCTATTCTTCAATAGGAAATAAGGTAGGTTACATAGTGCCAGCACATGCTCAATGTTTCGGAAACTTTGCTGCATCTCCTGCCTAGAATTTTGAAAAAAAAAACGAAAAGCAACGAGCACTGGGAATGTGCGCAACGCGAAATTCACCAGTCGTTTTACAGGTCGGTATACACGCATTGCTAATGCAATAATGGCACACATTTATTCGGAACTTTGAAACTCAACCATAGCGCACTATCAGCAAGCGTGACGTTCGCACACAGCACAAATTGCGGCATGAGTTCATAGCCAAAACGAAAACACAATTTTCTAGAAAGGGCAGGAATGTAGTCACGAGTCAGCGGAACAGCGAAGAACGAGGTTGTCAAAGAACGCGGCGGCTTGGAAATGTGTAGGCTCACATTTCTAGCACGTCGCTGTACCTGACCCGCCCTGCACTCGGCACCGAAAACAAAACGGCTCTTTGAGTTCCACGCGGAAGAGTCGCCGAGAAAGAGGCTGCTGTAAAAGCATGACCTCTTTGGTTATTTGATGATAACAGGTCAACTTCATATTTCCAGATCGATTTCATAATGCCGGCGTTCCATCTTCACAAACTGCGATGCGCTACACGACGCCACCAACGCCGCCCTTTCCGTCACCGCAGATATCCGTGACGTGTTTCAAAAAGAGGTGACCTGACGAAGTTCGCACTCCTCTGGAACTGAGCAATGACTAGCACAACTTGCATTAATCTGAAGTCATGAACGTTAGTCATGCTTATTACGTAGGTAGAAAACACTTAGTACAAAAGATCACACCAAGGCCGACTGGTTATTGTGAAGCCTAGGGCACTACATTTACGGCGTGCTCAAATTGTGCGCAATTATACAGAGATATGCAGCCGTCATTCACATTAATCATACCTTGATTCAAACTTCTTTTCATTAATAATCTTGGTTTCTTTATTTTTGACATTCCATTCCCGCACTATAGAATTATACTACTGTGGTTGAGATATAAATTCCTCCACGTCAGTCGGTTATGATGCTTGATGCTTTCAGAAAACGGCAGCATGTAATCGTGACAATCTTCATATTTATGTCGCATAATCAAGAAAAGATCCCTGACGAGGGGACTAAATGGGCACTCAACTAATAAAGAGCAAGCACGCTGAATTTTTACTTCCGGAGAGAGGCCTCCACCTTGCTTAGGCTCTCCGCTTATGTAAACTTATAGCATAACATACAGCATACCATAAGGCTGCAGCAGTGCCATATAAAGGTTCGTGCATATCTCTTTACAATGCTTACTTGCCGCATCTTCTCGTGTTCTTGTCAAATGCTTTCTTGCTTGACTTTCTATAGGGCCTCTAAAGAAGAAGCAGCATTGCAAATAAAGTGAGTCACAGCTTCCCCCCCCCCCCCTTCAGTAACTATTGATAGTTTTTTTCAACGGAGCGAGATATTTTATTCACTTCATTGAGCCAAAGAAATTGCAAACAGTGGTCACCGCGCTCCTGCATTGCTGCAACTAAGTCTTGTTATCGTTTTGTAAAGCTGGCTTCACTGTGCAATGAGACACTGAGCGGAGAAAACACCTTGCTGAGGAAGTAGGGAAGGAGCATGCAGTATACTGAATCGAGATGCATGTATGCAAACAACAAAAAATAAATACGTGTTGGCAAAATACAACTTCGAAGCTACTTCAGTAAGGCTTTATAGTATATTTTCAGATATATGGTACACCAAAAAAAAAAAAAATCTGTTGTTGAACCGAGTTGAGGAAGCTATATCGCATATCCCAATTTTCCAGAGGAACATTGGGAGCACTACTGACGAAACAGTTTGCACTGAACAAAAAAGGAGAAATCGGTCATCAAGACAAGCAAAAAGCAAACTATCTTAAGAAGTATATATATCTCGGTGATCGTTTTTCGCGAACAAAATTTTTCGACACATTGCCTTAAGACAAGTTCACATCACTTGCTTTTGAGCCGTTTCCAACTCTCGAAAAACCTTTACTTTTTTTCTGAAAGCCTAATCTTTTATCAGAAATTTTGGGAAAGATCAACGTGATGTGCTGTTTAAAACTTTATCCTTCTCTGCATTCATAGTGCTGCTTCCGCACCTCATGATGATTTGGAATATAATTCGCTAAATATAACCTGTTTGAGTTTGAGAGGCGGCCGGCGGATAGAGTGTACTATCTCGTGGTATTTTTAAACTTCGCGGGTTTTTATTTTTGCCAAAAAAAGAGGGCTACACTATGGCTGTATCGTCGGAAGCACCTGGTTTGGGCCATTTTCGTGGTTTTCAACAACTTCCTTATTCGCACATTTGCGTTTAAAGCCGCGTTTAAAAAGTTTATATTTACTTTTGACCAATTATTCAAGAAGGCGGAAAGGAACAAATACTAGTGGGTACTTTTTGCAAAGCTCGAACACAGATCACTTCATTTCAGTTTGTAAGCACTGCTGTATTTTTTAAACCTTGGTGTGTTTTAGGTCCGATGGCTTTTTTGCAGGAGGCTTTCTTTTTACAGTGCTTGATAGGTGCAAACGTTTTGACTTTCTGTCGCCAACCAAAGAGAGAATAGAGAGACATGCCAATAATTTGTCGAATTAATTCGATGTTATGCAGGATCATTCTCAAAAACAACAGAATACAAGCGGTGCACGAGTTTGTAGTCCTTACAACTTCATGTTTGAGTACTTACCACTACTATCTCGACCAACGCTGGTTAGTACGAAGAAAGCAGACAATAAAAATAGCAGCTTTCTGGCTGTAATAAATGTCTTTGTTGCTGCCTGTATTCTACAAGAGACTGCTGTTTCTAGTAGGTGCTTTTAAAATCACCAAATGGCACTCCTACGCAATTTACATCCAGTAGTGATGACGCAGTCAATAAATTACGCAACTTTTGAAGTTCTTGCAACTGTGGCAAAAAAAAATTAAATCACTGCTCTGATCGACTCGTAAATTCGAACCTATCAGCTACCTCCTTGGGATCACCCTTCCGCATTCTCACAGAGCGGCAAACCAATCTATGTTGAGAATCCAATCCTTCTTTCATTTTTCTTTTAAAACCTTACTTCTTATTACCCTTTCCAAATTCACTGGGAAAGGATAGACAAATAAATATAAGACAAGACTGCATGCCTCTTTTTCTCTCTTTCTGAGACAAAAACGACGGTGCTAAATGCTTCCTGCAGCTCGCAGCAGTCGGTAATTTCACATGTTCTTTCGGAGATAGCTGCGGGCTGTAGTGGTAGTTCTCCTAACGCTTTCAGTTTACCGTATCGAATGCAAGTGCCTAAGTACACTCGACACTGCCGCGAAACTACGGAGTCATTTATTTGTGTGAATCGCTCAAAGCGTCGGCTACGCCCTAGAATACGAAACAAAGCACGGCCGCTGAAAGCGAGCTTGTAAACCGAAACGCGATACCTAATCTGTGACTATGCACTTTGTGATCATAAAACTGTCTTATTTAATAACTAGCCTGCCGCGAGAATAAAGTGGTGTTTACCATTTCTGCGTTACCCATTCAAAATAATATTTGTAGAAAGAAAAAAACGAGCATGCGTAAACAAATGTCAAGGCCCTTATTACAGAACACCTCGCGGTAATGCGAGATTTGCCTGCATTTTCTCTCTCAACCTTTAGTCCTAAAATTCTTATTGTAACCTTATTTATTTCTTTTTTCTTGTAGACATCGCACAGGGCTGAAACACATTCAGATATGAAAACATCTTCAAATATCATGGCGAATTAGTTTCTGCGCCGTGCCTTTTATGGGGAGCGTTGTAATACCCGCGCCTTTTCGTTTCAACAAACTGTGAAAATCTCGTCGGCTATTTCTATGCGGATTAAAAAACGTACACAATATCAGGCAGTTGAAATTATTCCTGAGCAATCTGCCACTTCGTGCTTTCCAGCCCACAGGTCTGTTTTGGCGCGTAAAAGTTCAATCAGTTTGGTACACGAGGCTGACCTCTCTCGAGATTAGCTCCGAAATAGCTCGCTGCTTTCGAACAAATTCGCGGTCATTGTGCAGCTCATGTACCTTTTTCCAACTCATTTATCAAAGCACGAGGACAGGCTGGCGCAGCCTCACAGTTCGGCTCGTGTCGATGTTATTTTCTTCTTTAACTGGAATAAGCCTACATAGCTTCTTTCATTCTCCCTTTAATGACAGTACCGACAAAATTATTCACAACACTGAGCAGATTTAGCCGACGGAGCGCTGAAGCCCTTCCCAGTACATAAGCAAAGGCCGATTTGGTGCATACTAATAGGTGTTGTTCATTTAAGCAATAAAATAGGCATCTTCTTTCTTCTGGCTTCAAGAAGCAAGGCTTTCGTCAATAAGCACACGTAGAACTGATTTTGGAAGCATAGTGCACACAAGTCGGGCTGCATAATGTGCATCTTTCGGGAAACAATCGATAGTGTCTTGCGGAAGAAAATAAAACATATGTGTACGTGACCCACGACAACGGGGCAGCCAATATTACTACTTTTTGTATCGCTGTCTATGCTGACAAGTTTGTCCCCATCCTAACGTTTTTCGTGTGTTTATTGATCGCTCCATATTCAAGGAGCACTCAGTCTGGGACCATAGCTAGGTTGGGTGTTGTTGCTCAAAAGTAATTCATGCGGCTACACAGCAGATCATCGATTAACGAGGTCTTACCCCTACCCCGCCAGGTTGGTGCAGTGGTTAGGGCGCTCGACTACTAGGCCCAAGGATGCGGGACCTAATCCCGGTCTCGGTGGCCGTTTTTCCATGAAGGCGAAAAACAAGGCACTAATGTGCTTTGCGATGTCAGCGCACGTTAAAGAGCCCTCCGTGGTCGAAAAATCCAAAGCCTTCCTCTACAGCGTCTCTCATATCCTAGCTGAGTCATTTTGAGACGTTAAACTCCATAAACCAAACCGAACCAATTTTTTAATCCTACCTTTACTCTGTGCTGTGATATATACATTTTAACGCGGTAGCGTTAAGGAGCTCGTGTCGCAGAAAAGCCGGTGTCGTCGGCGTCGTTGGCCGTGAGCGATAAATCCCGGCATGCACTTCATAAATAAAAAGCAACTTCCATGTGCGGCGCTGCCCCGACACGTGGCGCGCCACTCGCCCCTGACGTTTCGCCGTGCACCCTCACGGGTTGTAAAATCAAGCGTCTTTCCTTTCTTTAGATCCCTATCTTCGCTCACCCGCTTCTCCCCTTCGGGCCGCGCGGGTACCGGTGCGAGGATGCCCCAATACCCTTGCGTTTAATAAGTTTTCTTGCTCTCTCCCCTTCCAACATCCAGCGTGCGTCCCTCGACCAGTGGTGTTTAGGCGACGCGGCTCCTCTTTCCGCTCACAGCGCGATTGCTAGGTGCAGCGTCTGATGCCGGACGCCTCTGACGTGATCGCTGCGCCGTAGCGCTTCTGCTGGGAAAGCGTCCCCTGGGATGTAATAACGCTATCGCGTTCCACTCTTGAAGGCGAAGCTTAAGCGTCCTCCAAATTTTTTTATTTTTTTATTAACTCTAAGGTCGACGAAAATATTGCTTTAAAAAAATAGGCACGATTCTTTAATGCACTTTCTTTTCTCACTAAATTTTCATGCATTCATGCACTCCCGAATTTACGACTTGCATTCATGATGTCAATGATAGACTAGAAATGTAAAGTTGAAGACCTTAGCCCGAGGTTCCAGCCCAGTATTTTCTGATACTCCTCTCTCACATCTTTCATCAACATTTACTGAATTTCAGGAAAGGCAACGTGCTTTTTTTTTAGTGTATGCGTAGAATCTTACAGCGTCCAAGTCTAATCAACGGTAGAAAAAGAGAAGAAGATGGCTACACAGTATGAAAGAACATTGAACAAGATTTAAAGAGGAGCTTCAGTTCGAACGCCTAGCCAGCGTTTCCACAAGGGGACGTGCTTTCGCTCAAACGAAGACAAGTCCCCTTGTCGAAGCGTTGGATCGGCTTGCGAACTGGGGCTCCCCTGCGACCCTTGTTCGGTGCTCTTTCATTAGTCGCAAGAAACACTTAGCTAGTCAGGATTGGACAAAAAAAAATGCCTTGAAAAATTTCGAAACATAATCTTTTTCTTATTTCGATTATTACCTTACTTTTGATGAACGTGACAGGTGGCAACGTAAGTTGAATACATTTCATAAAAAAACGAGACTTCTTAAACTGAAACATTAAATTTCGTTTATTACACGTATCGCTTTTTTTTTTTTTGCTTTTTTTAGAGCCTACGAAATTGTGTTCACTTTTTCAACCAATAGTCAGTAAGCGAAAGTTTAGTTATCCGATCTCGAAGTTACCTCAACTAGCATTGCTCGTTTTAGTCTCGAAATTGCAGTGGCAGAGTCGTTTCGCACAATATATGCCCTGCTTCAAATATAAAGCTGTTCGCCTGGGAACAAATGTTTCTTCCTTTGTGGTTTTGCTTCACAGACCGAGATTCCATAAAGGAGATCAAAGCAATTTAACAATGATCTAGGTAATAGACCGAAAGATGACATATATAAAATGCATTGTATGTTATGTGAAATCCCAGCTTTACAATCCAATTTAAGCTTAGTGATTGGTGTTATATACTGAAGGGTTACAAGGACAACTTATTTACTGAAATAAAGAACAAAAGAGAACCTTTCAGTCTGTGAATACCGCACTGCCTACATAATATCATTGTCACATGACCGTTCAGAGAGGGAGCCGCTCCTTAAACGTGCCTTCTCAAGTGGTCCAACAGTGCAAATCTTTTGCATCACAGAAGCGGAATATTGACTGCAGGATTGCAGATACGATCTTAATTTCAGATTGCAGTACCATAAAACCGAACCACGTAGAATGCGCGGACGCATTCCATAGCCGTCAGATTTGAACTTCTCTGTGAGATCAATCTCTCTATCAGGGAAAAAAAAAAAGTTATTTTAAACAAGGCTGTGTGGCTACTTTGTGCTAAACAGTCAATCATGCCCTCCCCTCTTGTTTTGTATGGTTGCTGGGACGCCGCCATATGAAACATGTAAACAGAAGCCTTCTGAATAAATCATTACTTTCGTTCAGCCCTCACTGGCGTCCGTCCGCTTTCTCCTTTGCCCAGTTCTCAGCTGTTCAATAATGCCGTACGACAAACTTACCCGTCAATTTCTCTCTCATACGTCGTATACTCTATAGACAATAGCGGATGTTATCGATATTTCGTGTAAAATCTGTACTATACAAAAAAATACTTTCAGCTCTGGTTTCTGATCTTTTATTCTGTTAGAATCAGAGGCTCAGTGCAAGTTTCCGCTGTCGCTTAGAAGAGAACACAAGAAGAACTGCAACAAATTAAACATTCAGCGGAGTTCTAAATCGGAAAATCAGCACGCGTCACATAAGCGGTATGCCTGGAGTTAGGCAGCTAGAGAAGCTGGTCACGTCTACGTTCTGGTGTCTGTTCTTTTTTTTTTTTCTTTTTCTTTTTGTCTCTGCGTTTCCTTCCAATTATTATATTGGAGAAATCGTTGCGAGAAAAATATTTCTAAAAACAATGAAAGCAGCTATTGGCGGTGTTATGTCGTGACCGGAATAACAATTCTAGCTCTTGGCACATTATGCCGCTGACCTATGACTTCATTGATCTTGCGACTTTGTTGGAAAATGTAGTGGGTTCTTACAAAGTGAGAAAAGGTGAGTGGTGCAATGCACTAATTACAATTTATTTTCTTTTTTTTTTGCGTCGTCTTGCCCTAGCGCTGCCAGGCACATCAGAAGAAAAAAAACTGCATTTTTCACTGGTGCGAGCATGTCGCCCTGACAAAAATTAATTCACTGCAGCACACCACTTATTCAGGCAAAAATCTAGCGAGTATCAGGATGGAAAAAGTTCAGTACATGTGACAACTAAACAGGGGACCTTTGCTAGCTATCATGCTTTTGCGAATGCCTTCCTCATTATTATCTCCGTGGGCCACGGCCTTTTAAAGAATCTTGGAAGAGTCTTAAGCACCGCCTAAAAGTTGACGCGATAGTGTGCCCGTTTTTCCGACACGTTTGGAGACTGATGGCGCGATGCTAGGTCCCGGCAACGGTAGAGGAACTAGCTGTATGCGCTATCACGCCAAGTTAGCCGGGATTCAACTCTGCTCGAACCATTTGATTTATGTTTGGCTTATGGGGTTTAAATTCAAAGCGACTTAGTCTATGGGGGTCATGGTGAAAACTTCTGAATACTCAAAAGGGAGTTCCGGAGTTCAAAGACCCCAACTGCATTGTCAGTACCGTTAGTCTGGGACACAGTAAGTCCGCTTTATTAGAGCGCTTTGAGCGTCCAGTGTGGAGCGGTTGAGGGCAGTATCCCATGCCTCTAGGGCAGGGGCCTCAAAAGGGTCACTGCAGCCGGATTTGATCCCGCATCCTTGAGAACCCTAACCACTGCGCCACCGCGGGTCAACCGCGGGTCAAACCGATTAAGATGTGCTAAACTTGTTTGGCATAGTGTAGCATGATTTTACGTACAAATTTGGCAGTAAGAGAGCGGCGCAGAGTTTGGCAACCCGGGTTCGAACCCGACCTCGGCGGCTGCGTTTCGATGGAGGCGAAACGAAGAGGCGTCCATGTGCTGTGCGATGTCAGCGCATGTTAAAGATCCCCAGGTGGTTGACATTACTCCGTAGCCCTCCACTACGGCTCCTCTTTCTCTCTTTCCACTTTCCTCCCACCTTCCCCTTCCCTTACGGCGCGGTTTAGGTGTCCACAGAGAACAATTGAGACAGTTACCGCGCCTTTCCCTTCCTATAAATCAATCAAACAGAGTTTGGCAAAGTGACAAACATCATTAGTTTGGTTTTCGGGGATAGGAAGCCACTACATATGTCTCACTTTTCTTTGGAGACTTACACTCACAATTAGCAGAATACAAAACATATGTATGTTGCAGTGGTTAAGGTGCCCGACTATTGTGCCGGAGTACACGGTTTCGATCCCGTCCGTCGCCGGCTGCGTTTCGATGGAGGCGAAACGAAGAGACGTTGGTTGGTTGGTTGGTTGGTTCACAGGAAGGGAAAGGCGCAGTATCTGTCATACTTGTTCTGTGGACACCTGAACCGCGCCGTAAGGGAAGGGAGGAAGGTGGGAGTGAAAGTGGAAAGAGAGAAAGGGGAGCCGTAGTGAAGGGCTACGAAGAGACGTCCGTGTGCTGTTTTTGTTTGTTGCGACTGAAGGAAGAAGGAAAAGAAAATGCACGGGCATGTTACTGGCTCTCTAACTGACCCACCAATCTACAATGCACCTTGGCCAATCTCCACCGTGGGTACATGCCATTTTGTCTAAGTTCATCACCATCATCATCAGCAGCAGAGCCACCTACGCTGTCTCGTGCAGACAGAAGAGAAAATAGAAAAGAAAAAAGATGAGGAAAGAAAGACATTTGCCGCAACAGCCGTCGTCCACTACCGAAACGATAGAGTGTGCAATGAAGGCCTACAACAGATAAAAATATGATGGCAGGCTAGCCCCCGCCGCAAGCAGCAGTAGCCTACCAGTCCCAGCCCCGTAGGCCCAGGATTTGCGGTAGGATTACAAGTGGACGACGTACGTACCTCCAATCTATGTCGTTCATTTAAGTGTAGGTGCCCGCCGAGACTGACGACGGATAGTGTGCCTTCCTTTCCTCAAAAACCAAACCGATTATGCCCCGCCGGGGTGGTGCAGTGGTAAGACGTCCGACTACTGTGCCGGAGTACCCTGGTTCGAACCCGATCTCGGCGGCTGCGTTTCGATGAAGGCGAAACGAGGCGTCCGTGTGCTGTGCGATGTCAGCGCACGTTAAAGATCCCCAGGTGGTCGAAATTACTCCGTAGCCCTCCACTACGGCTCCTCTTTCCCTCTTTCCACTTTCACTCCCACTTCTTCCCTTCCCTTACGGCGCGGTTCAGGTGTCCACAGAAACAAGTGTGACGATACTGCACCTTTCCCTTCCTATGAACCAATTATTAATATTATTAATTATAACTGTTACTACTATCATTAATATTAATGATGTTTACGCCCCACCACGATGGAGCAGGCGTTGAGATTCCCGACTGGTGTACCGGAGTATCCTGGTTCGATCTCAACCGCCGGCGGCTGCGTTTCGCTGGTGGCGAAGCGAAGAGGCGCCCGTCTGCTGTGCTATGTCAGTGCACATCAAAGATCTCCAGGCGGTCGACATTATACCACAGCCCACCACTATAACACCACTCTCTCTCTCTCTTTCTTACTTTCATTTTGCGCGCTTGTTAAAGACCCCAGATGGTCGAAATTACTCCGTAGCCCTCCACTACGGCTCCTCTTTCTCTCTTTCCACTTTCACTCCCACCTTCCTCCCTTCCCGCACGGCGCGGTTGCGGTGTCCACAGAAAACAAGTGAGACAGTTACCGCGTCTTTCCCTTCATATAAATAAATCAGTTTTTACTCTCACCTTGCTCCTTTCCTTACGGAGTGGTTCAGGCGGCCACGCAAAAAGTGTGACTGATATTGTGCCTTTCATTTCTACTGTATTATTTATTGATATCCTTAATTAAAGACGTTTAACACTTTGCCAAACTGTGTGCCAGTTTCTAAATGCCGAAACTTCGCGGAACGAAAAGGCTCTTTTAAAGGCGCGGGATGTTTGACTTCTAGTATTTAACATCTGCTTTCGTCCTCAGTCGCAGTTTGCTGCTTGGCGCGCACATTGCTGCGCTTCTGTGCGGGCAGAAAAACGACTTAATGCTTTGCTCGCCCGAAATGAGGGAAATGCTCCATATCATGTATCCTCTAGTTTTTATTTTGACTCGGGTTATTTTTAATCACGAATGATATATTAATACCTTGACCTCACAAAATTGACTTCTCCGGCACTTAGAAAATATAAACAAACAGCAGACAATGCACCGGACGGCGATTATTCTGTTCGTTGTCCTCTGTGCGGCATTTCCTCTTTAGCGCTGTAAACCTTAGGCGTTATTAAGGGGTGCACTAGATAATCCAGGAAATTTTCTTCTAACATCATGACGCTCGCCTGGTTGTGAAACAGATGTGCGTTGCTCGCGATACAGTTCTCGCAGTATTTTTCATTGAAAACTGCTAACGACAAACATTTTATTTTTCTTACTCAAAATTCAAGCTGTTTCAATTAATTTCAGCTTGCTGTCCTGAAATAAGTTTTCCAGAAGCTCGTCAGGAGCGCAAATTCTGGTTAACAGGAGAAATTAAGATCATTCTCACTCACTGGCCAAGTAATAGGCATGCAAAGATTACTGTTCTTCATCATCACACTGTGGGGCCATGAAAGCCAAGGTCGTTCAGTTCAACCTGCAATTCCTCCGTCAGTCTCCCTGGTTGTGAACTGATCAGCCCCGTTGCATTGCACTCGCTGCCACGAAACAAATTGTCATAATTGTTACCCACTCATCTACAGCTTCTGCATAGCTCGAAGCAAAACTCGATTTCTAATAACACCCTCATCGCGGTCTCATCGTTCTTGTACAAAAAAATGAGCCTATACATTTTAATATTTTATTTTTTGTTATCGGCATTGGTGCTACTTCGACGTTCGGCTGATGATCCCAAGGTAGTGGGATGGTTCCTAGACGCGGTGGCCACCCCTGTGTTCTAAAAATTAAGCACGCGCTAATCAAGAACTCGATGTCATCGGACATGTTCCGAAACATTTCAATACCCCGTCTCTCTTATATCCCACATGCAACTCTGGGACGTTGTAGGTAAACATATACCAAATGCTTACGAATGTCTTGTTTCATTTATACGCGCTGCCCTTAAAAGACTGCTAAAACTGGCCCGCCGGAATGTATGCTAGCAATGTCGTGGTGATGGCTGAGTCGAGATTGCACCTAGATTCAAACCAAGAGAACGACGGGGGAAATATTCTACGCTGCCTACTTCCTGCTACTTGAATTTGCGTGATCGAAATTCTAGAAGGGAAGCGAAGCTTGCCAGGAACTTTCTCCCCATTTTCCTGGCTGCCTGTATCCATAACCTTTATTTAATACACTCACGAGCTGTAGAAAGGGCTGTTGTTCGTTATTCTACAAGGTTTGCAGTTTTTCTTACTTTTAAGGAGGTCAAACCTGAACGAATTCTGTTCCACGTGCTGCCAAATTAATGCTTTCTGGGCACAACACCGGCTTTGACAGTAAAAGGTTGTGCCCGTTGCATCCGTCATAACGCATAGTCTATTAGAAGACGCTCGTGGGGATCTTGCGGGTGTACTCCATGTGGCCTGCTTACAGCAAAACTTTTACTGCTTCCGAATGCCGTAAAAGTGACTGTCATGGCGGACAGCTGTTTCGTCCGTTCCTTCGCTTGTTATTATGCGTTTTGCTCGTTCTTCCGCACGCTTATTCTGGTTACGCAGTTCTGGAAAAAGCGAACAGTGATCGCGAAAGGCTTGCGTTCTAGCTCGCGCTATATCCTATATGTAAGCTGTCCAAAGCCCAACTGCACTACCGCGACGGCATAAAGGTTTTTATATTCAGTGGGGAGTGCCATTCGGAAAAAAGTAAACTGCCATATATGCAATGGTACTGACGTTTCAATCGATGCATGCACTGAGACAGGAGGAACTGAGTGCAGTGTAAATTTTCAGTATTTTAATGCATTAGGTAACTCACTTCATTACATATTAAACTTGCAGAAGCAGTGTGATATACCAAAAAAGCATTTACACCATCAAGTTGTTCTGAAAAAAACGCTGCTCGTGGGATTGGTGCAACACGATACGCTTAGCAAAATATTCAGATGCCTACTAAGAGGTTTGCTTGCATATGTTTTCAAGAAGCTCAGATAAGCAATAAAATCTAGCTATCGTCATTTTTGAAGTATAGGCGAAACCTTATCAGATGCCAGCATTCGTTGTAAACAGAGGTGCCTTTCAACTTATATTGGCAACAGGTTAAACGGGAGTGCCCAGCATTGCACTGAACACTCTTGAACGGTCGCCGCACGAAGCTGTACGCTTGTGATCTATGTCGTTTTTCTGAGGCAGGCACACCTTGCTTAAAACGCGCTAGTTCCAGACAAAATTAGTTCAAAGTTTAATAGAAAAGAAAACAAAACGTGTGAAGCACGAAGTAAGGAAGAGGGGGAAATTTTCGACCTTTCTTCTGTCTTACGCGCACCAAAAAAAAAAAATAAATAAATACAAAACGTTACAGTACATAAGTCTTATGTACTGTGGAAGATGATTTGCTGCGTGCTGTGCGTCCTTAAGCCCAAGGTATTAAAAGCAAGAACACAGTTTAGAAAAATTACCGCTATTCAATGAATACAAACATTACATTAAAAAAAAAACAGGCATATGTATTTTTTCAATTGAGTGACATTTATTACCTTTTGCTGTTACTCGTCATTAGCCCGTGCATTAACATTTTGTAGTATTTGCTCAAATATCTCAGTCGCGGTCAGCTCAAAACAAGTATAACATAGAGTCAATGGAAGGTGCCTTCTACCAGCAGTGAATCCGCCTAATGATGGTAAGGATGGCGATGGGTGTGGTGACAATGACGACGATAGTGGTGGTGGTAGTGAGTGTAGCGGTGGTGAAGGTACCCTTTGGAGGGCCGATGCTCACAACAGCAATAAAACATTACACTAAGCTTCTTTCAAGGTTAGGCACGCGCATAACAATTTCTAATTTCTGCATCAGAGAACGCCGCATAGCAATTTCTAATTCGTGCATCAGAGAACGCCTTCATCCGTCAGTCGACGGAGATTACCTGATGACGATTCCGACTGTTATCACCTCGCTGCAGTCGGTAATGTGCCTGTATGCTACAAATACTAAGTAACCAACGTAACTCCTCACGTGAACGATTTCAGATCGTAAGGACATCTGTCCTTTTTTTTTAAGTGGAAGTCAGTTTCTTTCAAACGTTTAAAAACTGCCCGGAGACGAGGTGATTTGCCCTTTTGTCACTTCAACCAAGGCCGAGCCGCCGATAATGATGTTCACTTAGAACTCGAAGGAATTCACCACCGAAACGTTGCTTCCAAGCAATGTCTGCATAAACCCCGCTGTTTGTTTGCCACCTCTGAGCGGCTTTCTCGAGCTCTAGAGAGTTCTAGAGTGCTATAGGTGGCGCCGCAAGAAACACACTCCTATGCCACCTCTCTCTCGCACCGGTTCATTGCAAGCGCACGCTGCTCTCTCCTCGACCGGCTTCTTGCACTCAGGCCATTATCACCTCCAAGCCATGCTCCAAGCCGAGCGTAATAAAGGTTTTATTTTTATGACCGGAAGCCGCATCCGCGAGCGCTTACTGGCTGGCAGCGGACATAACCGACTCCGGAGATACGTACGCAAGCCCTGCTACATCTTCCTTCTCCCCTCCGCCACGCCCCCCTCCCACTCCCCTCAGTCTTGTATACCCGCCATCTTTGTTTCAACTTAGTCCCCGCTCAGTCCTCGTGCTTTTCCTCTTATACAGCTGACTTTATGGTCCGGGCTGTTGCGCTTCCACTAGGTCTGTTGACATGTATAGCTACACGCGCGCGGAGAGCCACTGCCATAAAATGTAGCACTTCGACGGGTTAGTATGCTTCTTCTTGACTTGCACCAAGAGGAAAACGAAGCAGCGATAGTGGAATTACGTGGTGAATCAAGCACCATTTGCAAGTGAGGGCAAATTTATATTTAGGGCAACATTGTCAAAGCAAATTAATTTCATCGCCCTCGCCTTCAATAGATATATCCAATCTCACTGGGATTGGCGAATTTTATAGCGCACCAACAAATCCCTGCTGTTACTCTTTATATTCAAATGAATTCTAACTTTTTCTTCTGATTCACCTTCTATTTACTACTGACGGCAGCTGTATTTGTTGGGCTACACAGTCATGGGCTAAAATAGGGCAGAATTTTTTATCAACATAGCCCGAAAACTAAAACTTTCTAGGCACAGCAACATTGTTTTGTTTGTTTGTTTGTTTGTTTTGCTTTATTGAGAGCCAATCAAATGATTTCTGCAAACTTGCAAACAGCTGAATCATTCGCAGAAAGCGGGCTTCTCGAAAGCAGCATTACCATCAGACATTCGGTTTTATTCGGCCGGTGCATTAGGCATTAGGGGGATCCGGGCTAACAATGCATACTTAGGCGCCGGTGGTATGCGTAGTTTTCCTTGGAGGAGGAGAAGTGGGGAGGGGGAGGGGGGGCGCAGTATTTCCTTCGTTTGTGATCTTTCCAATAAGGGGTCAGTAAGCGTCGCCATTTTGTTCGCTGGCTGGTCTACTTTGTGCACTCCGAGCTAGCACAGTGAAAGCTGATGCGGAACCAGTTTGCAGCAGTCCGGAGATTGGGAGCAAAAGATATGGCGACCCTCATGTTTTCAGGCGACCTTTTATGGCAGACCAGAGCCCACACCCTCTACATCTGGTAAAACGTGTCAAAGTTACCTGTAATTGATTGCCAACTCAGACTTATTTTGAAGGAACATTAAGCTGCATGCCCTTTTGGGACTAGCGCGGTTCGACTGGCTGAAGAGGCCGCTGAGATCCAGGAGATTTTGGCCAGCATCTGAAGTGGATTCTCACCTGCCTCACGGCGCCTCTCCTCTAGAGGGGAGGAACTGGGGTAGAAAGAGAGCCTTTTCTGTTGGACATATAAGACTTTGTCCAGGTCCAGTAAAGAAAGGAAGGGAATATAATGAACTTGTGTTATGTAATCCTTTATCGCAAGTGTTTAAAAGTTTCATTCGCTGGATAAATTAAATGGCCCCTGAAGTGACACTTGCCGTAATATTCCAATGCGAGAAATTCACTAGTTTGAGATAAAAAATATGTGAAGCACAAAGTAGAAAACAGGAGGGGATAAACCTATCATCTCTCACGCACACACAAAAAAAGACGTTAAACACAAGGCTTTATGTACTGTGGAAGATGATTTACTGCGCGCTGTGCGTCTTTAAGCCCAAGGTATGAAAAGCAAGACTACAGTTTTAGAAAACAGAAATTGCTATAGAAGGCATTTATATTTTTTCAACTAAGTCCAGTCATACTTTGCTCTTTCGCGACATTAGCCCGTACAACAAACTTTCGTGGTATTTGCTCAGATAGCGTGGCCACGATCAGCTTAAAACAAGTAAAACTAATAGCCAGCGGAAGACACCCTGTACCCGCCCAATGATGGTAACAACCGCGATGGGTGTGGTGACGGGTGTTGTGGTGACGAAGGTACTCGCTGCAATGCCAATGCTCACAACAGCAATAAAACCTTACAAAAACCAAAGCTTCTTGCAGGATCTGGTAAATGCATAACAATTTCTATCTCATATATCAGAGAATGCCTTCGTCCATCATTCGGCGAAAATGAGCTGGTGACGATTCCGACTGTTGTCACCACTAAGTTAACAACGTGACACCTGCCGTGAATGCTTTGAGATCGTACTGAGATCTATAAAGGTGAACTTCGTGAATATTCGAGTCAAAGGCTTTGCGTGGAGCGTATAATTTACAAATAACATTTAAATATGGCTCCTTGCGACCCTCGCGACCGATTAAGGTGACACCACATCGCGCGCAAACCCCCCCGATGGCGTCACTGGGATTTTCTGGGGTGCACCCTTTCATTGGATGTTCCCAAGTGACGCGGAACGGTCGGAGCTTGGTAGGGCGTCGTCGCGATCAACGTTGCCGTTACTCATTTTTCTTGACCGCCGGCATGCGCCGAGTTGTGGGGGGAGAAAAGAAGCATCGTTTTCGATCACCGATATGGTCGGTGGTAATGAAGCTAGCTTAAATAATTTTTGCTTTGCGGATAGGACTGATGGGATACTTATTGCTCATGTACATTTTCTAGTTTTAGCAAATAGCTTTTCATGGGCCATTTAAGCCAATTCAGTCATCAGAGTCAAAGTTATCTATGGCTCAGAATGTCCGCTGTACAAAGTGCTCTGAATATTATAATTTAACCAAAAGCCATATCTGGAGTACCGACATGCTAAACGGGCAAAGTAACTGCGCAGCCTAATTCAGTCCGCGTTCACCACTTATGAGTAGCTCGTTCTCCCGCACAAGTTGCTGCTGTGGTAAACATGCGCACGTTTCCATTTTCATCAAGTTCTTCGCTCGTGAAAGTTGGCTGAAAAAAAAAACGCAACATTTTCCTCAGAACTGATTAGATTACGTTTTCATTTTTCCTGCACCTCGCACTCACCTGTTCTCCTACATTGCTCTGCCTTTATTTTTTTCCTCGTTCAGACTGCGAGGAAAAAAATCATTGCGCCCTTTTATTTAAATATCTGGATAACGTACATTACCGTGAAAAACGTCTAGTGAGTTCGCAACGTGCTCCCTACGTGAGAAAATGTCCTTCTCAATGAAGGCCTAGATTTAATCTTTGCTTGTCAACGAAACGCCGTGAACCTATCTTGCTCAGAAAGAACTATTCGGCTGCATATACAAAACTGCACAGATTACTACGAAAAGCAAGGCAACGCATAAAAAACATAACATCGCCAAGTATTGTTCCCGTAATTGTGTGTGTGTGTGTGTGTGTGTGTGTGTGTGTGTGTGTGTGTGTGTGTGTGTGTGTGTGTGTGTGTGTGTGTGTGTGTGTGTGTGTGTGTGTGTGTGTGTGTGTGTGTGTGTGTGTGTGTGTGTGTGTGTGTGTGTGTGTGTGTGTGTGTGTGTGTGTGTGTGTGTGTGTGTGTGTGTGTGTGTGTGTGTGTGTGTGTGTGTGTGTGTGTGTGTGTGTGTGTGTGTGTGTGTGTGTGTGTGTGTGTGTGTGTGTGTGTGTGTGTGTGTGTGTGTGTGTGTGTGTGTGTGTGTGTGTGTGTGTGTGTGTGTGTGTGTGTGTGTGTGTGTGTGTGTGTGTGTGTGTGTGTGTGTGTGTGTGTGTGTGTGTGTGTGTGTGTGTGTGTGTGTGTGTGTGTGTGTGTGTGTGTGTGTGTGTGTGTGTGTGTGTGTGTGTGTGTGTGTGTGTGTGTGTGTGTGTGTGTGTGTGTGTGTGTGTGTGTGTGTGTGTGTGTGTGTGTGTGTGTGTGTGTGTGTGTGTGTGTGTGTGTGTGTGTGTGTGTGTGTGTGTGTGTGTGTGTGTGTGTGTGTGTGTGTGTGTGTGTGTGTGTGTGTGTGTGTGTGTGTGTGTGTGTGTGTGTGTGTGTGTGTGTGTGTGTGTGTGTGTGTGTGTGTGTGTGTGTGTGTGTGTGTGTGTGTGTGTGTGTGTGTGTGTGTGTGTGTGTGTGTGTGTGTGTGTGTGTGTGTGTGTGTGTGTGTGTGTGTGTGTGTGTGTGTGTGTGTGTGTGTGTGTGTGTGTGTGTGTGTGTGTGTGTGTGTGTGTGTGTGTGTGTGTGTGTGTGTGTGTGTGTGTGTGTGTGTGTGTGTGTGTGTGTGTGTGTGTGTGTGTGTGTGTGTGTGTGTGTGTGTGTGTGTGTGTGTGTGTGTGTGTGTGTGTGTGTGTGTGTGTGTGTGTGTGTGTGTGTGTGTGTGTGTGTGTGTGTGTGTGTGTGTGTGTGTGTGTGTGTGTGTGTGTGTGTGTGTGTGTGTGTGTGTGTGTGTGTGTGTGTGTGTGTGTGTGTGTGTGTGTGTGTGTGTGTGTGTGTGTGTGTGTGTGTGTGTGTGTGTGTGTGTGTGTGTGTGTGTGTGTGTGTGTGTGTGTGTGTGTGTGTGTGTGTGTGTGTGTGTGTGTGTGTGTGTGTGTGTGTGTGTGTGTGTGTGTGTGTGTGTGTGTGTGTGTGTGTGTGTGTGTGTGTGTGTGTGTGTGTGTGTGTGTGTGTGTGTGTGTGTGTGTGTGTGTGTGTGTGTGTGTGTGTGTGTGTGTGTGTGTGTGTGTGTGTGTGTGTGTGTGTGTGTGTGTGTGTGTGTGTGTGTGTGTGTGTGTGTGTGTGTGTGTGTGTGTGTGTGTGTGTGTGTGTGTGTGTGTGTGTGTGTGTGTGTGTGTGTGTGTGTGTGTGTGTGTGTGTGTGTGTGTGTGTGTGTGTGTGTGTGTGTGTGTGTGTGTGTGTGTGTGTGTGTGTGTGTGTGTGTGTGTGTGTGTGTGTGTGTGTGTGTGTGTGTGTGTGTGTGTGTGTGTGTGTGTGTGTGTGTGTGTGTGTGTGTGTGTGTGTGTGTGTGTGTGTGTGTGTGTGTGTGTGTGTGTGTGTGTGTGTGTGTGTGTGTGTGTGTGTGTGTGTGTGTGTGTGTGTGTGTGTTAGGATATATCACTAAGGGCTACATTATTTCCTCTTAGCTGATCTTTCTTTTCTAGCTGAGCACAGGAAACGACGTCGTTAAAGTACTACCAAAGCGTCGCCTCTAAAACTAAAAAAATATATTTTTTTTTATTTCTACCATATATATCTTTGTTCACACCGGGTGCCTAATGAATAGTCACTCAAAGTCTGCTTATGACAGCATTTCTTTATTTTTTTTTAATCACGTCTCTGAGAATTGCGTTTCGTCCGCACACCTCCCTCGATTTTGTGTTTTTTGGCGCATCAACTTCTGCATTGGTATCGCATGTTATGCTTTGGTATTTTGCTTTGCTTTATCCGGCTAGCTTAGGCGAGCCAGAAAGTGTGTCGGCGCTTTAAACCATCAGGGCTCTTCTGTTACCCCCGGCATTGCATAATACGAAACGTTAAGGCCTTTTTAGCTATGTTATTTAAGATTTTGCGAGAGGGATTCCACGTTGCGGTTTATTTATTTGTGATTTTTGTCTCTAAAGCTGCATAAGCTCTAAGAGAAGCCAAAGCGGAAGGCTCAGAAGATATTCGGCCACCTGGGGTTCTTTAACTTGCACTGGCATAGCACGGAACACTAGCCCATTGCATTTCGCCTGCATCAAATTGCTCCCGTTGCGTGCATCTCTCTTTGATCTTCTGCTCTTGAAAGTTTAAGATATATGATTAGCAGAAGTACATCAAGTCTGGCTGCTTGATTTGTTTTTGTTACTTTGAAAAGTGTTTCAAGAACATTTAGCATCTTTGTTTTGCTCCTTAATTTTTTTTTCTGGCCCTGTCATTTTTCGGTCGTGGTCTACTCGTTTCTAATTTTGCTTGCGCATTTTGGTTGCACTCGTCGCATACCTTGCCTTGGGTAATTTTCCCGCGACTCCATGATAATAAGGTTGGTCATGACGCAACAATTACTAGGCTTACACACGAAAATAAAAAGCACGAACGTGTGATAAAAGGCGCAGCGCTGTGCCTGTCCTGATCTCGTATTCGCGCAATCATTTCTGCGCTGTAACCAAACGTGGACCAAACTTAACCTGAACGATAAACTAGCTCGTAATTCTACCTTTATTACCTTTACCGTCTGTGAAGAATTGGCTAAGCCGACAACGTTTTCTACTATTATTTACTTTGAAGTTTTTGTAATGTTCTCTTTTAAATTTCGCACTGCTTTTTTTTTTTTTTTCAATAAAGACAGCTCTTGAGGCTGCCGAGCGCATTGATGAATCGATAAGCATTTACGGAAGGCGGTCGCCAAACGACTCAACTATAATCCCTCTGTGCTCTAGATCGAAGCGTACTAGCATTACAATGACAGTGGTCGAAACTGATGTTCTTTGCGTTTCTTTTATTCTATTTATACACCGATAGTGGTGGACGAAATCAAAATGGCGCGGGGAGAAGTAAGGGTGCATGTCACCAAGAGTAGCATGCACAATGGTGCATACTACCTTGATGCTCTTCAGAAGCGAGGCCAAAACCTTGGTGCATGCCACCAAGCATTAAAAATATGTTGCACACAACTTAATATTAGTAACATTTGAACAACATTTAAAAGATCAGAGTGATAGCAGTTTGGTATATAGCTCAGCAATGGCACTTATAACCGCCGTGGCTTATCAGCTCGTGCCAATGGCCGAAACTTGGCAATTCTGCGCATCGCGTACAACAACGCCCGGTATAAGCAGTATGCTAAGCGATTTCTAGCTTCTAATCGACGCCTCTCTTATCATTTACCAAATCATCGTTTTCATGCCAATGAACGCGTTAGCATCGCCCATTGCGAGTGAAATAGATAGTTATAAATCGCACCCTATCTCGGAAAATGGATGCCATTTCCGTGATAACGTGACCTTTCTTCCCCAAAGAGAAGCAGTTATAGACTTGTGGTTCTGTAATGAAGGCGGGGCCCGTCGCAACGACCGGAATAGCTTTGTCTCAAGAATTTAAACGCCGAATTTTTAGCAGCAAAACACATGAAGCAAAACTCGCTTATAAAAATCAGCTTTAAGCTGAAAGACATCGACACTCAATGTCAGTCTGCCTGCATGGCAAAAAAAAAATGATAATGTAGAAGACTGATCTGTCTTTATTTTTCTGATTTTATAGTGAGAGCAAGGAAACAGGAAAGCTTCTCAAGAGCTCGTGCTGTAGCGTTCGATATTGATAAGTCCATAACCGAAGGCATAAACCTGAAAATGGCATGAACCGTCATCAACAATTAAGACACAGGTAAAATGTACCTTAGGACGTGCGACTTAAGGCAGCTACAAACAACCCCCCCCCTCCCCCCACACACACATACCCACCCTTCCCTTCCCCTAAATCCCCTTCACTCCCTCCCCCCTGGTCACCAAGAGTGATGCCCCAAAGATGCCCAACGTAAGACGCGACCAATACCCTTCTCCAAAATGTCCCATAGTTACCATTACCACCAGCGCAACAATTTTCCAGAAAATGTTGGAAAATAAAGAGAAATCATTCGTTTGAACTATTCTGAAGGTGTGCATTGTCAAGTCCTATGTGCGACTAAAATTGGAGCTTCTATCATAAGCTATCGAGCATTTTTGATGATGTTTGCGACAGCATATATGCGAGAGCCCAGAAGAAGTTAGTGCAGAAAAAAAAAAAGCAAGAATAAAGATTTCCCACAAGTTTAGAAGTTCAAAAATAGACAGAATACAAGAAGCTGTCATCAAATAAGCTCCTTAGTTCCTTTCTCTTGGGATAAATTGAGCTACCACGTTTTCCGGCGGCTACTTTTTTTAAGTACTGCGTTACTATTGGCGTAAGAGAGTCACTCCTAAGACTACGCGGAGCTTTCTTAGACTTGATCCACTCCAGGCGTTATTAGTCTAGTAGAGGGCGTATACAGGTTGGTTGGTACATGTTGAAGAAACGAGTACAACAGCGTTATCCAAGACGGGACACGTGAAGGGAAGACACATGCTGTGTCCAGTACGCACCTCTTTTTACGCGCTATTTTTATGGTAATACGATGACAAGATGTTCGGGGCCTAACGGCGCTTACGCATGTCGTCCATGTGGCAGTCCGCCGATTCTGGGTGGGAATATTGCCAAATAAACATCATTTGTACGCACACAAACGCATAGTCAAGCTTTGCTGCCTTTGTCATGCCTTACTTTTGCGCTCTTTTCCTTAATCGCGCATACAGAATCACAGGCACTTCACATGCTCACGTTTTTAGTAACCCTATGTGTGTGTTTATTGTGGCCAGTTTGAATATACCAGGAAACCGTGGACTCAATCTTAATGAAGATTCTGTAACCTTGGTTAAGGGGTTCCTTAAGTGTCGGGAATCTCTCTCCTGCCTACCTGTGCATAGATTACGATGGTTAAATTTTGAAGATTTTTGAAGCTTTGAAGATTTTGAAGCCTTAGCTGGAGTTTGCGGCTTTAGCACTTGCTACATCTCAATACTAAAAGCATTTTTTCTTCCCCTAAAACGATACAGAATAACGACCCCGCAAGCTAAAAGTATTTTTTAAACATGCACTGCCGCATACCTCAATTAAAAGTCTGTCTCCATCAATCTAGTCTGGGGTCTCCCGACTGTGCCCATTCTCTTCTGAATAAGAAACGATTAACCACACTTTGTCCTACCACCTTTCTCTTCTTTTCGGAAGTGCATGCTGGAAACCTACTTTCAACGACCAAGTCTGATTTTGTCTAATCGGCTGTCCTTTCCCTTGCTTCTAAGTTTCACCATAGCAACCAAAAGTTGTCTTCCGCTATTTCTCGGCTTTCTTGTAGGGATAAAGACAAAACGGCCCCCAAAATGAACTCCTTCTGAATTCTAGCTTCATTCTGTTCATATTTAAAATTCCACTGCAATCAAAGCACTTAAATATCTGCGTCATAGGAGGTATTCAAATGAAGTCACAGGAGCCATTTTGTGGTGCACAGCGCAGCTTCAGCAGTGCAAGCCGAAACAGATAACTACAAGCAGATTAGATATGCCTGCAGCCTTTCGCTGTTCTTCGCGCACCACAAAATGGCCACCACTGCGACTTAGCTGCATAGTCCCTATATTCCTCCTACAACCTTCATTCACCTATTACGTGATAGCTTATACAGCTCGTTCGGTGGAAAATGCAGTGCCGTTGCCATCGCCATGACCTAGAATTGAGAAGAATGTCTTGGAAAAAATACGCACGCGATGTATTATCAAAACTTTGCTACAGTCGCAATCTCTGTGCTCAGTGCGACGTCATACTACTTTGCTGATTGTCATTTAGCACCCTTCTGCTAGTCAAGTTGGAGGCTAGTTTGCGATAGAGGGATTCGATCCCACGACATATATTACACCTCCATTTAAAGTGTCGGTATCCGCCGAGAAGTGGGACATAACACGGCGCCTGCCTTTAATCCAAAACCGAACCACTCCTCTTTCTCTCTTTCCACTTTAACTCCCACCTTCCTCCCTTCTCTTACGGCGCGGTTCAGGTGCCCACAGAAACAGGTGTGACAGACTGCGCCTTTCCCTTCCTGACCGCGGTGGCTATGTTTCAATGGAGGCGAAACGAGGAGGCGTCCGTGTGCAGTGCGGTGTTGTTGTTGTGGCTATAGGAAGAAGGAAAAGAAAATGCACGGGCCTGCCACTGGCTCTGTAGCTGAGCCACCTTCGCTGCATAGTGCGGACAGAAGGAAAAACAGAAGAAAAAAGAAGAGGGAGAGAAATACGCGCACCGCAACAACAGCCGTCGTCCACCACCGAAGCAGTGGCGGGTGAAACGACGGCCTATAACAGATAACAATCGGTGGCTGGCTAGCGCCCGCCGCAAGTGGCGTTGACCTACCGTACCAGCACCGTAGGGCCAGGAACTTCCACCCTTCATCACCTCCCGCGATGTCAGCGCACGTGTTTTTTAACGTGCACTGACATCGCACAGTACACGGGCACCTTGCTTTTCGCCTCCATCGGAAACCGGCCGCCGAGGCCGGGGTTCGATCCCGCGTCCTTGGGAACAGTAGTCGAGCGCTGTAACCACTGCGCCACCCCGGCGCGGCAAGAGAAAGAAAGAGTAGCCATAGTGGAGGGCCACCGAGTAATTTCGACCACCTGGGGATCTTTAGCGATGTCAGCGCACGTTAAAGATCCCCAGGTGGTCGAAATTACACCGTAGACCTCCACTACGGCTCCTCTTTCTCTCTCTTGCCCCGCCGGGGTGGCGCAGTGGTTACGGCGCTCGACTACTGTTCCCAAGGACGCGGGATCGAATCCCGGCCTCGGCGGCCGCTTTTCGATGAAGGCGGAAAGCAAGGTGCCCGCGTGCTGTGCGATGTCAGTGCGCGTTAAAGAACCCCAGGTGGTCGAAATTTCCGGAGTCCTCCACTACGGCGTCTCTCATAGCCTGAGTCGCTTTGGGAAGTTAAACCCCACAAACCAAACCAAACCATCTTTCTCTCTTTCCACTTTAACTCCCACCTTCTTCCCTTCCCTTACGGCGTGGTGCAGGTGTCCACAGACACAAGTGTGACAGATACTGCGTCCTTCCCTTCCTGTGAACCAATTATTATTATTATTATTATTATTATTAATTATTATTATTATTATTATTATTATTATTATTATTATTATTATTATTATTATTATTATTATTATTATTATTATTATTATTATTATTATTATTATTATTATTATTATTATTATTATTATTATTATTATTATTATTATTATTATTATTATTATCCTTGAGTCGCCGTCTGTGTTTCGGATACGCGCTGCGCTTCATGGAGGACGAGATCGCTGCTTGCTACTGGTATGGCCGTCTTTTATGTTATGCGCTCTTTAGCTTCGGCCGAACTACATCTCATGATTTACTTGTGCGTTGATCCCCTTACACAAAGTTATCATGTCTGCTGAATATGAAAGAAACTACGCAGCTCTTCGAGGGCACAAAACATGCCGACTTTAATTTCTTTCTTCGTTCAAATTTTTCTCGCTTGCAGACAGCACGCCGTTGAGGACGCAGTAATTGTTTTTCATTCGGAATACTTAGGCAATGTAGTAAAAATAATTCCTAACTCGTAATGTGATGTTTTATGTGCGCAGACACGCAATTTCAAACTTCCTTAGTGATTTATTATAAACTATGTGTGCTTGTGAAGCTCGCTCTCGCTCACTGTTTCTCTATCTCACATACGTGCGTGCACTCCACGTCCTTCTAATTCCCCAACAAAAATCCTCGCTGTGCATTCCAAATTCCAAAAGTTTTCCTTCGACATGCGTTCAGGCATAAATTATTAGCTAAACGCGAGTTCACTATTTGCATATTGATCAAGAATATCAGTACACGTACCTACCATCACAGCCAGCTTGAAGACATTACAGTCTCCCATTACTTACTGAAGTCTCAACAAGGTCTTTGGTTGGCCACTCTTGTGGATGGTGCCAACGACGGATTTAAATTTTCGCAGCTTCCATGAGTGCGAAAAAATTGACCACGCTGTCAAGGCTTACTCCTGTTGTTCTTTCATGCGACTAGTAACAAATCGAAACTGTACCAACCTAACAGTGATCTTAAGCCAGAGTAGGGAATTCTACATAATCTATCATGTTCGCAACACGCTGTACCTGTAAAAGACAGCATACCCATGGACTAAGCTATTGTTTTAGCGCACTCATAACAGGGCGAACTAACAGAAACATGACAAACAGCAGACAAATTTGTTTTGTCCTGTTTTTCTACATGTGTCGGGTACTAAGAAGAGTAAGATGTCACGTCTTCAGATGCTCTTGAACAACTTGCCCAACTGTAAGCCCCATATTGGCTTACCCATGAAGTTCGTCGCTTAAAAGAACCGGGCGACAGATTGTAGTGAAGAGAGCGCAGTCAGAGGCGTCCACTTCTCGGCGCATCGCATCAAGAAAGCAACGCCGTTCACTCACCGGTGAGGCCGATGACATGGCAGAGCGCCAACACCGTCCAGCAGGGGAAGCGCACAGCGCAGGCGAAGCATGTCAGGAGGCCCATGGCCCGATGCGAGCGGAGCGACGCGCACACTCGGTGCCGGCCTCCGAAAATCCGCGGGTGTAGTAGTCCGGCGACGAGCGCGCCGCGCCACTGGTCGAACCACGGGCGCGCACCCTATGGCCGAGTGTGCTGCGCGCGGAGAAGGCGCCGACCGCGTGCGCGCGAACTGCGGGTCAGGCTCGGACCGCCCGATGCGCCGCCGTCGAGCACTGTGCGGCGAGCGCGAGAACTGTGCTGTCAGCTCGCATCGGCTCTGGTCGAGGTCGAGAAATCTGAAGCCGCGAGCTTTTCGCGACATCATCCACTCAGGGCACGTTAAAAACAGCAGTCGTTGTATTTGAACCATGTGGTGTGGAATGATTCCGAAAAGCATTTTCCAAAGGCGCGACGATACGTAATGATAATGACATAATGATGACGAAAAGAACACATTTTTTTCTTTCTTTCTTCCTTACTTTCTTTCTTTCTTCCTTTCTTTCTCTTTCTTTCCTTTTTTCTTCCTCTCTTTTTCTCTTTCTTTCTTTCTTTCTTTCTTTCTTTCTTTCTTTCTTTCTTTCTTTCTTTCTTTCTTTCTTTGTTGCTTGCTTGCTTGCTTGCTTGCTTTCTTTTCTTATTTCTTCCTCACTTTATTTTTCTACTCCTTTCATTCTTTTTCTTCTTCTTTTTAATTTCTTTTCTTATTTCTTTCTTCCTCACTCTATTTTTCTACTTCTTTCATTCTTTTTCTTCTTCTTTTTCATTCTCTTTTTCTTCATCCTTCCCTTCTTTCTATTTTTTTTTTTATTTGCGTCGATTGCATTGCTAAATAGTTAAGGTTTTGCCCGGTGCAAGAAGCAAGCGGAATAGGATATGGGGCTCTCAACAGGAACAATCGTCAGCTGTCGTAATAGCCCCACAGGGCTCTATTGTGTCGTCATTGCCGGCCTCTCCGGAACAAAAGCAGGGCTCACAAAACTAGGACGTTACGTACGAAGCAGAAATCAAAGTGTGCAGTTCTCGGCTTTTTGTTCAGTCCGAGTACTTCGTTTTCCCCTTGGCCGACACCTTGAATGCATGGAACAAAAGCTTTTTCGAACAGTTACTAGTATTTTTGACCATACTGTTACCGCTAATATTCGGCGCACTGCACCATCATTTGCGGACGCTTTTGTGTTTCCCAGTTGCCTCATGGTCAGCCACCGACAGCTTCAACAAAACATTGAATGAAACTAGGTTGCAAACCTTGGGTTGTCATTTAAACTGGTTTGAGCGCGAGAAACGGAACTATGCAGTTATACGAGCAATGAGCTTCACAGATTGCCGTGAGCGATTTTGAAAATAATGACAATTAGCTATTGAAAGTATTGATGCATTACAATATTTCACCTCCGTAATTAATAAAGAAATTGGAATTGGAATTTGAATTGGTTTATTGATTCCTCGTACAAGCGAGAGTACCCATCATGACCCATCTTGACCCAACCGAAATGTTATTAATCGAATGCCCACAAAAGTTATGGGGGAAAGAGAAAGATACAAGGTTCTCAATGCGGATTTTCAGAAAATAGCAAGGAGAGATAAGAATGCCTTCCTGAACATACAGTGCCAAGCAGTTGAGGACGACAGCCAATTAAGGAACACAAGAGCTCTGTATAAGACAATCAAAGATATCAAAGGAAGCTTCTGTGCTAAGCTGGGCATGATAAAGGACAAACAAGGCAAGGACCTCACTGAAGCCGCAGAGATAAAGAAGACGTGGCAGGAATACACAGAAGAACTGTACAAGAAGGACCCGAATGTGCAAACCCAACATAAGACGGTTGTGATCATTGATCTCGAGCCGGGCATCCTGAAGAGTGAAGTTGATTGGGGCCTTAGCCAGCCTTGCTAAGAACAAAGCTAGCGGAATTGATGGCATTCCAGCTGAGTTGCTTCAAAACCTCAACCATGACGCTGTTAACATTCTGCATACATTATGTCAGAAGATTTGGACAACCCTGCAGTGGCCACAGGATTGGAGGAGGTCAGTTTACATCCCCATTCCAAAGAAAGACAGTGCCAAATATTGTTCCAACTACCGCACGATCGCGCTTATTTCGCATGCTAGCAAGGTGATGTTGAAAATCCTCCAAGGTAGGCTGCAGCAGTATGTGGATCGGGAGCTTCCGGACGTGCAAGCTGGGTTTCGCAAGGGCAGAGGAACTAGAGACCAAGTTGCCAACCTTCGCTGGATCATGGAAAAAGCAAGAGAGTTCCGGAAACCCATCTACTTCTGCTTTATTGATTATGCGAAAGCGTTTGACTGCATAGATGACAGCAGATTGTGGCAAGCTCTCCAAGAGATGGGCGTTCCAATTCCCCTCATCTGTCTCCTCAGGAACCTGTATGAAGGGCAAGAGGCAACAGTCAGAACTGGGCATGGTCTTACTGATCGGTTTCCGATTGAGAAAGGAGTGAGGCAAGGCTGCATACTGTCGCCCTGCCTATTTAACCTATATGCAGAGTGCATCATGAGGAAAGCCGGTCTGGACGAGTCTTCAGCTGGAGTGAAGATTGCTGGAAAATGTATCAACAACCTTAGATATGCGGATGATACCACTTTAATGGCAGAAAGTGAAGCGGAACTCAAGAGACTTCTGATGCGCGTACAAGAAGAGAGTGAGAAGTTTGGGCTTAAACTGAACATTAAAAACACAAAGATCATGGCGTCTTGCCCTATCAAGTCCTGGAGCATCAAGGGACAAGAAGTGGAAGCTGTGACAGATTTTCTTTTCTTGGGCTCCAAGATTACCTCGGAAGGAGACTGCAGCCATGAAATTAGGAGACGCCTGCTTCTGGGAAAGAGAGCAATGGTTAGCCTTGACCGCCTAGTAAAGAGCAGAGACATTAGTCTGCCAACCAAGATCCGTATAACTCGTGCTATGGTCTTTGCAGTTGTGATGTATGGATATGAGAGTTGGACTGTGAAAAAGGCTGACCGCCGAAGAATTGACGCGTTTGAATTGTGGTGCTGGCGAAGACTCTTGAGAGTTCCTTGGACTGCCAGAAGATCAAATCAGTCAATATTGTCGACCATAAACCCTGACTGCTCATTGGAGGGTCAAATTCTAAAGTTAAAGCTCAGCTACTTTTGTCATCTGATGAGAAGAGAGGAGTCGCTGGAGAAAGATTTGATGTTGGGAAAGGTTGAGGGTCGCCGGAGAAGGGGTAGGCAGCGAACGCGATGGTTAGATGGCCTCCTCGAGGCACTGCAGATGAAGTTATGTGATGTTAGGAAGATAGTGAGAGACTGGAAAGCGTGGCGTGACATGGTCAATAGGGTCACGAAGAGTCGGACACGACTGAACGACTGAACTGAACTGAACACTCATGAACATCTGGTAAGCGGTACAGACCGGGACCACACTACCAGGCATGTGGCTTAACGCAAAATTTTCTCTCAAAAGAAACAGCCCCTCCAAACACACTTGGCACAAACTCGTTAAAACGCCCATTGCTAAACCGCTTACTCCAGGCCAAGACTAAATAATATACAGCTTTTATTTTCTAGCTTTGAAAGTTGGAACGGTCGTTACATATATGGAGGCGCTTTTAATCAACAAATTGTGCGCTAAAAGCAATGAACTACTTCATCTCGTAAACCACAAATCAGGTTTCATCAGAGCAGCATTTTTGCATCCTTCTTTAGTGTGCAGGACTTCATTACTTTTATTGCGTTCTTGTGATGAGTTATGATCCCTGGGCTTTCCAGGGCCCCTCATACTGCATACGAAACGATCGCAATAGTTATCAGGGCCTCAGAGCCCACGAATGAAAACGAAAGGGCCCGAAACAAAACGAGGACGAAAATGAAAGGTCATCAGTCACACAGAAGGCAGGCTATTCAACCTCTTTTATTACCGTTTACATAATAAAAAAAAATACATTTTGCGTATAGCAAGCCGTCTATATGGTTCGCCTCTCCCGACAAGATTGCACCGAATAGCGGCTGGCTGTTTGTGGTTTGCATGGTCCCCATCTTCGCCAGAAGTTATTGAATGCAGCTTTTCTTTCTCTCCTGTACGAAAGAGCTAGTAGTACTTATTCACCTTTCGTTCCATGTACCATTATCCCGTTTCCGCTAACTTAAGCGTGAATATCTGAGATAGGACACTAAGGTGTTAAACGGCAAAGTTCCTTTTTAAAAGGCAACGTTCACAACATTCATGCATTGCTTCATCAAATAATTCCTGTAATGCACGCTGCAAGGCTTGTCTCGCGCTCCTAAAGACCAAAAAGGAAAGGAGATACTGTTGTCAAACGAGCTTTTCTTTCTATGTGTCACTATAAATGAAACATGTTTACACGGCACCCTGGTAATTTATTTGTCACTGCGCTTCCGCCCAGCCTGGTTTAAAGCGCACTCAGTAATTGTGCAAACGCTCCATGCACGAAAAGATAATGTGAAGTAGATAGTGTGGGGTGGGATTAAAGCGCATGGGTAAGTTATTAGCCAGTAATAACGGGACATCACTCTCTGGCCCTGAGCGATCTGTTCACTCCTTCGAAAGACGTGCCCCGAATAACAGCGGGCCTCGACACCGAAACTGTCTACCTATCGTGGAACGATTCGGGGCGTCGCTTCGTTCGAATACATTATTGTCAAAAGCGACGACTCGCACGGCCAACGCGCGCTCCATCGCTTGCTCAACGACGCGTTTCTAAAACGCTTCGCAGCAGCGGAGTCGGTTTCGCGGCAGACCCATCGGGAAATGAGTGCATTGCACGCCGCCCACCACTTTGGGAGTGTCCCTTTCACTCGCCGCTTTACGCTTGGTATTTGGTGAGTGGATTGTTAGTTCTTCATACGTAGCCCGAGCCACAACAGACATTTTGCAAAGGGGTTAACAAAGTGAAATCTTTAACAGTAGGAACAAATAAAAAGATAAAGAGAAGTGGACGTTGATGCAGTGCGGTTGCTGCTCATGTGTTCCGTAAAGCTTTAGCCGCAGTAACAAACAATTCTGAAGAAGCTTTCCTTCTTCAGCCGACTTCAGTGCGCACTTATGACCACCGCAGGTGGCATACGCCGATATCGTGAGTGTAGGTATAATACAGAACACATCAAGTGTAAAATATGCATAATTGTGAATGAAGAGAGTTTAGTGCGAGAATGAATGAAGAACACGTAAGCCGTCTGTCATTCGCCAAAAGCATTGCCTTACTTAATTGCAAATTATTCCCCACTACCAAGTCAGGCAAAAACACAACGGTAGGTATAAATATTGTTTGCAAAAACCTACAGCGATAGAAACGGTATCAAAAGAGCAAGAGCTTTCTGAGACATCTTACAACAGGGATGCAGCTGTGGAATACTGTAAGGTACGTTATGCACATGTTGAAGTGAATGACCTAAGCTTCCGATGCGTCACAAACGTTTTATTATAACTTTTTTTACTGCGCTCAAATGTAGTGTATAAAACTGCAATAAATACGTGCGGGCTGCTTTTCTCAAAATAGTTGTGGCGCAAATACGGAATATGAAAGACATTTTACGAACATATTGACGGATGACCTATGCTTCAGATGTGCTTTAGATAAGTTTGCCCTTCGTTCACAACAACTAATTATAAAACTGTCAATAAAAAAGCAATGGGATGCGTTTTTGAAAATGGTGAGAGATAACTGTGGAACGCCGTAACATACCTTAATGATCATACCACATTTTTTTGTAATCCAAGCCGACCTTTCTTTAACGATCGTGAGAAGCAAAACTCGCAGGTCGGCTTTGATTCGTTTATTTGTATACACCACTCACAATACGAGACGAAAAGTCATGAAAACTGCAAAAAAGCACGCGCGTAGTAGCCCACCAAACTTGATCAGAAGTCAGCAACAGAGTCGTTTCTTTTTGCAGCAGAACAACGGAAGTGCTTGTAAGGCTGGCTCTGATTTCACACAGGAACTCCACGGGCCAAGGAGTTCCATCCTGCCAGGGGACTAAGGCGCCGGCGCACTGAATGTGAATGGCGTCTTTGTCCACAAGATTTTTAGCGCTACGCTTTATATTAAGCTGTGACATTGTAGAGGTTCGCATTAATTTTTTCTCGTCCCACAAGTAACAATAAAAGCCTCACGCCCGCACCTTACTCCTCGTCGTCGGTTTCTACATGAGCAGCGGTTTGAAAGCGGTGTTTATTGAAGCCGCTAAAGACGGCGCGATTATTCATGGCGGCAAGACAGTCCAACTACAATATCCTGAGGCTTTTAGAAGGCTTTTAAGGATCGGCTATGAAAGTTGAATGTCTAGTCCGCTTGTAATTCTTCTTTTCCATATTAAGGTGTTCTTCGAGCCAGTGGAGGAATTAATTAAGAACGAACTCTATAGCTGCTCGCTCATCAAAAGCAACTTCTCGAGCTCCGTTTTCACCACTGACATGGGGCACGAACTTGCTCCGGTATGGCACGACGGAAGTGATCTTAACCCTAACGCGGCATCCTCGCTAAATTGTGGTGTTGGTAGTGGGCCCAGGTCTACCCAGTAGCCACAGAGAGACACTGTGAACACACACGAAGCCCGAATGTATCACAGACAAAGACAGCAAAAAAAATTACATGACCGCAGGAAAGTACTTCACAAAAATGAGCGTTCAACATGACCTCCTGCGACTGAAGAAGTGTCACCGGAGCGCCGGCACGACAGGGAGGCGGCCGGGGAAATTAGGGGCGGCCGGTATGGCGTCTGTAGGCGGGCGTCACTTGGTTGGTTAGAACTGTTGACTGTGTCATAGTGGCGGGAACGTGGCCCTGTGTCACAATGCCGGGACACAACCAATGTGAGCTGGGTGTCTAAGGTAAGTTCTCCAGAACCGGCATGACCACTAGATCCGTGGTCCGGAAAGATCTGGATTACTGGCTCCGGGCATAACCCCATGGTACGCTCCCAGTCTCCACCCCGTTGCTGTTAACCCGCGCTAACCAGTCTACGTCCCGTTACTAGGCAGTGACGCCCGCTGCCGCCCTACGTCTCGCTGCCAGCCACCAAGCACACCCCGCTACTACGACACAGTGAACGGTTGCTGGACGCCCGCCTGGAAACGCCACACCGGACGACCGTCTCTTATTTCCTCGGACACCTGACAGTGGCGTAGGCGTTCCCGTAACACCTTCTCAGCCACGGGGGTTCTTATTGGACACTCTTTTATGTGACGTATTTTCGTGCGTTCATATAATTCTCGTTGCCGTCCTCGTCTAAAATACATTTGTGCTAAGTGTGTGCGTTCACCCTCTCTCTCTGTCTCGCTCTCTCCCTCTATCCGTGGCTCTAGGGCCAACCTTGGCCCACTAACAACATCACATCTCGAAGAGCAAGAAAGGGGAAAAAACATACAGGATGAATGTAATCAATTTGTAAAACTTTCTTCTATTTAATCTCTTATGTTTCTTGAGCGTACGCTTGCGTTTATTATTTTATTTCATCAAAAGCTTGGTGCAAGAGGTTCTGACTGGGAAGAGAGAAACCGGGCCTAAAATCTCTAAGCGCGTTATTCACAGCGTTCAATGTTTTATTGATCGTTATTAAGAAATCATTTTCAGTTTAAATGTGCAAAAACAGCTGAATTTATTGCGCAATTGTGAAACCCGTGCACTCATATCAGTTCCTTGCTTAATGCGCCTTTTGCACGATCGCACTCCGCGGGTCTGCTGAATTAACTGCGACGACTGAAGACCACAGCATTGTACTACTCAGCCACGCTTCAGCTGCTGCGCAAAACCAATACCTCTGAGAACCAGGTCTGCTGTTTGTCCGAATTACACCAATACATCATCCTTCAAATCAAGCTGCCATCTGCGCCTATAGTTCATACCTCGATATTTTATTACATAACCGCAGCGGCTCGGGCCTTATCTGAAACACTGTCTTCAAGCCACAAAAGTTATTTCACTAGCGAGCAAACAAGAGTCCTCTGCTATGGAACAATTACATTTGAAGTTTGAAGCGTTTTCAGATACGCGATGCGAGTGATCGATTTTTTTATCCGTCTTCGTCACCGCGTTTTGCTGCGAGACCGCTGCCAGACGGTCAACGAGGAAACGTCCAACCAACCGCATCGACTGAAAAAGAACATACTGTTCCGTGAAGGGAAAAAAAGATTTATACACGAAAGAAGAAATTGATTGAAAAGTGAACTGCTCGAAAAACGACGGGTTAGGAGGTCGTAAAAATCCAGGTTTACCGAGTATCATGGGCAGCCAGTCGTTACGGGGAGCTTCTACGCCTGCTGTGACGCCCTCTAGCTGCATATCAATTTTTATCTCTCAGTTAGCATGTTGAAACAAGGAATTGTTACTGTTTATTTATACAAGAAATGAGGGTGTATGTGTCATCGGTGTAACAAAATTGTGATCAGGCTAGGCCATCGCTCACGCTGACAATGAAATGAGAATACAAGTCATGTGCCTTAGTTGGAAGGGAACTAATTGAAGCACAACTTGCGATTTCAGTTGTTGTTATTGTAGTTTTTTTTTTTTTTCAATAAAAATTCGATGCTTTCCCGCCATGCCAAGGCAGTAAGATGCTCCATTATATTTTTTTCGAATGGTCCTTCCACCTCGCATGGCTTAGATTTTATTTATATTCTTTTTCTGATGGCTACTTGGTTCTCGCATTCCGTATGGAGCACATCATATAAAAAAAGCGCTTTGGCCGCACTTCAGTTAAAACCGAAAACTGTATTGCGTCGACGTTCTTTGACCATGGTACCCCTGCACCACAAAATTATCACCTTAACCGAATTTTTCACTTGCTTGTCACGCTGCAAGAAAAGCTGCCAGCGCCCCCCTGTGCTCTTGCTCGTTTCGAAATTAATTTCGTCATTATAGCTATATAACCCCCCCCCCCCACACACACACACACACACACACACGCACACCCAAACACACAATGCTCCTGCTTCATGGGATATCAGCAGTTGTTATCACATTGTGGGAAGAAATTGGGGCCACTTTGATAGATGGATTTATTGAAAATTGGGGCCACTTTATCTTATACTTAGCCAAATGGGAAACATGTATACTAACACATTCACTTTATCTTTGCTTTCGTTTCGAGGCTAATACTTCATGGTCAGGCTTGAAGCAAAGGTTGGCAGTATCAGTGATTGGGAACTTCAGTGAAGGCGCGCTATAAAATGTTAGCACTTCTTAATGCACCTTCATAGGACAATGCGTTAGCTGTGTGTTCTGGGTACATTTTGGTGCGGAGGTAATTTGACGAATGCAGTGACATGGAATGCACAGCGTGGGAGAGTGGCAGTTAAACACGCTGTGTGTACAGTTGCGGTGATGACATAGTGCTCTTATGCAGCGATGCTGAACTGTTTGCTCCGCCGCCAGTTTTAAACGCAAGCTTAGCACAGCATGGCCGTATTTATAATTACGCTTGCATTCCTGGCCGCGGTTAGCGATTTCAGTGATGTGTCTGCCGTCTTCATGAGCTAAACCTAATAGCTTTTGGTAGAGGAATTTGAAACTACTAAGATGCGATAATGCGAAAGCATGAACACGGCCGTAAAGTCTACAGGAGCCTCTTCGCATTGCATCCTACAGCGCCGGCACGACCGCTAATATCGGGCTTAAGAAAGCACAGCCATGCAGAAATCTACTCACAAATCTCATGCGTCGGAGCGTAACACTCAAGTCACGTACTGAGACATGCTTCTAAGCGACCTTTAGTGTTTGCTGTCACATTGCTGACGGAATCGAGACTTACTCTAAGAACTCAAACATTTCTTCAAAACATCACGTATGCAGACCTGGTGTTGAAGCTGTACAGACCGTTTTCGCGGCGAGGAGGAAAATAGCCACGAATCGGAACGCGCTGCGCGGCTCCTCCTGTCTGGTATGTGGGGACGCGGGGATAGCAGCGGGGGCGGCAGGGCATTCTACGGAGAAAGGGCACACGTTGCAGTCTTTTGACACAGAGTGTCTTGAATAGCCGCAAAGTATATAAGCCGATTAGCTGATGTGAGCGATGTGCTTTCTTTCCCTGTTCTTTCTTCTTTCGCCCCTTTCTTTCCGTCATTTCCCTGATCGTTTCATTTCCGCCGGCCGCAGTTCAGCTGCTAAGAGCTGCCGCGGTTAGCACAATCTTGTTTTTATTCAGTTGTTTGCATTAAAAAAAATAACAACCAAAAGGACATGATTAAGATTAACAGCAGTGGTATGTGCGTGTGTCGCTCTACACTGTTCCACTTGCAACTTACTCAATTGGGCGAAGACGAGCAGCTTATGAATTTCAAGCCCCAACCGAAAGTGTTTCGCTTTGGCAACCTTTCGTGCGAGTTCCGAACACTGTGTTTGTAGAACAGGGACCCGAAAAACTGAATACCCGTGCAACAATAGCAGTCAGTCTTTGGGCAACAAGCGGATGATATTCCTTGCGGCAAATATTTACGAGATGCCGCCAGGTAAAGAAGAACTATTTCAATTCAGTCACCGTAGGTTAGTGCAAGTTTGAAAGAACCTGTCCCACTTGAAGATAACGATATACCAATAAATTGGTTGTCAACTTGTTTAGTGAAACAGCGCTAAAATTATTTTTTTGGTAGGTAGGTAGGTAGAAGTAGCCGAAGATTTCCGCTCAGAACCCATCCGGGCAGTACCGTCCCCTCACATTTTCATCTACTACTCACGCTTTTAATTTACTTAGGAAAGAAGTACTTTTAACATTTAGCACAGCTTGAGCCGTTATACGGAACACACCCTGAGCCGTCGCGTTGTTGAAGTCCGTCCGACGCCCGAGATCGAAGCTCTCAGGAAATAAAGATAAAAGAGCGGAGATGTGCTAAGACACGATACATAAAGAAAAAAGAAGAGGGAGAAATCGGGAAAGGGGGAGGGGTGTCACTGGTGCGGTCACTGCCAGAGAGACAGCAACATCAAAAACTAAAATATCGTAACACCCTGTCCTTCCTTCTTACTTCCTTCGCACATCGTTATCGGCGCTGCAGCGGGCTCACGAGGGGCACTAGGTGAAACTAGTGCAGGGAGATGCGTGTTGCCCTCAGGTTTTGAGATCCCACTCATAGTTTCGTGTCTTGATCTCTTCATCATCCTAGAAAGTGGCTGCACCTCGGAAACAAAATTGCCCAGCGAGAGAAAGATCAGCCGAGATTATATATCTGCGTCAGTGAGCGGTTGCGGAGCACAGAATAAAGGTTAGCGCCGGAGACGACGGAAATCTTGCATGGAGTTGTAGCAGATGTCCTAGAAAACGTTGCTCACGTTTTAATGAAGTTTCTTTTTCTCAGACAAGAAAACCGGGACCAGGTACCGACTGTTTAACAACCCAATAGACCCCTCCTTGTTTGCAAACAATGTGACGTCAGGGAGGCACGTGACGATGGGAGCGCGCCGGGCTTGGTGGGCAAAAGCAGTCCTTTCAGCCGGGTCTCCCTGCTGCAAAGAGCGACGGTAAGCGGCCCGCTGCTGTGCAATTCTGCTTCAAATCTTGCGATAACTATATTCGCATCCGGCACAATATGTGGCACTCCTTAGTACACGCACATATTAGCAATTTTTGAATTCAAAAAGATGACAGTCTCGCCAAGGATGCATGCAATTATTTTTGTTCAATTACCTGGCACGGCCACTTGCGGACGACCTGAAGTCCTATCAAACGCTTGAAACTCATAGGACGTAAGCACACTGGAAAACGGGTCAATGCAGGCATATTACAAGCATCATTTTCTTTTTTTTTTAATTTTCGCAAAATCGGCTGTGAGCCCCACGAAGAGTAGGCAGTTATGAGCGAAAACAGCAGCGCCCGCGCGAGCATCGTGCTTGACTGGATGATTTTCACCCCATGTAGTAGTAGAATAAAATAAAAATAATAAAGAAAGAAAAATATTTTTTGCCTGCCCCGGTATCTGCTTTCGAAATGAGCTGAAGCACCTGAACTGGGGTGGCGGAAATAAAGGGATAGCAAGGAGACGGGTAGAAGAAATCAAAGAGGTGAGCGACAGAGGGAAAGGACAGTTATCCCAAGTACAGATATTTTTAGTTTTTGTTATGTTCGGCCAGAAAAAAAAAATTATTTCCACCTAGTCGTATAGTACAGTCACCAAAACTGTTTTACAAGGACGCTAGCAATAACACGCGAATGAGTCCCGTGGTATGGGAAGTAACAAAGCGCGATTTGTACAACAAAATAATATCCATGCAAGGCGCACAAATATTTATAAGGACGCGTAAATTATTTCAGTAAAAATACTTTTCGCTTGGGACACAATAGCTTTTGAACGAGTTATATAACGATTCCGTCAAGGAGTGCTGTTGTACTTCTGCGATCATGCCGCTGGTATGACCTTGGGAGCCGTTTGATGAGAGAGCTAGCTCCTTTAACATGGCCTACTGGACTGGAATAAATTCAATGCCTAGCAAGAATCTCTCAAATCGCTGCAATTGATCGCATGCCGCCCGGGCCTTTTAGAGCGAGATTGGTCAGCATTCAGCACGATTCGTTTCGAAGGGCAATAAAGCAAACTAATAGGTGCTTGTTCTTTTTCCCAGAATTACGCGAACGCACTTGTATACCAGAAAAATGTTCTTACGGTCGAGAACAATGTCGAGGCCTGCCGGCGCACGACGTTTGTCGCCTGGCTCTTTGCATAGCTGAAAACTACATTTGGACCGCGTATAGAACGAAAGAAACATGTAGTTGGTCATCTGCGATCGAATATCGCATCGCACTACGCGGGGTCTTGACGGCGTTGAGAAAAACACAGCAAGTTGTCACCAGACGAGAGCAGCTCCTCTGCGCCATGCCACCAGCAGCGGAATCTTTTGCCCACCAACGGGCAGCTATGCGCCCCCTTCACCCCTCTTCCGAAACGTCATTCGTGACGTAGGCCGGGAGAGGTCTATTGCCTGATTTACTCAATAGTTATAATTGTTAACATATAAATTGGCACAACATCAAACACCGAGCACCTTTTTCCAGCTCCCAAGAAACATCATTTTATACACATAATGAGAACCGTCTTTCGGTGTGCAGGCGCTCAATTCAGCAAAATGAAAGCGAGAATATGATATTTACAGGTTTAATACCTTTTCAAGGCAGGAAATTGACTATCCTTGTGCGCAGCTACCCATGCGGCCAAATTGTTCCGATGCTTGAAGTATTACTGAACTGAATTCTGGGCAGCTTTCTGCTTTAATATTCTTGTCATGCATATTTCTTTCTTGTCATGCATTTCGGAATTGGAACCGCTTTTTGATCAAGATGAAAACTTTTTCATTGCTTCATTTTAATATCCGCGAACAATTCTCCACAACAGTAGAAATAGAGAAGGCCACTTTCACTTCAAAGGGAATAAATAAATGCAGCATGTCATTTCCTTCAGTTTGTCACATCGTTGTACAGTCTTTGTTCCTTTTGTTCTTTCATCATGCTCTTAATGGAATCGACGCTCAGCTAACGCACGCATATTGAGAGCTCCACTCAGAGAAGCGGGTAGCACGCTGCAGTGCATTCAAACGTTTCCCAAACACGAAGTGTTCTCTCCACTTCAGCGACAGTTGCGTGCGAGCGAGAGAAAGCATGCGCGAAAACTGTGTCTGGCTTTAGAGTTCTCCGTTCTTCGTGCAGGGGTCCTCTATAGGCCCAGATATTAACGGTAAACCCTGATAAGTTCAGTTTTCTATTTCAAGGAAAAGGAGTTCTGAACTCAAAAGAGAAGTAAGAACTGAAACCGGAGCACGGAGCATGCAGCAACTCAAAGACAGCGACAGCTACTGAAGCCTACTTTGAGCTATGTTCGCCCGCCCGCCTAGTTCAAATGCAGAGCTTCTTATATAGCAGTGGCCATGAGAGCGCAGATGGGAAGATCATTCGCTGGGGATTGCATTTGAACACTCTACACAGACCCGTATTGCCTTTTTGCATCCAAGTAGATTCCTTTCATCTCATACAATAAAAATGGCTAGGGTTTAACCTAGCTAAACCAAGTTAGGCGAAGCAAAAGCGTCGTTTCGCTTGATTAGGATTTGGTTAGGCTTAGGTTTAGGTTTAGATATAGACAGACATGGTTTTGGGGCGATCAAATTGCCGAGACTGTTGAGTGGAGGACGCCGCCAATTACATGAGGGAAGACCTGTCGTCAAAGATCACAGGTTAAGGTCAAGTAGTGGTACACCATAGATCGTACCATAATTAAGCTACGTAGCCGTACTGGAACCGCTCCCACTGCTCGACACACGAGCAGTGGGAGGCGGCCCTGACCAGCGACAACCTGGACCAGCAAGCCTGGATTATCCAGCTAGTCCGCAAGTCAGCTGCTGCCAGCGGAGCCCTGGACTAGGGGCACCGACCACCCAGCTCCTGCGAATTTTTACTGATTATTATGCTCATTAAAAGTTTTGTCTCTCTCTCTCTCGCTCGTTGAAGGTGAAGCGGCCACAAAGGTCGACCTTGGTAGATAATTGCATAGTGAATCAAAATATGCTAGGAACCCCAAGAAATTGTGACATTTTCCGCCTCTTCTCTATTGCCAATCAGTCTATCCTCGATACCGGTGCTTATATTTTTCTGTAGCAGTTAGGGGCAGCTTTGTTCAGGTGTAAAATAGCAACCGTAACTATTTTTACTCATTACGGCACTTTTTACATCACTTAGCATTTAAGTCGCCGTAAAAAATCGTTAATTTGAGCAGCTTCTAAATATTTAGATGCATGGGTGGCAGTCGCTTATTGTTCTCGTGGCTTTTCTGAGACAATTATTTGCGCTTTGGCTAGCAAGCGTCCTCTTTCGTCACCCTTATGGTGAGTACTAAATGAAGAGCTCAAGCCCCCCAAGAAGCTCAAGCGCCCCCGAAAAAAAAAAAGGATGGCTTGAGCCACATCAATGCGCATCCTCAGTGCTAGCTGAGTTCATGTTTTCTGATTTGTTTGTGTGTATTTGCTTTGCGCCTTCCGCAGCAATTACATATTTTTGTGAACTAATTCCGCGCCACAGAGTCTTGTCATGCTTCGCGAGTTCACATAACCTTCTTTAGCCCGTGTATCGATGGTTTATCGTCTATATCCATGGTTCTAACTTTCGTCACAAATACACAGATCAGACATTGGCGCGCGGTGCGTTTGAACTCAGCATTCCACTTTTGTCCACTTCTCTCCGTTGTTAGCACACATTGGGCCGTTCTGCCAAGGTCTCTGAGGCCACCTCGCCTGTAGTAGACGTTTCCTTGCTCTCGCCTTGTGTTTACGATTCGGGTCATAACCTCCGAGCTTGTACACCCTTTTAGGCTTCATGAATTCCACATCTGTTATCGCGACACCCTTATTCCGACGACGCCCTTGCACTAGCTGCCATGTTCTTGCTTTTTCTTGCTATGCCACCCTACATATTGCAGCCCACCAACGTCAATCAAGCCAGAAACGGGCGCATGAGAGCAGCGCTCTAAAAATGACGACATATACGGTTTTTGTACGCCAGGAGTCAAGTGTGATATGTTGTCAGAATTTAAGTATGCACTCGCTATTTCATGAAAAGTGGCATCACAGCCCAGAAACAAAATAATACTCAGGCCTGTATTCAACATTGCTTCATGGTTGCCACTGTCTTCGAATACTTTCGACAGCTTTAAGGAAAGAACATGGCAGTGGTGGTGCTGTAGAGGCGCTCTTGGGGAAGTTGAAGCCCGGAACTGGCAAGAAGGCATTACCCCTCTGCCGGCTAAAGTAGGACCTGAAGTAATGCCCTACGTGCACAAATTCTCCCATGGCCTCAAAAAGGTGGCAAAAAGGCACAACGTGCCGTTGGTCTTTTCAGCCGCTCGGAAGCTTGGCCAGTTGGCCTGACGCATCATCAGTGAAAACAAAAAACGTAAATGTAAAAAGAGGCATTGAAACCGCTTTGAGGAATGCGCCACAAGTATTGTGTACGACATCCCGCGACGCATGTCTTACATCCCGCAGACAGGGCGTTGCGTCAACGACCGGCTTAGGGAGCACGCGAGACCTAGAAAATATGGAAAGTGCTAACGTTGTCGAGCACAGCTCTACTTTTACGAATTGTACAAAGATGTTTTCGAGAGTGAGGATTCTAAGCAGAAGCAAATTAAACACCACCCGTGAAACGATAGAGGCTAATGATATTCAAAGAGCTGGGTCCGAATGTGTTAGCGATACTATAGTTATTTTGTATAATGCAGAAACGACGCTCCTTTTCGGGTTTTTGCGATAAAGGTGTGAATCGATTCTTTTGTTTGTCTTTTTTCCTTGCATAGTGTGCGCCTTGGCTGGTCTGGGAGAATTTAAACTGTGTGTTCGTTGCTAAATAAGCAGTTGCCAGTACAGCGCTGAGTTTGTCGTTCTTCTCTTCATTTTCTTCTTTCGCCGTGTGCTTTTGCGCTGAAAACTATGATGTTAAATCAAGAATACCAACTATCCCAAGAACTAACTTTACTGAGGATGCCAGCTTAGTTCCAGTGAACATTGCAGTCACGTTTGCGAAACTTCTAGTCAAATTTATAAGGCAATTTGCCTGCTTATTTTCTTCGACAAATGTTTAAAATTTCTTTTCTACATCTGAAGGAGCGAAATAAAATTACTTTCTTCTTTTTTCCTCTGCATACGGTGTTTGCTATCAAAGTCATTTTCTTTCTTCTTCAGCTTTCTATTGCATACGTCAGTCTCCAAGCTTCGCATATTGTTATTTACGTCACTAGTCTTGACTTGGAAAAGTGGCACGCGCAAAGCAAGTCTCGAAGCGCAACGCTAATCATTAAAGATGTGCGGAATTCAGAGATGTGCGAATTATTACTGCAGGTTTTCAGAACTAGCTGGCGAGAAGTGCATTTTCTCATAAATAGTCACGAGACAGGTTTAATTTCGTTTCAAGCAAGTAAGCTGCTTTAGTGTGCGCACAATAGCGTACACCCCTTTTGCGCAGCATAATACGAGCTGAGTTACTGACAATTTACCTCTCTGAATCAGGCCATTCGGCCCACGTGTTTAGCCTTCGCAGCTGCACTGTACCGCTTGTAGCACAACCAATGCTTTGTCGGCTATTGTTCAGTCTGCCTGGATGTTTTTTTTTTTTTTTCTTCGCTCAGTTCCCGGGAGGGTAAAGCGCCAGGGAGCACAAGCTATCGCTCGCACGGCACATCTAGTGTATCGGCAATAACGTAAGCAATATAAACCAAGCTCCTTGTCGTGCGCGAGGTCCATCGTTAAGAACCGGAGCAGAGCAACGCGGCGACGGCCTATGTAATTACAGCCGACATGCGCACGCCACCGCAGCCGACTGGCGCGGTACCTGCACTCAGCTTCCGAAGCGCAGTAACCGATCGATGGCCCGACTAGCCGTTCTGATGGCCGTTTGATCGCCGGAACATTTTACGCGTGCAAGAAAGTTTCCTTCCGGTAGCGCGTGCGCCAGTGTGTGTGTGACCTCGTGTCGTTCGGGAAATTCGAGCAGTGCTGCTGTTCACCGTTACGCCCCTCCATTTGGTGTAATTACGCCGCATGCTTTATACACGAGGTGCGCACTTGAAGCAGTACTCAATCGGCATCGCCCACGTGTGAGCACAATGTTTCTGAAAAGCTTAGCGCGCTTCTCGATTAATCGGTGTATATAGTTTATGCTCGGATCGTACCTATACCATAAGCAATGGTGCATGCATCTTTTTTTTATTCTCAATATGCTGAATATGCATCCTGATTTTTTTTTTTTTTGTCTGTTACAACAGAGAAGTATGGACCTGCTGCAAAGTACTAACTGATTCTCATCGTATATAACTGGTGCATGAGGTTTCTTGGCCAACTGCCAAAGTCATAGATGTTGTATGCCGCACAAGTCCATACACCAGTGCTATCATCATCAGCACATTTTCTTTCTCTCTTCTCTCGAGCTCACACGCTCGCACTCTGACGTAAGTAAACAGTCTACCCTGAGCTGCGGTCTGCGCCTGTTCCTTCCCTCCGTCCGGATACCGCAATAGGTCACATGCTCTGCGTCGTTACTAGCATTCTCTGAGTACAAGTTTCCTTCTCCGAGATCTATACGAAATACAAAGTGGCGTCAAAATATTTCATAATAAGTGTTGTAGCACACTAACAGAGGAGGGCAAAAGCCTGCCGCACAATCACAGGAAGTGCTGACATTAATAATCATTGTTTCAAAAGACGTCGTCATCTGTATAAGCAACCTGCAATGAAGTTTGCCGGATCGATCGCCGCGCCGTAACACATCACCTAGTGAGAAGAGCAAGTACTTTTGAGTCGCCTTTGTAGGGCGTTTTCACGCCACCGGCATGAACTTACGGGGATCAGATTGCACGTTCTGTCGAAACTTTGCATGGCATGTGTCAGATAACTGGGCTACGTCCAGAACGTCTGGGCAAAGACGTTATCTGTCACATGCGTATCTATAATGCTGCTGAATATGCTCGGTCGTTTATCGCGAACCGAGCGGTTAACAGCAACATTATTGAGGCACGCTGCAGGACAACTGCAGCACCACCTATGCAGTGCAGGTTCCCTATACTGGGAGCTGTACAGTTTTTGCTATTCCTACCACGCGCATTAAGGCGCCTCCTATTTCATGAACAGAGAGCGTAAGAAAAAACGTGAACGTGAAGTTCCGCGTTAAATTTGCCAAATCTGCAGGTGTCCGGCATGATTTGCTAAGATATAAATGTGCCACGCTGTTGAAGAACGGCAGAACGGCATTGAAAGCTTTAAGTGATCTGTGAGACGTTAAACGAGCACCAAAAATGTCATTTCGTCAACTTCTGCATAAGGATCGCGTAGAGCAATCCACAACATCTGTACAACTGACGCTGTGCGATAATGGACAGTTCATACAATCCTCACGTGAGATCTGAACACGCGGTGTTCGTGCAAAGCTCGTCCCCCGTCAGCGGACTCAGAGACCGTAAAAACACCGCGTCGGAGTCCGCCAGTAACTCAATCAGCGTTCGTCTCTTTTTATTGCGATAGCAATACTGCGCCAGGTTTCGGCCCGTCGCGTCATCCCGGGAAGTGCCACGTTCGACCTTGAACGCCCGCGAAGAAGGAGGAAAATAAGAAGAAGAGGAGTCACCGGCAACTAATGCCTTCGCTCCACATTCGGTTCAGCAGCATTGAACCCTTCTCATTTATAAGGGGGCTCGTATCATACGCTCTCACGTCATACTCTTGAAGGATATGAGCTTAAGTGTCCCCAATAATGTAGCACCTTACACTGATAGGGCGTGATAGCAGAATAATGTAGCAGGCAAAAGAAGCTTTCGCCATTGCTCTCGCAATTCATCTAGATTTAACCAAAGTTAAACCACACCTAATTTTTTTTTTTTTTACTTAACAGTCACAACCCGTAGAGAATTTCATATTTATGGGTACAAGCCCACAATCTCCTTGACCGATGAGGCATGTCCGCGGCTTATGCAAGTGCAGGCTTACTGTATTTTTTTTTTCAACTTTAGTGACATTGTACATCAAAACTTTGTATCCGGGGTCTAGGCCATAAATACCGAGTTATACAGCTACAGTTTAATAGAGGGCCATCGGCGAAAACGACCGGAGATTGGGTGTGAGGAATGCAGGGTGCTCTCCAACAAAAATGTGCCCCGTCAACGAGCTCAGCTCTTATCCCTCCTGAGCTCATCGCTCGGAAACAAAACATCGCACTTCCGTACGCACCCGTCTTACTACACTACGTTCTTGCGGAAGTCGCCCGCTCCATGAAGATGGAGACCCATCTTAAACGTTATCGTTTCCACATCCCTGCTGAGCTACCGCAGTAATCACAGAAGGAGCGTCCCGCGCATCGAAAAATGGACTTCAATGACAAACTTTATCAACGTCAGGAACCTTGGGAGCACTGTGTTGCTGTAAAATGGGATTTTTTGGATGGTCATAGTGTCTACATCTGGACAAAATAGCAGTTTTCTATAAACAAATCTAGTCTCGAAACTTTCTGATACCTCCTAATTATTGTGGCAATAGAAGTAGCACATTTTGTTGTTGCTTTTGTATAGATAAAGAGATGTTTTACCCAATATCAGTGTTCCGGCAAGGGCAGGTAACTTCTATAGCAGCCCACTGTCCCCCATTAAGGCGCTAGCGCCAGTGTATTCCATATCGACCAGAGGAAATTCTATTGACGCGTTGTAAAAATGCTTCGTCGTTCATCGTCGTGCGCAATTCAAACCAGGGTGTCGAACGGGAACCGGAACTAAACCCGAATTTTTGCCCGGAACCCGAACGGAACCAACCCCGATTTTTTTTCCCCTTCTTGGAGCTGAACCCGAACCGGATTAAATGGGAGGAACCGTTCCGAACCGGTCAGCGCCTTTCGGGCCACAACGCACTGGTGCCTATCCGTTTCTCCTCCATAGAAACGCGAAATGGAAAGGCATCCGCGTGTTGTGCGATATAAGTATAGTCTCACATATGCCATATTCATTGCTAGTCTTGGGGTGTGTGCTATGTTCTACCTGGATTTGATTCCAAAGTCCTTTAGTGGGAGCCGGACGAAATATTGTTGTACGTGTACTAGACGAGGTTTTGCTTTAAACTAATAATCGTATAAAATTTTGGTACCTGAAAAGCGCAGCAGGAAGCATTTTCTTTTAACTTTCGGCGCACAATAGCATTAGTTGGTTATGCGCCAGTTAAAATAATAATTATTTCCCCCAGTCATGCTCTAACCATCGGTCACTCATTATAAACAGTTTTTTGAGGTCTGTACAACCAACTGGAGCCCACATCTGACGACGAAGACACTATACGGATTACTACATATATATTCTTGCTTTTTTTATATAACAGAACAGCAAAGAAAACTCAGTATTAAAAATGTGATTAAAAGAAATTACACCTAAAGTTTTTATTGCTTATTTCTGCACCCATTTGAACCCTTTTTAACCGGTTCGACCCTGCCCGAACCGGTTCGAACCGGAACGGAATGGGTCTACGAAGCCGAAACCGAAACCGAACCTGAAAGGCGTGAACCCGACCCAAACCGAACCCGAAAAAGTCCGGTTCGACACCCTGAAATTTCAAACCACCACTGGCGAAAAAGAAGTACTGCCCTATGCCGGCGCCCCTGACAACATTCCACCGCCGCATTATAGAGGCTGGAACATTTGTGTTCTAGCCTCTATAACCGCACCTTATCGCGTCGCATACGTTCACAGGGAGTCATTTTCTTTTATAAACATGAGTTTCCGTCAGTCGCCGGGTGCGCTGCTATATTTGAAACCGATAGGGTGCGCGCGCATCGAGGCACCCTATGAAACTGAGACCCTACCCCTGGTTCAGGCCAAAATTCGCACGTGCTTCTGCAACAGAAGAGTCCATAAATTCTGAAATATTACCAGGAATGGCATCCCAGTGAGAAAAAAAAGAAAGATATCAAGGAGACAAATTAAAGGGACTCTACCTTTTAAGAGGAGAATGACGAAACCCTTCAAGCTCTCCTATCATTTGCCTCTCATTGCCTTTTATCGGTGTTCGTTGCAGTGCTACATATAATTATAATTTTTTTACAGGAAAGGAAAGGCGCAGTATCTGCGGCCTCCTACTATTCCGAATTGTTCATCTGCAGACCCTCTGGCGGTTACATGGTTTCACATTTAAACATGATGTGCTCCAGATCTGCCCTCTAATCACAGACAGCAGACGGAACATGAGGGGCTGCATTCGCCTGAATACCATTGTGCTCATTTATGTGGAATTGGTATGAAAACAACAGACTGAAATATCCAGAACCCCCCACTCTACACTCAGCAAATCACAACAAACACTGCTCAGAAAACTTCAGACAAATACGTGCTTTAACTCTAGACAAGATGAGACTTGTGGTTGGTCGCTTCGAATTTGACGGCTTGCATTCTTCTGCCTCTATAGTTTTCTAGTATGGCCGAGTATGCCTTGAGTGCTGGGAAAAGTTCCGCGGACTCGTCGGATGCTCGGAAAGTAATGTATGCTCGAGCTATCCTGTCGGCCTCTTCGTTCCCTGCCACCCCCACGTGCCCCGGTACCCACATAATTTTGTGTCTGGACTCGTTTTCTTCGTCGTTTTTAATTCTGTCGCTCGCTTCGAGGAGTATACTGAGCGCGTGACGACCTATCCTACCATTTATGTAATTTCGACAGGCTGAGTGAGAGTCCGTAAGTATCGTTAGCTATCTCCCGGTTCTATAGCCCTCAGCCACCACTAAAGCAATGGCTACTTCCTCGGCCTCTGCTACTGTGCAGTGTCGCATAGAGGCGCTGGTCATTTCACGAAGAGACGAATCGACCACCTTGGCCACTGTAATTTTGTTGTGTCCTCCTCTCGAGGACGCGTCTGCATACATGGTCGTGTCTTGAGGAGCATATGTTTTTTTAATGAAAAAAAGTGTGGCAGATACTGCGTCTTTCCGTTCCTGCAAATTAGGTTTTAATGCTTAAGCATTAACTGTCTATGTTCGAGGTTTGGCGTCCCCAAAAGTTGTGTACACGATTTGGTCGTAACCGAACGAATTACCAAAAATACAAATTTTTTTACTAGTTTGGTTTGTGGGGTTTAACGTCCCAAAGCGACTCAGGCTATGAGAGACGCCGTAGTGGAGGACTCCGGGAATTTCGACCACCTGATGTTCTTTATTTTACTAGTAGTGAGAAAAAACAATAAAATGAATAAAATTGATCACAAAATGTGGAGTGTCATTTAATCGGCGAAGAAAAGACAAAAATAACAGTTCATGCGCAGCTTTCTGCACAAATGTCTTCAATTCTTACGCATTTCTCCAATGCGGGTACCGCAGTGATCTCTAACATTTTTATTACAGTATTCTAGTTCACTATAGTTTTTATTAATGCGTAGGAATAAATGGGTATGTGTTTCAAGGTTGTGTCACCACGACCTTGGTGTCACCAGAAGTCTCTCGACGGGATTACGTTTGAATGAAACGAGTGATGAGAAAACGAATGGTTTCATTAGATAGAGGATAGCAAAATCTCGCTGGGAAAAACATTTGGCACGTGCAGATTAATTATTATTTAGAGCCAATTGGTGCAATCAAACGTCGGGTATCTCCTGTTACGGGAGGTTTGTCGGCAGGATTACCTACGAATGAAACAAGTTATAAGAAGTGAATGGTGGCACTAGACAGAAGATGAAACAATATCGCTGTGTAAATTATTGGCGCATGCGCAGTACTCAGTTACCTAATTACAGCCAATTAAGTCATTCAGGTGTCGAAATAGCCAAGGGGGTAATGTCGACGTCCAAAGGGAGTTACGTAGTACCCAACTTCTATGGGGTGTTAAGTCCTAGTGTGACATCACAAACCGAAAGTCTATTTCGTGTCTCTTCGTCTCTTCTTATTTCTTCCACAAAGGATGCTTACGCATTCCCCCAATGAGGATGCCGCAGTGATCTCAAACTTTTTTCGATAAAAAAAAAAAAAAGCAAACAATACATTTGTAAAACAAAATAACAAGGTCGCCTCCACCTGACACGTGAACAGCTGCACAGGCGTAAAAGCCGTCAGCGCCAAGGAAACGAGCGCCTCTGGATGAAAAGTGAAACCGTGTGGTGTGAGAGCACTGCAGTCGCTTAAATCCTCGCCGACTGCGAGCTCTATGCGGCCGACGCTTCTCTGCCCAGTCATTCTGCCGCTCTAAATGGCTGCGCCCGCCGCAAATGCTTCGACGAGCACGCCCAGACCCAATAGCCCACGGAAGGGAGAAGAAAATTGGGCGGCATTATCATTTAGGTGAAAAACGAGCCTGGTATGCTATCTATGTGCGTGCAGCGCCGTTCGCGCGGAATCGCCGACCGAGCTCGTATGCTGTTCATTAGTTCGAATGTTCGGCAGCGATTGCTTCTACCTAAGCTTCCAAGCAATGTAGACTGCTCCGTTAAACTTCCAACGTTATGTTGTTGTTTTTCTCCCTTTGTGCCTACTTTATTCTTCAGCCACGACCGTGTAACTATATATCTCCTGCGGTGTTAGCGGCATTGGTACAGGCATGAATTCCAGGTGCGTACTGCAAGAAATGTAGGTCCCAACCTCAATTCTGTTTAAGTGCGGCGGATTTCTTGCTGCTTTCCGTGAAGCAGCAGCGAATATTTTCTCAAGCAGATAAAATATTTATACTAAAATCAGGAAGAAAACGTAGAGGTCTAGGAAACTTAGTACGACTCGCACAAGACCATAAAAATGAAGCTGGTGCCTATCTAAGAAATAAAGTTTAGCGTGGTAAATTGTCATGCCAGTCACACGCGATATCTACGTGAAAATCGTTGTACTACGGAGCCAGTAGATATTACATCAGTAACTGGTTCCTAATAACTGATAACTGAGGTAGGATAAAATACCTACCGACTAAACTGAGGTCTTGAAACAACGGAACAATTAACCTTTAAAAAATAAAGCGATGGACAGAGCTAAGGATGACGCCAACTAGAGTTGTCTGTGCAATTCTTGACCTTGTCGGTCGCTCTACCGCTGCAGTTCGGAAGATCTTACATCCTCCAAGCGGCGTCAGCATGTCCTGAAGCACATGTCAGGTGTGAATGCTTTAAACAAAATAAAACAAAGACTCCATTCAGTACATGTCTCAAATGACTTGACTTTAACAGTTAATTAGGTTGTTTCTATCAAATCCACAACTTTCCGCAGGGTATCTCGGCAATCTGGTCTTGGTACGAGCCCCAGGAGATATCTGCATGCGCAAAATCTCTATCGGCAGCCAGCTTACCAGCTGGAAGAGGGAGGGTGGAGGGGTGAATGATATGTAATCATTACCGCTGGCGGCAGTCAGAGCAGTACCTTGGCCAGATGCCGAGTTAACCTATGAGGCGAAGAGCATCGAGAAACGAAACCTCCAGAAACAGTGTCTTTCTCCATATGTCAAGTAAGGAAGTAAAGGGTCATCCACTATTAGTGTGTACACGCGCGAGCACATGACCGTTATCTCCAAAGCGTCATTGCTTCCTACCCGGCGACGCAGAAGCTCATCGGCAGGCCATGCGAAGCATCACCTCCAGGTCTCTCAATGCAGAGTTCTGTTCGACATGCGACCGTATTGGATGCAACGGAGCTTCAAAGAAAGCCGTCCCCTCTTCGCGCGTTCACTCTAAGGGTGGACGGCCGTGTACCTCAGCCAAGTCATACGATCGTGCCTCGGCAAAGTGAACACAGGGGGTGGTGATATGTTTGCTTATAGCTTGGTTTGTCTTACGAAGATCACGTCCCAAAACGACTCAGGCTATATGAGAGACGCTGTAATGGAGGGCTCCGAAAATTTCGACCACCTGGGGTTCTTTAACGTGCACTGACATCGCACAGCACACGGGCGCCCTGCTTTTCGCCGCCATCGAAAAGCGGCCGCCGAAGGCCAAAGATTCGTTCCAGAACTTTTAGGCACAACAGTCGAGCACCCAACCACTGCGCCGCCGCGGTGGGTTGAATGGCGATATGTTTGAGGGGGTTTGGCGTAATTGAATTGAGTAATTATATAATTAGCGCAGAGAAATAGAGACGCGCTCATTAAATACTAGATGCCGGAATTGACTAGATCGAGGGGAAATAGTGTGTGAATGTACAAAAATAAGAAAAGTGGCTCTGTGCTAAGAGAAACCCAAAAAGGGAGCCATTCACGCTATTATGTCCCGCATTTAAACCGAAGTTTAAGCGGTCTTTATAGTCTTTAGAGTGCCGATCTTTGGCGCCTACTCCTGCGTTTCACGTCGTCGTCGCCCTTGTCCCTCATAACCAGCTCCCTCATAACAGCGCCCCCCCCCCCCCCCCCCTCATCCTGCGTAGCGTTGACGGTATAGATCCCCAGGTGGTCGAAATTACTCCGTTGCCCTCCACTATGGCTCCTCTTTCTCTCTTTCCACTTTCTCTCCCACCTTTCTCCCTTCCCTTACGGCGCGGTTGCGGTGTCCACAGAAATCAAGAGAGACAGTTACCGTGCCTTTCCCTTCCTATAAATTAAATCAGTTTTTCTCCAGTTACGTGCCCCGCCGGGGTGGTGCAGTGGTAAGACGCCCGACTACTGTGCCGGAGTACCCGGGTTCGAACCCGACCTCGGCGGCTGCGTTTCGATGGAGGCGAAACGAAGAGGCGTCCGTGTGCTGTGCGATGTCAGCGCACGTTAAAGATCCCCAGGTGGTCGAAACTACTCCGTAGCCCTCCACTACGGCTCCTCATTCTCTCTTTCCACTTTCACTCCCATCTTCCTCCCTTCCCTTACGGCGCGGTTGCGGTGTCCACAGAAAACAAGTGAGACAGTTACCGGGCCTTTCCCTTCCTATAAATAAATCAGTTTTTTTCTCCAGTTACGTGCCCCGCCGTGGTGGTGCAGTGGTAAGACGCCAGACTACTGTGCCGGAGTTCCCGAGTTCGGACCCTACCACGACGGCTGCGTTTCGATGGAGGCGAAACGAAGTGGCGTCCGTGTGCTGTGCGATGTCAGCGAACGTTAAAGATCCCCACGTGGTCGAAATTACTCCGTAGCCCTCCACTAAGGCTCTCCATTCTCTATTTCCACTTTCACTCCAACCTTCCTCCCTTCCCTAAGGGTGCGGTTCAAGTGTCCACAGAGCAAGTGCGACAGATAATTAGCCCCACCCCGGCGGGGCTAACGAACGGGAGGAAGGTTGGAGTGAAACCAGAAAGTGAGAAAGAGTAGCCGCAGTGGAGGGCTACGGAGTAATTTCGATCACCTGAGAATAACGTGCGCTGACATCGCACAGCACACGGATGCCTCTCCGTTTCGCCTGCATCGAATCGCAGCCGTCGGCGGTCGGGATCAAACCCGGGAACTCCGACACAGTAGTCGGGCTCCCTAACCACCTCTCCAGCGTGGTGGGGCATGTTGAAGACAATAATTAAAGATTCCAAGTTTGTAGAAATTACTGTGCAGCCCTCCGCTGTGCAGCCCACCTTTTTTGTCAAGCACGTTCGTACGCTTCAGCTGCCCACGGAAAAGTACGACAAATGTTGCACCTTTCCTTTCCTATGAAACAATTTACAATTTACAACAAAAAATTGCGAAACGAAAAGAAGGTGTTCAAGGTGGTTTCGTTTTTGGCAAAGTTTGCTCGTGCCCCCACTTTTTATTAACGTTCCTGAGAGCTGACATGCTAAGGACGGTCAGAGTTCCCAGCTTAATGAGCAATTTACCGCTGGTGCATTTTTGAAGAACCCGGTACAGCATGTGGGCTAGCCGACCGGCATCTGCATGAATTCTGCAGCCCGAATAGGCGTTAAAAAAATTTGATAGCAGTAATTGACACGCTAAGGTAAGGAGTTTAGCATGCCGCTTAGAAGAAAACTATTGGTAGTGGGTCACAAAGAAGGGCACCGAGAAAGGGTTGTAGTAATAGTAGTAAGTGGTCTTTTTTATTCACATAAACAAAAAACTGAAGTAAAACGATGTTTGCCAGCCCCGGTATCTGCTATATAATCATCAGAACCACCCGACCTTGAGCAGCGAACTAAAGGAATAGTAAGGAAAAGGGAGAGGAGATAAAAGAAGTGGACAACAGAAAAAAAGGGCAGGGTAGGTAAGAATAAAAGGTGTGCATGTACTTACATTATGTTATGGGGGAGCAGTAGGATGCTTGAGGCCCGCCCGTAAATTGTCTTAGTTCACTGGAACACTCGGTACAGCGGGTGGGCCTTCACACAAACGATGGCACTGACACTGTCACTGACGGCCGATGTAAGGCGATGGGCCGTTAATCGTCCGAGAGCACACTCGGATCGTTCGGTCACAGAGCGCACCACCAGGCCTGATATGGCGTTTCTTCCCCTTTGTGTTTCAAGCAATAACTAGCCCCATGAAAATAATCCAAACTTAAATTTTACCCCTCTAATAAAATGAATTACATACGATTTCATTTCGCCAGTGGAGAGTCAGTTACGTCGCTGCCTACGTCCGCTTCTTGATAAAATGCATCCCGAAAAAGGAGCAGCAGAGCGTACCTTGACGTTGAAAAATGTGTTCCGCGTATAGTGCCTCACGTTACCAAAAAACGCAGCCTCTTTTGTCAGCGATGAGAAAAAGAAACCAGATCGGCAGAGCCCCGTTCAGCACTGAACAACCCGCCCAACATTTGGGCAACCTTACGCCGTGAGTGAGGCTTCTCCAGTCCCTATCAGCGAGACTGTGTCTGAAGAGCACAGCGTTCTCCACGTGGCTAGCCCTCTAAGAGCTACTATCTATTGCAATTTACAAATAACATCTGCTTCGCTCGCGGAGCAGCAAATACGTCTTGGCATTTTCATGTCCGAGTAGCCGTAATGGAGCGCGCTCCCATCGATTACAGAAAAAGTAGTTCCTTCGTAGCTGCTCGGGAAGATTTACCAGTTTTGCTTTACCTCTCCAGCTTCACCGTAAGAAGAATAAATGCGCCCTTTGAACTGGCTTCGCACGCCTGCTTTTAAACGGTGGCAGCTGGTGAAGACGCTGCAGCGCACTCCTTCGAAATTAAATTAAAAAAAAAAACGTGAAGTTGGAACTGTTGCAAGGGGGTTACATAAAGGCCCCCTGCGTTCCTTTTTTTTTTTTCCTCTTTTGCGTTCTTTTCGTTTTTCCTGCGTTGTGGATGCACTTTGCTCTAGAGTACTGCTTGGGCCATCGTGTGCCTTCTGCACCTGTTGTCTGAAATATTAGCTCTCGTGCGGAGCAAAAGGGATTGCGCAATTTCGATATAATTCACGTCAGAACTCACTTTTTATTTTTTGTTCGCACTGTGCGCCCGACGTCTTCACGTACGCAGACACGACGGCGACCGCATCCCGACTGTTCCGCTTGCATATTACAGAACAGGAAAAATTTGAAGTATAGTGAAGGGCGCTAGGGAAAACATAATGACATTTTATAACTATAGCTTCCTTGCGGCGCCTTGCTTTTTCTTTTTTTTTTTTTTTAGCAGAGCTCACTTTTAGTCATTCGTTAATTTTATATTTTAGTGTAACGTAGACTATACAGCTCATCGATTCTCGAAGGCTTATCCATCCATGGTTCGAGTGTTTCCCGCTGAGAAAAAAAAATCGCGCCGAATCGGCTTTTCATCGCGTATATTTCCGGAATCTGACGCTCCTGGCATGTTTGCAAAAAGAAGAAAAAAATGTACAGTATTGAATTCCGTGACATTGTGCGATTTGTTCTTTCCAGTTTGTCTGCGCATACGTTTTTACAACAGTTACGACAAACTGAACCGAGCACCCCATCAACATTGACCTGGTTGGGTTGATGGAACAACGTAAAGCTATTTCTAGTGATCACTTCATGCTTAACATTCTTCGATTAATACGTTCCAATGTGATAATTCATTTCACTGGCAATATAAGCAGTACTTGGACTATTGAGGGGGTAGCGCTGTCTTTTAATGTCGCATTGCTCGCAAAGACAGGGCGACTGTTGCGTTAGGGAAAATTTCTCAACCGCGTTAAGTCGGAACGAATGCGATAACCTTGAGAACGTGCCCGACTCTCCCGTAGCGATATGTGTTATATGAAGTATACCGCAGTTCGAATTAATTTTAACGCGATATCGTTAAAGGCCGTTTAGTTGGAAAATCTGGCATCGGCGAACGAAAAGGCGGAGATGGCATTGAGGCATCAGCTGGCTGCTATCATGGCTGGGCACGGGTCCTTCGATGATTTGTGAGACTTGAGAAGACTACATGATATCAGAAAGTTTAGAGGAGCTGCCAGCTGGGTTGCTTATTTGAGGTGGGAAGGTGGAATAATAATCAACCTTCCAGATGTTAATGAATGCCTAGTCAGGCACGTTACTCCTTGGCCACGCAGACACGTCCATACATACGGCTTGGCGGGGTTTTATAGTATGTGCAGTGATACACTCCTAATCTGGTTCCACATACACGTCAAAAACGTTCCAGTTATAAGTGGAACTTCCACTTAAAACTGGAACTTTCTGACGCGTATGTGGAACAAGTGGAAGTTTCACTTATAAGTGGAACGTTTTTGACCTATGTGGAACCAAATTAGGAGCGTAGTCTACGCTATTGTGTCACACTCTTAAAGGCGAAGCTTAAGTGTCTTCCTTTATATTTTAACAGTTGGGGCCGTTTAACCTGCGCTGACATCATCAGTGCACGAGTGCATTTTGCATCTCAGCTCCATGAAAGGCTCCGCGACCAGGTTCGCTCCCGCGACCCTCCATACAACACATAAATGTCAAAAGCACTGAGCTACCATAGCGGGTGCATCGATCTAGTTGCCCTTAATGTGGTGCACGTGCTGTAATCTGTCGTGTCATATCTACATCGGTCAACAGGGATTGCGTATGCACCCAGCTACGTAATGATTTTCTTTTCTTTTTTTCGTTTTTTATTCTAGGTGAATCGTATTTTCATAAATAAATGGCCTTCACTTACGTCTGATTTTTCATTCCACCTAGTAAGAAAGGCCGTTACGCAATTCAAACCGGCAGACCTTTCAAACCCGTGTCCGAGACAGTCATCGATTGCAGTGAATTCTACTATAGAAAGCTTCTCCGGCACTGAACGCTCTCTCTCGTCATATGCACTTATCTAAAAAAAAAAAAAAAAAAGAAGAAGAAAAGAAAGGTTGTCGAATGGAGTTTATATCTATGACGCATTGAAGTTTCGTAAACGAACTAAACGTTTTCCAGTTTATGTTTTTCAGATTTTTTTGTTGTTGTTGTTATTCCGCGGGTAGGGGGGGGGGGGGGGGGGGTGAATAGAATAAAAAGAAAGAACCCAAAGGCAGAACCTCCATTCGGGTGGGCTACAGATTTGCGTGCATTATAATCATTTGCATAAGTAGATGCGCGATCGACATTTTCTTCTCTTATACTATCAGTACCTACAAGTTAAGGATGGGACCATATTTACTAAATTCGTGTGTTGTTATAAGGGTCGACAATAAACCTAGTATGACAGCGTCATATATCATGATTAGTGTTTCACATATCTGCTGTTGCGCAGCTTCAGCAGCGGTAACGTAACAGGCTTTCGGGCGAGCGCGCATGCCGCAAATAGCGTAGCCACGTTATATCGCCTTGTATACAGCCCTAGCACCGTCCCACGAACAACCTATATGGTTGCCCTCGAAAACGACAGTGCTTCCTTCATGCTTCCTGCGCGGAATAAAATTCATGACCGCAAGATTGATAATCCTAGGAGCTCCTCTGCGGCGAATCTTTATAGGCTTCACTTTCCTAAATATTCACATCTAAGCGTCTTATTATCTTGCCAAAAATAGAACATTATTAATTTGCTAGTGGTTTCAGACGTTTCTAAGTAGCATGAATACGAAGCACCCTAAATTAAGGTCTATTTCAGGTCTTCACAAGGAATATAATCACACTAACCTAATTAGCATGCCGATGCGAATGGGCTTTTAGTTAGGTATGAAGCGTATGAGAGCGCAGGGAGTGCGGTCGTCGAATGGCAGTGAGTGCTGTCGAGACTCGGGATTCGAAAGTTACAGTGTGACCTGTACAATTAGTCGTTGCTAGCCAGCTAACTGTGAGTTATTAGGTTTGGTTGTTGCGGTTACGACACTTATTTTTTCCTATCTTGTGACGGGAATACGGACCGCTCTGCAAATGAGCACTCTACAACGCCCGCTCCTATTGGCCGCCGCCGCCATCTTGAAATATGCGTCACGGGATGTTGCGGTTGCGTCGAAGAGGCAAACAAAAACGTCGATGTTGATGCACACACAATTATGTCCGCTGGCTTGGACTATTTTTGTAGAGCATGATGAGCCGGCATACAGCGTTTTGAAGCAAAAATGGCGGCGGCGCCCATAGTGGTGGCTGCGATGCTGAAGCGGCAAGCCGGCGCGAGCAATGACGAAGGACTTTGCCCGAAAATGCGTTCTACTTGCCTGGTGAGTTGTTCCGACTTCTATTTAGACTTGAAAATGCGAAAGCGGAATGGTCATGCGACGAACTCTCCGATAAACTGTGATTAGGTGCGCGGTCGACCGCTCTGTCGGTGTAAGTGCTGTGAGTGCTCCGATTATTTTTTTTTTTTTTTTACCTTTTAAGGATTTCAAGTCTCAGTAGTCGACGAGCAGATCGCTGGCCTCTCACAACAAGACAGTGAGTAAGTGTGTGCGTCAAATGGCTGAAACCATTTGTTGCAAAGTTGGTGCACTGAGGGGTGGGTGCGCTTCGCCGTGTATACCGAAGCGAAAGGCGGAGGCGAAGGCGACGTGCAGTACAAGACAAATGAAAACGAGCGAGGTTGGTAGTGTACGCTCAACCGCGTTGTTTTCCCTCGTGCTCGTTCTAACTGAAGCATATGTTTGTGACTTTCATGCGGTCATAAAGTTCGTTTTGCTTTTCCATGCAAAATTGCCTTCGATCAGATTTCTTTTACGACCATGACAACGCACGCATTTAGGACCACCACACTGTACCTTGACTTCAGGCGATGCGTAAAAACAGGAACTAGCTGTGGAATCAGCTGATTTACTGAAGGCCGCCAGTTTTACGGTTTGTTTATCTCTGCAAGCGCGTCCTCACGGCAACAGAAGTTACCCACGAGACCATTCAATTTCATACCTGTCGCTGCTTCTTACTTTTTGATGATGTTTAACTTGAAATGCCCCTTCTTGTAAAAATAAAGTAATAATAAATTCATTCGCACGGTATATCTATAAAAAAAGTTAGCAAACGGCTTTTTGACGTTCGAATAAGCCTCTTGCTGTGCAAAGAAGCAGCCCGGGGCGGCACCCTCGGGGTCATTGGTTGATTCCATGTTTCCTCACGCGTTGAAGTATCGCCGAAGCGTCATGGTGTCGTTATTTTGACTTCATGCTCTAAAGCTCTACAGCGATTCCCGTAATTCGGCCACTGGTAACAAAACGCGCACTACGAAAAGCACTGTCGCAAACACCATCGTTGCTCTGGTATTGCTTAATGAATAGCAGTACATGTTAATCACTTCACGCGTACTGCATGCGCATGTGAATACATTAGTAGGTCTCGGTATTCGAAACCGCGATGATTCTTTGCTCCGAAGTAATGACGGCTCGCCTGATTGCCTATTCGAAACACCCCTGTAGGTTTTACTGCTCTTATTTTCTGCCACTCACTCTAGGAACACAAACTAAGAAAGCGGCCAGAGACGTGTAATATATGGCTGGTAATGCATCAGCTCTCATTCGCCCGCTGCAGCGGATAAATCGTTCTTGAGCTCGTGTGCTGATCCGAGGGCTGTGGGAACGGATCCTGGCCACACCGGCCGCATTTCGATGTGGGCGAAAGGCAAAAACACCTCTGTGCTTTGCGATGTCAGTCCACGTCAAGAACCCCAAGTGGCCTAATTAATCACGAAGCATCTGCTACTGCGTCTTTCACAGTTCCAGTACCAATAACATAAATCCTCATTAGACGTCATCTCCTGCAAGCGTTGTCGTTATTGATACTCTGATGCTTTTGTTTTTATTATTGTGAGACGGAGCAATTACTTAATAATTACATGACCAGGATGCGTTCCCGCATAAACATTTTCTTTAGACCCCAGTCCGCGCCCGGTGGCTTCCATTACCCTTCATATCACGTGTCTTAATACTGTCCGAGTTAGTATCGACCTCTTGTTGATCGCTTGACCAGGAGTACATGGTTTCCTCGCTCTCTTAGTTTGTGACCCGTCATAGACCGATTTAGACGAGAGACACTGTTAGATTTGCGAGATTATACGACAGTTCGACTGACAAATTGTGCTGCTGCTGTACTCCTTGATGTCCATATCGCTTTCTACTTCCAGATGATATACGTTTCGTTCAGAACTAGTTTGGGCCAGTCATGAGTTCCGAAAATAGGCTGAAAGTCAATGAATTTAAAATAATATTTTAAACTGCCTACCCCATAGCCAAAGTCCACCTACAGCCAGTCCCATATTTTCCCTCATTTCAGAAGTTTGCTGCTGGCGGCTGCAAGAAGCTGCGAGAAATCCAAATAACATTTTAAAAACCAGGCATTCAGGACCTCGCTACACAATAGATATTCAGCTTTAACCGAGGATGATGACCTCAGCGTAGAAGCAATGAATTATAATTTTAGTAATGTCATTATAGACTGCGTGGTAGGAGTAGGCGGTAAAACAGTTAAAGAGGATACCAGTAAACTATCTAAGGAGACGAAAGATTTGATTAAGAAACTCCGAAGTCTGAAAGCTTCCAACTCAACAGACAAGATATAACTGCCAGTGATATCAAAGCGAATCAATAAGCGTAAAGTGACCGACATAAGGAAGTATAACATGCGGAAAATAGAGCATGCTCTAGAGAACGGGGGCTGTCATAAAGAGGTGAAGAGAAAATTGGGCATAGACAAAAATCAGACGTATGCTTTAAGGGAAAAGGCTAGCAATGTCATCACAAATATGGACAAGATAGTCAAAACTGCTCTATATAGTAGCTGAAGTAGTCAGAACAATATTGAGATAGGCACTAATGAAAAGCAGTCAGACGTTCCGCCAGTGATGAAGGACGAGGTTAATAAAGCTTTATAAACTACGAAAACAGGCAGAGCAGCCGGGGAGAATCAGGCAACTACAGATATGTTGAACGATGGTGGGGATATTGTGCTATAAAAACTGGTCACTCTCTATACGTAATGCCTGATGTCATCACGACTGTACCAGAGTCATGTAAGAACGCGAACATTATCTTAATTTATAAAAACGGCGACGCTAAGGACTTCAAAATTACAGGCTAATCAGCCTACTATCAGTTACATATAAGGTGTTTACTAAGGTAATCGCTAACATAATCAGGACAATATTACACTTCTGTCAAGCCAGAGATCAAGCAGGTTTTCGGAGAGGGTACTCGACTATCGATCCATATCAATAGCCATACCATCAAACAGGCGATAGACGAAAGCTCGGAATTTAACCGACCCTCATATATAGCATTGATTTACGAAAAACCATTTGACTCAGTTAAAAACTAGGCAGTAATGCAGGCTTTTCGAAATCAGTGTGTAGACAAGCCGTATCTAAAAGTACTGGAACATATTTATAGTGGCTGCACAGCAACCATAGTTCCGCATAAATAAAGTAAAAAAAATTCCGATAAAAAAAGGTGTTAGGCAAGGAGACACGATCTCCACGGTACTATTCACAGCTTGCTTATAGGAAGTATTCGGAAACTTGGAGCACTTAAGGATACGCGTCGATCAAGAATACCTGAGTAATCTGCGATTCGCTGATGAGATTACCTTGCTAAGTAACTCAGGGGATGGACTGCAAAGAATGAATCTTGACAGGAACAGCAGAAAGGTAGGCTTGAAACTCAATATGCAGCCGACTAAGGTAATGCTCAACAGTCTCGGGAAGGAACAGCAGTTCGCAATAGGTATCGAAGCACTGGAAGGGGTAGGCGAGTATGTCTACTTAGGACAGGTAGTAACCACAGATCCAGACCATGAAAGGAACTAATTAGGTGGGGCTTAGCTTTAGTTAAGCCCGGTAGGTTGCGAAAGCAATAATAGCATGGCTACGCTGTATTTCAGCTCGTAGTGTAGCGAATTGTGGTGTACGTGTTGACCGCACGATTAACACAGGACACACATTGGAGTTTAGTATTCTTTAGCTTTATTGTTTATACCTATGAAGACACTTCGGTGATCACGGAAGTAGTAAGACTTTGTTTCCACACGAGTAATCACATCGCCATCAGACTGTAGAGGAGGACCTTCTGATCTTTAAGGCTCTCTCGACACGTTTTACACACCACAGCACTTCTCATAGTCACCTCGTCCCATTCTGGATAAGCTAGGTGTAGAGTATAGATACATGAGCTCGCTTCCCGGAGTCAAGCAGTCTTTATGCCATAGGCGAGCGCACACCGAGCCCACACTTCTGAAGAGGTTATTCGTGAATCGTCTATGAAATTCACGCATAGGCGAGTCAAACTCAATAACTCTTCTCGCATACTCTTAACGTCGTTTCTCTCCCAAGTCCCCCGTTGACACAGTGAAACCAGCCTTCACAAGCGACGCTTCCCGTCTCTTTTTCAAACGTACAGCTCGTTCTTGCGACGTCTCTTCCGCACGCCGTTTTTTCCGGGTCTCGTCATACTTGTCGAGCAGCACGACCAACACGCTCTTTTTCAAGCCGTTGTTTCCGTTCTCTTCTGTTTCCTGAACGCGTCGTTGCCGCCTTGTTGCATTCCACCGTCCTTGATTACTCCGTGAACACGTCGACAAAGAGTCTTCACTGCTCAAACCATCCATTAACAGTGTTGTTTTCCTCCTCTTCTCAACTTTGAGAGAAGAGGTGACAACAGCGCCTCCACTCGGTAGCAGCGCGGCTCCAGCTGCAGCGTGCCGTGCCTACCGACCGCCGCCACCTCCCGACGACTCGACTTGGTAGCTTATCTCTCGCAGCTGGTATGACGTCACAGCCATCGCGTGACTACGCCGTGGCTACGCGAAGGGCTGAAAATGGGAGTGGCATTGCTTTCGCAATGATAACTAGGAAAATAAGATTGAGATGGGGCGCATTTAGTAAGTATTCGCAGGTTATGACTAGCAGCTTACCGGTATCGCTCAAGAGGGAAGTATACAACAGCTGTATCTTGTGTACTCACCTACGTGGCTGAAACGTGGAGGCTAATGAAAAGGGTTCTACTTTAGTTGAGGACAACTCAGAGGTCTGTGGAAGGAAAAACGGTAGGTGCAACGTTAAGAGGAAGGAAACTCGCAGAGTGGGTCAGAGAAGTAACTAGAGTTAATGACATTCTAGTGAAAATCAACAAAAAATGAACATGGGAAGGACATGTCGTGCGAAGAGAGGACGACCGATGGTTCCTTAGGGTAACAAATTGGATTCCAATGGAAGGAAAGCGTAGCAGTGAGCGGCAGAAAGTTAGGTGGGCGGATGACGTTAAGACGTTCGCAGGGGTAAAATGGATGCAGCTAGCACAAAACCGGGTTCATTGGAGGAGTATGTAAGAGGCCTTCGCCCTGCAGTGGGTATATTCCGGATGATGATTATGATTACTATGACGGTGACGATGATGATGATGATGATGATGATGATGATGATGATGATGATGATGATGATGATGATGATGATGGTGGTGGTGGTGGTGGTGGTGGTGGTGGTGGTGGTGGTGGTGGTGGTGGTGGTGGTGGTGGTGGTGGTGGTGGTGGTGGTGGTGGTGATGTAGCAATAAAAGAAGGGAAATATTTGTGGATTTTTTACTGAGTTATCAATGATTGCAAAACGTCCCGCACCTCACCGGGATGAAAAGAATGTAGCAATATCACTGTGCTTGTTCATCTTCATTTCTCACTACTAAAGAGTATTCCGGGCTTTATTTGTTTTTGTATTGGAAAACTGAGTCACTTGTATGAAGCATCGGAAGAGAGTGTGAAAAGGCTTCTGGTAGACGAGTTAGCACGTAACAGAAAAGCATGGCTAGGACTTATGTTCGGCCTCCAACTAAATTCTTCCGCGCCTACCTGTTGGCCACACCTACTGTTGTACATTAGATGTCGTGTGCGCCGAATTGGCTTGAGTCCATCTCCAAGTTGTGGCTCCTACCAAACCCTCCTCACAGCCATGGTTCGCGCGGAATGCAATAATTGCAGAACACTTAGTATTTACACACAGCCCAGTTAGCAGCACTGCAATTTATTGAGCGACTTCGAAAGTCGCGGTGAAATATATATAACATCTCGCAACTTCCGAGATCTCACTCGGTGCCGCACCGTGTAGTTAAGGCAGTTTATTGAAAACAAAGAATTTAGGGGGCGATGAAGTGGATTAATTAGGAAAGTGTAACAGCGTCTTCTTTCACATGCCACTCTATTCTATTCCGATTCTGTTCGAATGCGGATTCCATCGTGTTTTCCTCAGCAGTATAGTCCAACTCTAACTCTGTTTATAATTTCATTTCGATTCGTTATCGCATCTTTTATTCATTTTTGCTTAATCATTCTGAGTCCAGCCTCTGCCTCTTTACCCCTACAATTTAAAAAGAGGATGTCTTCCTCTCCACCTTCCAGCAGCTAATCGTGGCAGGTTTCGCCAAAGGAAATCACCGTAACAGCCACCTGCCTCCGTCTGTATGTGCAGGCTGCAGACACCGCCATTATCGGACAGTTCTCACTTTCAAGACTCTCCTAACAAGGGCGCATAAAACCTAATGGCAGTATTTGACAACAACACTCCAATATCAAACTTAGGACGAATGGAGAAAAGGCAGTAAAAATTTTTAAGCGACGCTTTCACGAAAAAAACTGTGAAGGCGTTTCTTGAAAGCCATAGCAGCTGTCCCCAAGGCCTTGGCAAGAGCAGCGTGCTGCAGCGTGTTGTTAAAAACTGTCCCTTCCCGGACGGCATCGCACTGGCAACGCCGGGGGAGCAAGGCAGGCGTCAAAACGCCGCCCGAGTCCGCTCTGCGCTGTCGATTTGAATACGGAAGTCTCGAGAACTCGCGAGGCGCATCCCCCTGCCGACGAAAGCAATTCATCTTGTCGCGGCCTTTATTATTATACGTTGCAGCGCCTTTCATTTTGTCTCGCACGTTTGTTTTATTCCGCCCCGTCATAGTCGCGCGTACTCGGAGGTTCGTGCAGAAAGTTCGCACTGCAGAACAAAAGACTAAGCAGCGAAGAAAGAATAAATGTGTACCAAAGACAAGAATGAAAGTTTCCGCCTTTTATATATAGACCGTCCTTCTGATGTGCTCTCACCGCTTCCAAGACGCGCTCAGGCAACTCCATCACTTAGAACGAAAACTGCAAAGAAATAAAGAAGAGTGCGAAGAAACAGAGATAATCCATCTTTTCTACTTTTGCTGAGCACTCGGCTCACGCAAGGCTTTTGAGAGATGGACGCCTTAAAAGCAAAGTCAAATAAGTCAGTTGAACCGTCCCTGTGGATGTGCTGCTGCAGTATCCAGGAAGGCTCTGGTGCTTCTGAAAGGCATGGTGCTACGGTGCCGTCATAACATTAGCGCTCGATGCGAAAAAAAGACCATTTAGGCGGCAGGAGGCTTTAGTATCTGCGGGACTCAGACGTCGCGCTTGATCCAGGGTGCTGAATAAAGTTCAGAGCGCGTTGTTTTTCTTCGGTTTCCTTCTTTCTTTCTTGTCCTTCTTTCATCTTTGCTCTTTACTGAGTGTCCTGGTTGAGTGTGAAGCGGAAAATTCAAAACAACAGGGATATGCTTTCGGGGAGTAGCCGCTGAAACGGGTGGCCCAGTGACCTCGTTCGCACCTTTAACACGGGGCTAGCTATTCGCACGGCCTTGAAAGTAGCAACTCTTTATGCGTGCTATGTATTCGTCACTTTTTTTATTTGGTACAGTTTCTTTTTCCTTTTTTTTTTTTACTCTCGTCATTTTTTATTAAGCTTGCATGGTTGGCCTAAGTAATGGTTAAAGCGGGGCCACTGACGGTACTTTCAGCCTATACATTTCAGTAAGCGTTGAAGCATATGACACCACGGGTGTCTTCAAATCACATTTATGACAATGTTGAAGAATTATTGTGATGTGTTCACAGTATTGTGCAGGCGCATTTTTATTTTTTTATGTGGAAGTATCGGAACTTTTCCCGAACTACAGAGAGCTCTGCAGTCGACTCAAAATGGCGACCGTTGGAAGAAATCCATCTGTAATCAGCTTCAGTGCAATGAAAAGTTTTTGTGATTGCAGAATTGAATAGGTCTGTTTCATAAAGGTGAGCGCTTGCATCTAGCTAAGCACTGTGTACTAGCTGATGTAAAACAAAGAACCGATGATAAACTGATTTTCCCTGTGCCTGAAAACGTCTCCAGTGCGAGAGAAACCACGCCCGATCGTCGACCGCTTCCAGGGCTTTTTTAATGATATCAGCATAGCTAGATCTCAGCCTCCCCTAGGTGTAAGGAAAGTCAGAAAAATACGAGCGTATCTCAAGTTTAATGCTGTACTCTAACTGGCGAGTAACGATTTACGAATGATTACATGATGATGAAAGCTAAAAACGTTTGCGGTGGTTTCGTTTTCGACAAAAGCCTGCTTGTATTTCAGTTCATAAATCCAAGCCTCAGTACCGTATACATGTGATCATTACTTCAGTCCAACAATCAACGTATATAAATTCGTTAGGGCCCTGCAGTAGACTTCTGCAGAAAACATCTTAGCGCGCAAATGCTGTGTTTGCGGTAATGTGTTTGTTTCTTGTTTTGCAGTATCGCTCGAAAGCAAGTACAGGCCATGCAATCCAGAACCTGTATCAAATTTTTATTTAGTTGCTCTGCAGAGGAACGTTCGAGGGCTTCGAACGTCTAAACTTTGCAACGGATACTCGGTATGCGTCGTCTGAGGCACGACGCCACGAGTGTATTAGTCTCTATTGCACTGCCGGTAATCCGATTTCTGCGTATTAGACGAGCCAATTACAATTTATCGATTAGGTCTATTGTATAGTCTTACCCTTGACCTGCGAGTTAACCTAACGTGTTTGACCATTCTTTTTTTTGTTTCTTGCCCATCCCCTCCGACTTTCAACAAGGTTGACGACTGGGCGAGTTGGTAATTGTTCATCTTAAACCAGCCAAAATATACGACGCATAGTCTCGTCGACCCAGCTTCGTCCTATCTGCTTTTCTTCTCTGTGTCGTGTCTTTTGGGTAGTTTAGGATGGACTTCCGAGTCTCTCAAAATGAGCTCATCTCTCGGCGATCCGCACTCTCCAGTTCGATATTTTAATTGTGCATCATGGAAACACGAATGCTTAAAATAAGCAGGCAGCAGTGCGGACGTTTAAAACTCAGCGAGCAAATAAAATGACCGTGCTCTAATTGCACCCTGGCCTAAGAGGAGATACGAGGTAAAGGTGCAAGTGTTGTGGTTGCATCGCGGACGCGATAAACCTGCCAGCCGTGGATGTATCATCATCATCATCATCATCATCATCAGCCTGATTATACCCACTGCAGGGCGAAGGCCTCTCCCATATTTCACCACTTAACCCGGTTCTGTGCTAGCTGCATCCACTTGACCACGGCGAATTTCTTAATCTAATCCGCCCACCTAACTTTCTGCCGCCCGCTGCTACGCTTTCCTTTCCTTGGAATCCAGTTTGTTACCCTCAGCGACCATCGGTTATCCTCTCTTCGCACTACATGTCCTGCCCATGCCCATTTCTTCTTCTTAATTTCCACTAGAATGTCGGTAACTTGAGTTATTTCTCTGACCCACTCTGCACGCTTTCTATCTCTTAATGTTACCCCTACCATTTTTCGTTCCATAGCCCTCTGGGTTGTCCTCAACTTAGGTAGAACTCTCTTGGTTAGCCTCCACGTTTCAGCGCCATAGGTGAGTACAGGCAAGATGCAACTGTTGTATACTTTCCTCTTGAGCGATACCGGTAGCTGCTAGTCATAATCTGCGAGTGCTTGCCAAATGCGCTCCATCCCAATCTTATTCTTCTTGTTATTTCCTTTTCGTGGTCCGGATCTGCGGTTACTGCCTGTCCTAAGTAGACATATTCGCCTGCTACTTCCAGTAGTTCGCAACCTAATGTAAACTGCTGTTCCTTCCCGAGGCTGTTGAAATTACCTTAGTCTTCTGCATATTGATTTTCAAGCCTACCTTTCTACTTTTTCTGTCTAGGTCATCAATCATTATTTGCAGTTCATCTCTCGAGTTGCTTAGCAAGGCAATGTCATCAGCAAATCGCAGATTACTGAGGTATTATCCATCTACCCTTATCCCTAACTGCTCCCATTCCAAGTCTCTGAATACTTCTTCTAAACAAGCTGTGAATAGTACTGGGGAGATTGTGTCTCCTTGCCTAACACCTTTCTTTATGGGAATTTTGTTGCTTTCTTTATGTAGAACTATGGTTGCTGTGCAGCCATTATATATATCTTCCAGCACTTTCACGTACGGCTCGTCTACCCCCTGATTTCGCAATGCCTGCATCACCGCCGAGGTTTCAACTGAGTCAAATGCTTTTTCGTAATCAATGAATGCTATGTATAAGGGCTGGTTATAATCGGAGCATTTTTTCTATCACCTGATTGATGGTATGGATATGATCGATAGTAGAGTACCGTTTCCGAAACCCTGCTTGATCCTTTGCTTGATTGCAGTCTAAGGTTGTCCTGATTCTATTAGCGATTACCTTAGTAAATACCTTATACGTAACAGACAGTAAGCTGATTGGTCTGTAATTTTTAAGGTCCTTAGAGTCCCTTTCTTGTGAATGAGGAGAATGTTTGCATTCTTCCATGCTTCCGGTACCGTCGATGACACCAGGCACTGCGTATACAGGGTGGCCAGTTTTTCTAGCACGATATCCCCCCCCCCCCCCCCCCGTCCTTCAGCAAATCTGTAGTTATCTGATCCTCTCCAGCTGATTTCCCCCTTTTCATAATTTCTAGTGATTTCTTGACCTCGTCCTTCGTCACTGGTGGAACGTCTGACTGCTTTTCCCTACCGCCAATCTCATTACGGTCCTGAATACTCTGGCTACTGTAGAGATCTGTATAGAACTCCTCGGCTACTTTGACTATCTTGTCCATATTAGTGATGACGTTGCCCGCCTTGTCCATTATCGCATACATCTGGTTTTTGCCTATGCCCAATTTCTTCTTTACCGCTTTAAGGCTTCTCCCGTTCTTTACAGCATGCTCAATTTTCTCCATGTTATACTTCCTTATATCGGCCACCTTGCGCTTATTGATTAGCTTTGATATCTCGGCCAATTCGATCTGGTCTGTTGGATTGGAAGCGTTCATACTCTGGCGTTTCTTAATCAAATCTTTCGTCTCCTTAGACAGCTTACCGGTATCCTCTCTAACTATCCTACCGCCTACTTCTACCGCGCACTCAGTAATGATATCTCTGAAATTATTGTTCCTTGCCTCTAGGGTAATGTCGCCATCCTCAGTTAGAGCTGAATGCCTATTCTGTAGCGAGATCCTGAGCTCTTCTGCCCTCCCCCTCACCGCTAATTCGTTGATGGGTTTCTTTCTTACTAATCTATTGCGTTCCTTCTTCAGATTTAGGCTAATTCGGGACCTCACCATCCTGTGGTCACTACATCGAACTTTCCCGATTACCTCTACATCCTGCACAATGGAGGGGGTTGAACACATTATGAAGTCGATTTCATTTTTAGTCTCTCCGTTAGGACTTTTCCATGTCCATTTCCGGTTCTTCCGTTTGCTGAAGAAGGTATTCATGATTCGTAAGTTATTGCGCTCTGCAAACTCAACTAGTAACTCCCTCCTGCTATTCCTAGAGCCAATGCCATAGTCACCTACTGCCTTGTCTCCTGCCTGTTTTTTCCCTACCTTGGCATTGAAGTCACCCATTAGTACAGTATACTGCGTCTTTACTTTTCGGATTGCCGATTCTACATCTTCATAGAAGCTTTCAACTGTCTGGTCATCATAACTACATGTAGGTGCATAGGCCTGTACAACCTTTAGTTTATACCGCTTATTAGGCCTAATTACGATGCCTGGTAAACAGTACATGCCCATCCTTCAGTACAGTATATGCCTCATTCGGCCTCCTAACCTCACTAAGCCCTATGACATCCCATTTCATGCTCTCTAGTTCCTCTAACAGCACTGCTAAACTAGCTTCACTAGCTAGAGTTCTAGCATTAAACGTTGCCAGGGTCAGTTTCCAATGGCGGCCTGTCCAGCGGAGCCAGGCTTTCTTAGCACCCCCTGCTGCGTCACAGGTCTGACCGCCGCCGTGATCAGTTGTTCCGCAGCCGCTGGTGACTGAGGGCCGGGGTTTTATGGAGCTTATCATAGGAGGTTGTGGCCAATTACTGCACCAGGGTGGCCAACTCCTGTTCTGGTGAGGGAGTGTGTTGCCGGAGGTGTTCACCGGCGTCAGGTCGCACCCCAAACCTGTATATGCAATTCCATCGACACGCGGATTTTTTTTTTTTTTTTGTCATCCGGTGGAGAATTGCGCGGCACCGGGATTTGAACCCCGGTCTTCTTGCATGCGAGGCGGATGTTCTACCGCTACGCCACAGCTGCACCGTGGTTGTATAGTAAGAAACAAAGCTAAAATAGGTCCGAGTCCTTAGGGGGGAAGGAGGAGAACCCCCCTCCCCCCTTTCACAAAAAAAAACGTCAGTAAACGGCCAACGATATTGTCGCCTGCATTTTTGCCCAAACGAAGTTTGTGCAACCGATATTGACTTCTTATTGGGTTTCTGCCACCCGGAAAGCAATCGAATGGTGTCAGTAATGAATAGCTGTCTTCGGCAGGTAAGAGGCAGTAGACGATGATCAGATGATGGCCAAAAGGAGAATTATATTTACAGAAGAAAAATAGTATACATTGGCAAACTGTAAGTTACAGTAACAAGAGTCACACAGACAACTGCCACTTAAAACAAAATAGACTCTCACACAGAGAAGTCACTCTACAAGCCCTTACTTTTATATCGAGCATTTCGGTTAAAGCCTAGGGACTGTAAATACGTGCTAAGCACGGAGCCTCAATCTTGACTGCCAAACATGGTCCGAGGACCGCTTTTTGATCACAAACATCAACAAAGACCCGAGGGCGGTCCCCTTAGGTGATCCGGCCCGAAAATAAAGCAGCCAATCAAATTATTGAAAAACATGCCACAACCCCCGTGGGTTGGGAATAATCTTGGACCCAGGTCCTTAATTACGCCAAATAAAAATACAACATTCAAAACACACACTCTCTCCACTCGCCGGTCCCCAAACCCTCTCACGAGGCGCCTGTCTTTCCCTCCCCTCCTCAGCGTGTTTGCGACGCGACCTTGCAGCTGACGCTTTTGTGAAAGAAACGCCGCGGGGGATCTGGAGACTAGGCCACCAAGCCGTCCCGTTCGAGGAAAAGGGGGGGGGGGGGGGGGGGCACTGTCCCAGAGCAGTGTACAGTCGCCGTTGCTCGCATCCGATGTCAGCGGGAGGCCGCTGGGCTGATTCCCTACTTGGGAGGGCCAAGGGTCGCGCCTATTGTCGCCTTCTGCAGGACATTTAGTGAGCGCTTGTGGCGGTGCAAAAAGCTTCATTAACGGCGTCTCCCTGCACCCATGCTTGGCGCCACGGCGGGACATCGCTGGACGAGCTGGCCGTAAAGTGGTTCGCAGAAGCGTGCCGCTGTTGTTCCCAGCTGATAAGGATGCGTCTGCCGTCCGCTTCTTGGCGACGCCACGGGGCGAAGGGACGAAACAAACCAAGCCTCCCGCGCGCCCGCGCCCAAGAAGAGGGGAGAAAAGGAGAAAAAAACAACAGCTCTCGCTCCTTGGCCTCGGCGCGTGGGGGGTTCGACCGCCAGCTCGACTCCACGTGCGAGTCGCTTTTCACTGCGGTCTTACAGTATCTTTTCGTTTTTTCATATCATTGACGTATAAAATGCACTCCGCAGGGCTGCTAGACTTTATTTTTACCACGACGCGCTCGGGGAAACAACGGAAAGTGCTTGTTACCCAACGCCAGCAGCACGCAGCCGGCATCTGTCGAACTAGTTCTCCGTCAATAAAATTGCGGCCCGGGCCAGTCTGGAGTCAACGCTTTTGAATAAAAATTAGGCTAACAACATCTGAATACACCGACATGACGTTCGCAGATGAACCACCAAAAAAAAAAAAAAAAAAAAAACAGCGCTGCCAGTCGTTCGCAGGCTAGTTCGCAGCGTCAGCTTCGTGGAACTTGCCAAAATTGTGTGTACTCATTTCATTTTGCAAGCCCTTTGGCGAAGAACGAGCTACATTTCGGAATTCTAGAGCAGATTGCAATCTGCTCAAGTTTCAAGTTCCAATCTTTCATGTTTTCACTGTGTACCTATTGTGATTATTTCTCGTGCCTTTGTATAAGCAAATTTCCCGGGTTTATGTCTTGGTGGAGGTACTGTTATATTTAGCCAGAAGGCGTTCATCCGATTACCACCAGAATGCGAAAATGCATGAACTTCCTGCTTTCCCTAACAGAATTAGCATTTGTTCGGATGTGCGCTGAGGTCCAAAAAATGTGTGTTCCTCTAGAAATATTTCCCGATAGGTCGTCCTAGTTTATCAGCTCAAGACATGCCATCGTCTACTTGGCATCTTGAACAAGACGGTAACCTTGCGCTCCTGGCTGCCTTCGGCCCCAGGAATTGTAAGAATGGAGTGGACATCAATACAGGCATCCAATTCGGCACGGGTGACTGAGCACGCAACCTGTCTGCTGCTCCGGCACAACTAAGACTTGACGTTTCCCTGATCTATCGATACGTCAATTGTTCCTTCTAAGCAGCAGTGGGGTCTCACAACGCACCTAACGCCTTTTTTTTTCCAAGCATCATGGTTTGGGTACCTGTCAACAATCTTAAGACAAATAACGGTCTTTGCATTACCTTTTATTTTAACCCCATTGCTGAAAGTTGCTGCCGCGTACTAATGCGGATGGCACTGTTTCACTACCGTAAGAAGCGAGGTGAAAGGTTGCATTAGGGGATGCCACTTCATAGATACTGGATTCGTTGTAAGCTCACAGATAAATTTAAATTCTCTACAGCTGCCATTTCAGCGTTCATTGATATTTCAACAGCTTTGAACAACCTTTTAGTGAAATGCAATTGACTGTCAGCGGCGTCGAAAGCAACAAAATTATTAGTGGAAATTAGTGGAACACTGCAGGATGTTCCACTTAATTTGTGCAGAGTTATGCTTTGTGCCCGAGATGTATTCTCTTGGCCAATAACCAAAGTTCAGCGTGTATACTAGTATGCAAAATCAAAATTAAGTCGCATAGGGACGACACGATTACTCTGATACATGTGACGCTTGCCCGCAAGACGTCTATATATTATATATATATATATATATATATATATATATATATATATATATATATATATATATATATATATATATATATATATATATCTATATATATATATATATATATATATATATATATATATAATTTTAACATCTTATAGGGACTCTTTCAGACGAACGTGACTTTTTTATAAACAAGACGCGTCACCATAATTATGCAGGCCACGTTCGATGAGTCATCAACAATGTGCGAAAAAGAAACATATATATATGGGGATGAAGGGGATCACTGCCACGACAAGGCAGTGATCCCCTTCATGGATCACTGCCTTGTCGTGGCGGAGGGGCTTGCGAAACTCGATGAAGTCGTGAGCTCTGCTGTGTAGGGCCACCCAAGATAGACAGGTCACGGCAGAGAGTTCTGACAAAATGTGATTCACTGGAGAAGGTAGTGGCAACCCACTCCAGTATTTCCTGCCAAGAAAACCCTATGGCCAGTCACAATACCATTATCGATATGGCGCCGGAAAATGAGCCCCCCAGGTTGGAAGGCGTCCCACATGTTACTGGGGATGAACAAAGGGCGGTTCCTAGTAGCTCCAGGACGAATGAAGCGGCTGGGCTAAAGCCAAAAGGACGCTCAGTTGTGGATGTGTCGGGAAGCGACCGGAAAGTCCGATGTTGCAAGGAGATATATCACATAGCAACATGGAATGTAAGATCTATGACGCAAGGTAAACTGGATATCGTCAAGCGAGAAATGGACAGATTGAACATTGATATCTTGGGTATCAGCGAGCTCAAGTGGACCGGAATGGGAGAATTTAACTCCGGCGACCATTATGTATTTTATTGTGGGCACGAATCCAAGAGAAGGAATGGGGTCGCTCTCATAGTAAACAGAAGAATGAGCAAAGCAGTGCTAGGGCACAACCCCAAAAACGACCGAATGATTTCACTTCGGATCCAAGGTCACCCTTTCAACATAACAGTTATCCAAGTCTATGCACCGACCACTGCTGCTGAAGAAGCTGACATTGAGAGATTTTATGCGGACCTACAATGCCTTTTAGACCGCACCCCATCATCAGACGTCGTTTTTCTCATAGGAGACTGGAATGCTAAGGTCGGGAGTGAAGAAATATCCGGAATTACAGGCAAGTTCGGTCTTGGTGAGCCAAATGAAGCTGGGCAGAGGCTAGTAGACTTCTGTCAAGAAAACAACCTGACCATAGCGAATACTCATTTTCAACAGCACAAGAGGCGCCTGTACACATGGATTTCACCGGACGGTCTGTACAGGAATCAGATCGATTATATTATTTGCCGGCAGAGATGGAGAAGCGCTATACAAGCAGTAAAAACAAGGCCTGGCGCCGATTGTGGCACCGATCATCAGCTTCTTGTTGCCAAAATTAAGCTTCGATTGAGGAAAACGCAGAAAACTAGAAGGCCTTTCAGGTATGATCTGGATCAGATTCCATTAGAATATGCTGTGGAAGTGAGCAATCGATTTCAAGAATTAGATCTAGAAGACAAAGAGCCCGAAGAGATGTGGACTGATGTTCGTGATATAATACAAGAAGTTGCTACTAAGGTAGTTCCAAAGCAAAAGAAATGCAAAAAAGCAAACTGGTTATCTGAAGAGGCTTTGCAAATAGCTGAGGAAAGGAGGATGGCAAAAGGTATGGGGGAAAGAGAAAGATACAAGGTTCTCAATGCGGATTTTCAGAAAATAGCAAGGAGAGATAAGAATGCCTTCTTGAACATACAGTGTCAAGCAGTTGAGGACAACAGCCAATTAAGGAACACAAGAGCTCTGTATAAGACAATCAAAGATATCAAAGGAAGCTTCTGTGCTAAGCTGGGCGTGATAAAGGACAAACGAGGCAAGGACCTCACTGAAGCCTCAGAGATAAAGAAGAGGTGGCAGGAATACACAGAAGAACTGTACAAGAAGGACCCGGATGTGCAAACCCAACATAGGACGGTTGTGATTACTGATCTCGAGCCGGGCATCCTGAAGAGTGAAGTTGAATGGGCCTTAGCCAGCCTTGCTAAGAACAAAGCTAGCGGAATTGATGGTATTCCAGCTGAGTTGCTTCAAAACCTCAACCACGACGCTGTTAACACACTGCATACATTATGTCAAAAGATTTGGACAACCCTGCAGTGGCCACAGGATTGGAGGAGGTCAGTTTACATCCCCATTCCAAAGAAAGGCAGTGCCAAAGATTGTTCCAACTACCGCACGATCGCGCTTATTTCGCATGCTAGCAAGGTGATGTTAAAAATCCTGCAAGGTAGGCTGCAGCAGTATATGGATCGGGAGCTTCCGGACGTGCAAGCTGGGTTTCGCAAGGGCAGAGGAACTAGAGACCAAATTGCCAACCTTCGCTGGATCATGGAAAAAGCAAGAGAGTTCCAGAAACCCATTTACTTCTGCTTTATTGATTATGCGAAAGCGTTTGACTGCGTAGATCACAGCAGATTGTGGCAAGCTCTCCAAGAGATGGGAGTTCCAATTCACCTCATCTGTCTCCTCAGGAACCTTTATGAAGGGCAAGAGGCCACAGTCAGAACTGGGCATGGTCTTACTGATTGGTTTCCGATTGAGAAAGGAGTGAGGCAAGGCTGAATACTGTCGCCCTGCCTATTTAACCTATATGCAGAGTGCATCATGAGAAAGGCCGGTCTGGACGAGTCTTCAGCTGGAGTGAAGATCGCTGGAAAACGCATCAACAACCTTAGATATGCGGATGATACCACTTTAATGGCAGAAAGTGAATTGGATCTCAAGAGACTTCTGATGCGCGTACAAGAAGAGTGTGAGAAGTTTGGGCTTAAACTGAACATTAAAAAGACGAAGATCATGGCGTCTTGCCCTATCAAGTCCTGGAGCATCAATGGACAAGAAGTGGAAGCTGTGACAGATTTTCTGTTCTTGGGCGCCAAGATTACCTCGGAAGGAGACTGCAGCCATGAAATTAGGAGACGCCTGCTTCTGGGAAAGAGAGCAATGGTTAGCCTTGACCGCCTAGTAAAGAGCAGAGACATTAGTCTGCCAACCAAGATCCGTATAACCCGTGCTATGGTCTTTCCAGTTGTGATGTATGGATGCGAGAGTTGGACTGTGAAAAAGGCTGACCGCCGAAGAATTGACGCGTTTGAATTGTGGTGCTGGCGAAGACTCTTAAGAGTTCCTTGGACTGCCAGAAGATCAAATCAGTCGATATTGTCGACCATAAACCCTGACTGCTCATTGGAGGGTCAAATTCTAAAGTTAAAGCTCAGCTACTTTGGTCATCTGATGAGAAGAGAGGAGTCGCTGGAGAAAGATTTGATGTTGGGAAAGGTTGAGGGTCGCCGGAGAAGGGGTAGGCAGCGATCGCGATGGTTAGATGGCATTCTCGAGGCATTGCAGATGAAGCTATGTGATGTTAAGAAGATAGTGAGAGACCGGAAAGCGTGGCGTGACATGGTCCATAGGGTCACGAAGAGTCGGACACGACTGAATGCCTGAACTGAACTGATATATATATATATATATATATATATATATATATATATATATATATATATATATATATATATGTGTTTCTTTTTCTCACATTGTTGATGACTCATCGAACGTGGCCTGCATAAATATGGTGACGCGTCTTGTTTATAAAAAAGTCATGTTCGTCTGAAAGAGTCCCTATAAGATGTTAAAATACCAAAAAATAATGCACAGGCACACGAACTACGCTGTTTGCAATTAGATAACAGGCATCAACATCGGTTTTGAAGCCAATCCTAGAGGCTATGCAGCACCACTATTCACATCGGCAAACTGTTATTTTCGATGAAGACTTATGGGGCTTTATTGCCGTAGAAAATACGTTTTCTCGATGTTTCATGGCGGAACACAGTGCCGCTCTAAACATGAGAAGAGTTTAACGCTGCTGAATTGAATATGGAGCGAAAGCATTAGCTGCTGGTGACCGAGCGTTCTTCTTCTTCATCTTTTTCGTCTTCTTCTCGGCTGTTCAAGGTCATTCGTGACTGCGGCCACGGACTACGCGACGGGCCGAAACTTGGCGTAGTATTGCTTTCGCAATAAAAACACCACTTGTATCATACAAGGTAGTTACCTTGTATGATACAAGGTAACTACCTTGTATCAAGCAACATAAATCTATGCATATCAGCCTGGAGTTCAAGCGCACTGCGTACACTTGTGAACTGTAGAAAACGCACCTGTAAAACCCATCATTTGCACGCTCGCCGCAGAGCAAATCCATCCTGCGGTAGCGCAGCGAAATTGGACGCTAGATAAACATTCACGCAGTTTTCCGCCGTTACGGGTGGCTTCCAGGCCTGCTTACACGTGCGTGCCTTCGTGCTTAACCCGGAAACAAGTGCGCAGAAACGAGCCTTTCGCGCGAAGGGCAATATTGGCTGCAGCTTCCTGTATGCTTATTGCGGTGTATGTTATTTGTTTTCCTATTTTGAGTGCATAAACAGCCGAACAATCAAGTTCCGGTTGAGGGGAAATTCGTTTTCCTGGCATTCAGTTTCCACGCAGCAGGAAATGTGAACCCTTCTTGTTTGCTAGCAAGGTGAGTTTGCTTATGGGTACGCGTGAAATGCGGGTAATTCTATCGGCACGCGCGGGTCCAAGAATTAAGGACCCGAAGAGTGCCGTAAACAGAACATCTTGCCGCTGTGCTCGCTCAATAAATTTTGATGCACACGTCTAGCCATCTTTTTTCTTCGCTGCCACTTATTTGCGCGGACCGCATTGTTCATGAAGCGCATATTTTGAAACTGCATGAGTTAACAGAGATCGGAGCTCTGCAGGAGCAGAAAAGGGGGAAAGGTGAAGCTCTTCGTTTCGGCAGTGGTAGTACAACATGATGACCTAGTGCGTTTCTGTGTGGTGGGACAAAGGCGATTTTACTGCATAACATAACATAACAAGCATAACATTACTGCACCGAGATTCGTACATAACAACCTCTTTTGCTCAAATGACAATGACCAAAAGGTTTCTGTCCTTCCTTATTGATTTATTCCTCTATATGTGATGGAAGAATTACTTTCATCAGCACATCAAACTAATGAACCTAAGTATTCATTGAGCCTCTTCTTTCAAACACACGCTAACCTTCGTGTTTGCTGCTGGTAGCTGCATTGTTAAGTTTTAAATTGTATAAGAAAGCATTATTTCTTTCAATAACAAGCAGCTCTGTTAGTGCTGACCAGAATCGTTGCACATAAAACAGGCAGTTGTTTTCTCATTGGTGAAGAACACAAAATGTTGGTTCAAAAACTTTGGTTTTCATAACAAATTTGAGAAAATCATAGGAAATTCATTTCGAGAAGTTGTCTTCCGCGGATCTCGCTACGACACAAACATAGCTATCAAATATTTGAAAACAACGCTTTCCCTTACATTCAGAGGGGTCAAATATTTATTCTTGTATGCGTTACCAGTGCCTTGTACTTAAAATAAATGACCAACAAATTGAGCGACAATATCTCCTAAACCGTAAATTAGACTTTCAGTTGATCCCGCTTCCTTTTATGTATTGAAATTGGTTACAGAAAGGTGGAGGACATACCCTGCAACGCGAACACTCGATTTTATAATGACTCACAGCTCGTCTTGCAGGAATATGTTGGAAGCACTGCTGATGGAGTCTACTTTTGCGAAAAGCACGCCGCATACATGGGGCCAGCAGCAGCTTCAAACAGGCGATGTTCACCCCTCGTCACGACGCATGGCAGGCGCCTGTATGAAATTGCTCAACATTTGTCTGAATACACGTGTCTCCATCGCTGCACCGAATTTTCACCACCAAAATCAGCAGGGCCGCCCTGATGAAAGAGCTTTCTTAGTGCAGTATATCTGAATACATTTTCGCAGCCAGGTCATCAAATGGGAGGCGAGATCAAGGCACTGACTCAATGACTAGCTGATCTTTTACCCTTTAGTAAACTCTAAAGAAAGTTTCAAATAAATCAATGCTGGAACGATGCATATTTGCCTTCCTCGTGAAGTTTTGCAAAAAAAAAAAAAAAAAAAAGATCTGGATTTCGGCCTAAGCTTCATATTCCTGTTAAAATATATCTTGATGATGATTTACCGTAAGCTGTGTAGCAACCACTAAAAATTGTGCGCAACACTCCAATGACATCATTTCTTTCTAGATCTAGGGGCTCTGTCTTAAAGCAATTCTTGCCCATGGTGTCTGAAATCAGGAGAACTAAAAGTTTGGCGCGTTGATGATGGTTTAGCGTAATGAACAGCGCAAGAGGACTACGACCAGGGGAGAAGCAGGCACATGAAGAGCTTGCTACCAATTAGGTTTTTATTCCGAAATAAATTGAGCTGTAAATTGAACTGGGTAGTGTAACTCCAAATTTTAATGCGATCTTCCGGACTACCTTGCGTACTGCCACTTTATGCGGCTCGAGTACCAAAAAAAAAAAAAAAAATAGAGAAATTATTAGCCCTTTTACGCAAACATACCTCTCTTCTATATTTGTAAAGCGTATATCTTAGCCTCTTTGTAATGGATTACTTCAATAAATGCATGCTTAATTACAATAATTTCTTTTATTTGCTTGTGGATAAGGTTTGTTGTTAAGTAGAGTATGTGTAATGATGATTTCATCACGCTTAGCCATTAGGCATGCATGATTATTTTCTCAGTAGGTAGGACTGTTTATTTCTAGGCAGCACTGTCTCCCAAATCTAGCACATTAGCCCTAAAAAGAATAAATAGAGCTCACGGTGTCAACCGCCACTTGTTTTTTTCAGGCACATGAAGCACGCAGAAAAGTGCTATTTTACTGGTGCTTTTAAGCAGCGCTGTACTAAACGTAAGCACGCATAATTACATATAGTGAAACACGCGACTATTATCATCTTCAGGGCAGTTTCCGAAGGGAGCAAGTAGCATCATCTCTATATTGAACGGCCTCGCGCGGCGCAATCGTGCACTGAAAATGTGAAAACGCAGCCCACACATCGCAAGCGCGAAGTTTTTATCAGCCAAAGTGCGTGATTGAGGGTGCAAAGTGACGTCAGCTTCCGTACCCTCGAAGCTGACGAGCGCCGGGAAACGCCCGCGAACGCAACGCCCTCGTGCGGTTACTTTTCGCAAAGACGATGCATTCCCTAACAAAGTTCAAGTCTATGAGTGAATTTAAGCTAGCAGGACGCATTTTCTTTTTCTGCTTTACAGTATCATGTTGCTTAATTGAAATTTCGTACTTGATCACGAGCTTAGGCAGCTATTTCGTGTTTTTTGATAGTTTTTTTTTTTTTTTTATTGAAGCTGCAGTGGAGTCGAGAAAGCCGACACGGCGCGATCGATAGCCTGCTCGAAGGCTGGGTCAGGATGAAAGTGTTGCAACACCTCATCGTGAAGCACTCCAAGAGCTCAAAAGTTCGCGCAGGCGCACACATCATGCGTAAGTAGAGCATCGCTTCAGAGGACGTCTCTGCGTACAAATGACTAACTTCACGCCGGACTAGCGGTGAGCTGGAATATATCTCTAAAATAGAAGCGGGCCCTAGCAGTACGTGCGTTATTCGAGTTTCCTCTGTGCAAAATACATGGGCTGCACTGAAGTGGCCACGTACCACCTCCGCTATGGTCAGTGAGAACTTCGTATGCTTCCCCGCACCGGCACTTCGTGCACTTTTGTATGCAGCCCAGTGTTTCTCACAGCTACTACGGGCCGCATATATCCGCGAGCCCTTCTTGCGTTTAGGTCTGCACGAGGCCTTCTTTCCCGAATTTCGCGCAATGGAGTTTTCATGTGTTCTTCAAATGCTAATACCAAAGTTTTTCCCCAGTACCCCATATTTGCGCAGTAATACGAAATACCTCGGAAAGGGATGTGGGAGCGCACGTCAAGAACCCTCCCCGCGGCCATTTTTTACACGCTCCCACCTTCGTGCGTTCGCAAACTTAACATGGGTGCCACAAGGCAACGCTGAGACAGAAAGGCCCTTCCCTATAAGGCGCAGCTACAAAATAAGGAGACAGTGAAGGTAGCATTAAAGAACACGCCAACTTCAGAAATGTAGTACGCGTAGCAGAGTTTTCTGAGTGCAGTATTGCACACACATACACAAACAAAAAAAGGAAGTGGTTTGAAGGGAACAAATAGGCGAAGCACAAAGTAGTAAAAGTTGCGCACAACAAAATAGCGGATTGCGGGGCGGATTGCGAAGAAGCTCTCCGAAAGCCATTCGCAAATTCCTGCCCTCTTGCTCTTCCTGCGCATAAACCAATGCAAAAAGCGCTGTCTCTTCGCCTGCATAGTGCCTCCCCGCCATCTGCTAGAAGTAGTGGCCAGAATGCGTGAGCGGGATGTTTAGGCCTCCGGTAAAAAAAGAAAAAAAAAAGAAAAAGGGCAGCGCCAAAAGATGAGGGTGAACGTCTAAGGGTGAGCGAAGTGCTAGGCTTAGTGCCCGCTGAGGTGGAAATGGGGCTTGATTCCGAAGAGTCGCGCATATGCCGAGCGCCTAAGATGGCAGCGTAAAGGCACCTCTTCGAACCGTCCAGGTTGGGCGGAGTGGTCGACACATGCCACCTCATAGTGGAGTGCTTTTACTCGAATACACACACTATGAATTCACTTCATCGACTCAGTGTCCCACATTGAAACGTCAAGAGGCCAGCTTAACATAAACACAGTAAAATAATTATCCCTATCGTACGTCATGATTTCAGCGCTGGCTGCGCCGCCTGTCGTTGATTTTGCGAAGTAGCAACAGAGCTGCTCCCGCTTGCTTGCTGCTTACCGCTGGCTTGTCTCTCACGCCTGGTGGACTTTTGCTCAAAAGTTTCCTATAAAATCTTGGAACAATTGTACCTGCCGCTATAGACAAGCTTTAAATAATCTCGGGATAAACGGATCAGCGCGCTATTAATACGAGGTGCAGATTTAGCCTTTCAAAACCCAGTTTTCATTTCTGCGGAAACAAGGCCCGCTTTTAGTACATCTTGCAAACTGAAAATCTGGACAAACGAACGTTTGTTACGCTACACGTGTTACTCTAAACTTGAATTTAGCAGGCAAAATAAGACTGCTTGCCGCACATGCTAACATTTTCTCGTAAGCATGGGCTATGAATAAGGAATTTATTACAAGCTCGTTGAACGTTACTACCACTTCTCATAAAAAGGAAAGTTCGAAAAAAAGTCCATCAATAATCCTTATGAAGCGATAATTTAGCCTATAGTACCAGCTGTTCGTCCTCCAAGTTCGTCAAAGGCCAGGAGGAACTACTAATGACGCTTACATGTTTCTACCCGCAAGACACGCTCTAGCAAAACAGAAATGCTCGTAGCGCTTTTTATAGGGTTTGTTACTGACTTGCTAAATCGCAATTTTTTTCATTGCTTCTGGCTTCAGCCTTTCATTCGAAACAAATTTGTGCAGACTTCCGTGGGACGCAAATTTGGGGTTTCTGCTTTACTTCCAGACCATTCCAAGCATTCTAGTGGTGCTCAAAAACAAGTTTTGTCTTGTAATTTTGTCGTGGGCAAAAAGTGCATGTAAGAAATTAAAGGTACAGCGCACGCGAACTATAGAACACTCGACCGGTATTTGACGTCGGCGAGCTGTCCCGTCCTTGCCGGTCGCGATGCGCGCGCATCAAGACCGGCCATTTCCCGTCGAAACGAGTTCTAGCTGCCTCCGAGTGGCGGCGCCACCTTTTATAAATTTTCGAATATTTTAAAGGGTCATTTATTACTATGCGATGTTTGCGATATGGCGTCTAGTAGCAAATTAAGCAATCAAATGAAAGTAAACGTTAGCTCGCGAAGTGTTGGACAGGGAGACCTCAAACATGTTTAGCTCCGGTGCCACATCGCAATGCTTTAAAAGCGAGCATGTTTCACCCTGTTTTTGCTGTAGTCGTCAATACAGCGCGGATGGCGACCATTATTCTCCCAATCATTAATGATGCATTTACTCTGCTCAAATGGCGGAGTATGGTGGTGCTATTGAATAGAATTTGTTTATCGTAAGTTCAAGGCGCGAGAACACACACGAAACCAGAAAGGTAACCTTTCTTGTTCCGTGTATATTTTCGCGCCTTGAGCTTACGATAAACTCTCACCAACTAGCCCAACAAAACGTTTTTTTCAAGAATATAATTTGGTTTTACTTACAGTGTTTAACGTCCCAAAGCAACTCAGGCTATCAGAGACGCCATAGTGGAGGACTCAGGAAATTTCGACCACCTGGGGTTCTTTAACGTGCACTGACATCCCTAAACACAGGCGCCTTGCTTTTCGCCTTCATCGGAAAACGGCCGCCGCGGCTGGTATTCGGTCTCGCAACCTTGAGAACAGCAGTCGAGCTCCCTAACCACTGCACTACCACGGCGGGACGCTACATATTATAACTTCATTGAGCAAGCGAATAATGTCTGAAAAGTCTTGTTATTTGTGCCTTAAGATGCAGTTTCTCCAATTGCTTCGCCATTTAATGAAAATGCTTTCGGATGATACCCGGAGTACGGCGTATAGAAATGTCTAGCCAATGCTTTTCGGTGCACGGCTGCTGGGTGAGACGACAGATAAACATTAGCCATTGAGTAGATGCGTTAGGGCGTCAAAGTGCAAACAGCATGCATTCGCTGTTGGAAAGGACGAAAAATAAGTAACTAGAATTAAGTGTACTTCGCGCAAGTTGTTGCTCTTGCTGCAAGTAGTTCGCACCAGCGCGCACTAGACTTGTCGTACTGCGGCGACTCCGAAAATGCAAACACCCTTAAAGACCACGCTCACGGCGTACAGAAAGCGTTCCGCTGCAAAGGCTCCACTACAGCATACCTTCAAAGCATTTCATCTGCACCGAAGCCTCACAACCCATTATTTATTTATTTATTTATTTATTTATTTATTTATTTATTTATTTATTTATTTATTTATTTATTTAGTTAGTTAGTTAGTTAGTTAGTTAGTTAGTTAGTTAGTTAGTTAGTTAGTTAGTTAGTTAGTTAGTTAGTTAGTTAGTTAGTTAGTTAGTTAGTTAGTTAGTTAGTTAGTTAGTTAGTTAGTTAGTTAGTTAGTTAGTTAGTTAGTTAGTTAGTTAGTTAGTTAGTTAGTTAGTTAGTTAGTTAGTTAGTTAGTTAGTTAGTTAGTTAGTTAGTTAGTTAGTTAGTTAGTTAGTTAGTTAGTTAGTTAGTTAGTTAGTTAGTTAGTTAGTTAGTTAGTTAGTTAGTTAGTTAGTTAGTTAGTTAGTTAGTTAGTTAGTTAGTTAGTTAGTTAGTTAGTTAGTTAGTTAGTTAGTTAGTTAGTTAGTTAGTTAGTTAGTTAGTTAGTTAGTTACATAGGTTCTTACGTAAGGGGGGAGGGGGAGCCAATTAGGCAAACTTAGTTACAACAAGCACGTAAATAAACATCGCACATCCCTAATAATAATTAGCATTATATCGTTTGTAGCAGGTCGGTGGGCACCGGCCACAGCCACATCCCCAAAGCACGACGCACGAAGGTGCGTTGACTGCGAAGCTCGGACTGTCGGTTTTCCAGGTTTCCCTCGGACTGCCTTACCTAAGCACATATCTCATTACTACTTCAATTTCAGAATGTTCCCACATAATCTCCTTTATTTTTATTTTCATTGCGCAGTTTTATCCTTTCCCTACTTTCATTACACTTTTTTTCCCTGATCTGAATTCATCATTAAGGCTCTTTGATGGCGTGGTTAATTAAAGCTTCTGTAAACAATCGCCACCGTCGTGGCTGCGGTCAAACTTGAGCTGAGTTGATATACAGGGGTAAAGGGAGAAACTTCACTGCCCTCAACTAAAAGTAGTATATTGACATTGGGTGTATAGCACCATGCCATAGCGTTCAGCTTCTTCTATGTTTTTGTCGCAGCCCAGATCTTTTTTGCCGGATCGGAGGTATGCAATGAGGCTCCTGTCTGGTGTGGATTCGAGAGCTTCAAGCCCAGATAAGGGAGCTCCCAAGTTCAGGCACAAAATATTTGTTATAGATCGATGCGTCAGCCATATAGCTTACAAGATGGGGAGTGGACCCGAAGGAATAACGAGCAAGCTATTCTATAACCCTTGAATTTTATTGAAAAATGGTAAATAAATTTATTTAATTTGATCTTATATCCTCGGGACGGAAAACGACTTCGTTTGGAGTTACTTTCTAGCTGCCTTTTAAAGCGAAATGCTAATATCTCGCGCGAACTACAATGACTTGTTCGTTTAACATGCCGAACTGTTCTAAATTTATCCAGAGGTCTCCACTGCGGTGTCTGTCTTGGCTCATAGGCAGCTTTACAACTTCAAACCCATCATACAGTATTCCATAACAAATAGTCGTCACCAGGTTTAAACTCCATTTGATTTGCACCGTTTCTGATGGTCAGGTGGCGCACACCCAGCCAGGCAGGCAATCTTGTCCAAAAGTTTAGTTTTCAACGTTATGAGGAGTACTCTCTAAAATAGTAAAGATGAAAGCCAATTGTGCACTTGTTACTGTAGTTCCGAAAAAAAAAAACAATGAACGCAATGTGACACCCAGAGCGATCGGCCAATATGACGTGAATGATCAGAGCAAACGGTTCTCGCTGCTGTTAAAGCCTGAATTTACGCACTGCTTTAGGAAGTCTAAAGGAGAGTTGTCGCATGCAGGCTCCTTTCCCGCTGAGCGTCAGGAAGTTTAGCAGGGCTCACTATACTCGATCCCATCCCTTGGGATGGGCTGATGATCAGGTCGTAGAGACAGGAAAACGAAACAAATATAGTTAAAAAAATCTTAAGACGGGCGGCAAGAGGTACTGCCACAAACGAAAAAAAAAAAGTAAGCGGTTAAAGAAAGCAAAATGTTCGCGTTCTTGTAGAAGTCCTCAAAACAAAAAGAGGGACCGATATCAAAACCAAGCGTGAGTGATACAGGAAATCGGAAACTCAAGACAAGAGCTCCGGGGCAGAAAGTCTGAGAAGCGGACCATCGAAGATGGCCCGGAAGCTACGAAGGAAGACGGTGCGCTACATTTACTCGACGGCGGAAAGAAACACGCAGAAAAGGGCAAAGGAAGGTTGGCCATACAGGCAACGCAAGCAGCAGCCAGACGGCCCTCCACTCTGAAATGAAACGCTTTTGAAAAGAAGGATAATAAAGTGTGACATAAGAGATATTCTACCACACTGTATACTAATTGAATACTATTATTACAGTCCTTCGTTTTGACCATTACTTCTCGCTGAAGTGTCGTTAAAATAATAAATAGAAATCATAGGCCTCTGAGAACATCCTTCGGAGCCATGAAAGGGTCGTCAGGCCAGTCTCCAAAGATTGCAAAAGCTAGGCGCTTTTTCGTTGAGCACTATAGGAAGTTTTAAATTACGAAGCTATAAAAGAGTTTAGCCGTTGCTTTTTTTTATATGTATCAAATAGACATGGCTATGGTATGCCGGGTAGTGTGGAGTTCCCATTCACCTATCCTGTGCATAGACGCTCGTATCGCATATAGGTACAGAGAAGGCGCGTAAAAACATCATGGCGCATTGAAAAAAAAAAAAAACGCTTTCGATAAAGGGGTCGATACCAAGCATACACATAGGGAAACAAATTCGCGGCGATATTAAAATCCGCGACACACTTCTTTTTTTTTTTCATTAAAATATTGCAGAAACAAGCGCATGCTTTAGCTTCCAGAGGTCTCATTCAACACCCTACAGCAAGGTTTTCATCCAAGTCTATTATTTGCGTTTTTTGTTGTTGTTGTTGTTGTTTTTTTTTTTGCGGCATAGTGTGCATTTTAAAAATTCGTTGGTGTAAGCTTCACTTTCCTGCACACCAAGACTATACCTATATAGTTCTTGTTGCATGTACTTATACTGTAACGTCGACACACACCACCCACCAGTCATTCTCCAGCCATGTCGCCCGCCAACTAGCACAGGCGTGCTCGTTATGTTTCGCTAGCAGCGTCGACCACGCCGACGCAGACGTCGGATTTTCTACAGAACGGTGCTCTTAAATCTGTCGCGTTGAAATGCCAGCACGCATGGCTCCGGCAGCAACATACATATTATATGAATGTCATCGAGCGGCATAGAGCAAATATATATTTAGAATTTTTTTACGAAGATTCAATTAGGCGAACACGAGCAAAACTGTTTGACCACTTTTTAATCTAACCGAAAGGACGTGCCTTTACCTGAGGCTTCCGCAAATGTTCATGATTAGGTACGGGGAGCTCACTGTGCTTCACGCTTGGTAATTATACACATCGGAGAAATTAGTGGCATGGTATGGTATGGTATGGTATGGTATGGTATGGTATGGTATGGTATGGTATGGTATGGTATGGTATGGTATGGTTACGGTATAATATGGGTACGGTATGGTATGGGTACGGTATTGTATGGTATGGTATGGGTACGGTTTGGTGTGGTATGGTATGGTATGGTATGGTATGGTATGGTATGGTATGGTATGGTATGGTATGGTATGGTTACGGTATGGTATGGGTACGGTATGGAATGGTATAGTATGGTATGGTATGGTATGGCATGGGTACGGTATGGGTACGGTTTGGTATGGTATGGTATGATATGGTATGGTATGGCATGGTATGGTATGGTATGGTATGGGTACGGTTTGGTATGGCATGGTATGGTATGGTATGGTATGGTATGGTATGGTATGGTATGGTATGGTATGGTATGGTATGGTATGGTATGGTATGGTATGGTATGGTATGCATGGGCACGGTATGGTATGGTATGGTATGGTATGGTATGGTATGGTATGGTATGGTATGGTATGGTATGGTATGGTATGGTATGGTATGATATGATATGGTATGGTATGGTATGGTACGATAAGGTAAGGTATGGTACGGTACGGTATGGTATGGTATGTTTAACGTCTTAAAGCGACGTCGGCTATCAGGGACGCCGTAGTAGATTGCTGAGTTAATTTCGACCGCCTGCGATTCTTCAACGCGCACTGGTATCGCGCATAGGGCGCTTTGCGTTCCGCCTCCATCGAAACGAGGCATCTGCGGACAGGATCGCACCCGCGTCCTCTGAACCAGCAGTCGAGCGCCTACCCCAAGAAATAAGTGCAGCACGGATGTTCTCCCTCTTATATGCGTGATGACTATCAATATATTAGGTTCATGGTCCGTTACCGCAAAAAAAAAAAAAAAAAAAAACATGCTCAGTTTCCCAGTTTCCGCTGCTCGGCCTGCATTTTCTCTTCTTCCCTCTTTTTTGTCTACATTTTGGAATTTGCGAGCAATATTTTTTTGCGCTTGACCTCATTTGTCTATCCATCCTGGCTACTTCCTCCTGCCGCCTTCCGTTTTATGTGTCCTTGACCTTTTTCTAGTCGAAAGGTTCTGCATTTGCATGCTCTTGGATACTTTCCCTGCTATTTATTTCCAGACCTTCGTCTTCTTTTCGATACGCTTCCAGGCTCTCAAAAGTGCACAAGCGCAGTGCCGCAAAATACGGAGATGGAAGGCTGTCGCATCCTTGGCTCGTGCAATCTATAATGCGAAACACTGAAGAAAGCAGGGCTCTACTGCGCAGCTTCATACCGAGCTTAAAGCGCGAAAATATCACAGTTAGAAAGCTAAAAACAACACAGAAACATGATGTCATGAAATATAACAAGGAAGCAAGGTTAGTTATATTGATTATATTCGCCCAGTAAGGCGCATTGATGCTCAAAAACGAAAAGCAACTCGACCACGTATTTTCAGTGCTTGCGTTTCTGCACTGTGCTCTATATAGACATCACTCTGAAATATGCGGATACGAAACTTGCAGCGTCGAAATCAGTCCGATGTGCTTGCAAAACAAGCATGCGTAAATGTGATGCTTAAGTATCTGCTCGTATAGGGAGTATTTAAATGACGTCACAGGCTCCACTTTTTGGTGCAGAGCATCGCTTCTGCAGCCCAAGGCAACGATAAAATAAATAAAAAGGCTGCAGCCTTTCCATGTGTCACACGCACCGCAAAATGGCGGCAACTGCGACGTAGGTGCAACTCCCTATTGCTGGAATGTTTGCCGGGTGAGCTGAGCCAAACACAATACTATTATACGCGTACGGTGGGAGATAAATCGGCGATTGTTTAGTAAATAGCAGACATAAGAAGTCTTGAGCAAATACTTCGGAAAACGTGTTCCGTTGAGACTTTGCAATGTTTGCCCATACGGAAAACCTCCCAAGGACGAAAGATCGTACCCCGGCCGCGGAGGCCGTTTTTCGATAGAGGCAAAAAAATGAGATGCATGTGTACTGTGCGATGTCATTTCACGATAAGAAAAGCCCAGATGGTCGAAATTTTCGGAGCCCTCCACTGCGGCTTCCCTCATAGTCTGAGTCGTTTCGAAACGTTAAACTCTATAAATGAAACGAGACCGAAAGCCTCTGCCACACGACTTTTTCTTTTTTGTTGTTATTGTTGTTGCTGCTGTAATGCGAGAGGCGACCATACTTACATAGCAAGAATAAAACACCATAAAATTGCTTCCACAACGTTAGTGGTTGTGGTATGAGTTTTCTACACCCTATTTCGAAAGTTCCTCGCCATCTTAAAGTTGTGCGCCGCTCGCAGAGGTGCTGATCATGTTCTACGGCTGTCGCCAAGTTCAGTTCTCTTGAAGGCACCGGTTCTCCCAATAAATGGTTTCATTTGCAAAGTATGCAGTTTTTTCTTCGCTGCTCGACTGCCGCAACCATCACGTGGCAACATTATTTTGAAATTAAACGCGAACCATGTAAACGTTTCGATATTGGCATGTGTTTGGGGAACAAGCAATTTTTATTTTATGTCATTCTTTTCTAGCCCAAGGTTTCAGCTGCCCGAAAAAACCTGAATAGTAGAGTTATGATTCAGTCCGGTGAACCCACGACGGTGGCATCACGCCGGATCGAAGGTAGCAGCCAAACAAGAAGCTGCCGCTGTGTTGAACAGAAATTAATTCAAGTAAGCTACATCAAAAATGCACTTACCCTGATATGTTATGCAGTTGCCTTGTGCTAAATGAAGGAGGGAAAGAACTTTTTTTTTATTATCATATATCATGCAGCTAATGTAGATAAGCTGGCACGTGGCATTACTTAGTAATAATTTCTGAATAAATGCTCTTATTTTATAGCCTTCAGCAAAATATATACGCTAATATGTACCACTACTAGGGGTGCTGTAAGCACTTTGTCATGTCCTAACACTGAAGCTGTCAGACACAAATGCAAAAGATGAAAAAATTCTAAAATAGTTATAAATTGAATCCAAGGCCAATTTCTTATTCAAATGCTATGCTTGTGACGGCGTATATTAAACCCATACACTGCACAAATAGTCTAAAAGCAGTTCATGTGGAGCCCGCGACAGCAATATTGCTACTAATGAGGACCCCGGCGCATGCACGCTTCTGCATTTTAAGGTGCATAGAACACTCGGGGTCGTGTTTTGTTTTCTTGCGTGACATTTATTTTAACGTCGCAAATCATAAAGACTAGAGCCCATACGGGAACGAGCTGTATATAAATCAGTCCACTAACAGTCGATGTTTCCGCTAGTACCACGTGTCTTGTTGTACTGCGTGGATTTTATGGCACATATGCGCCTAAGGGCATCTTGTGCCAGACATAAGCACAACGCCACAGACAGTAGAAAGGCATCACTCTTGAGAACAGTAAAAGAGTTTCCATGAGCCGCGTAAATAAAAGGAAAACAGTGACATCCTATTTTAATTTAGCAGACGTCATTTCAGTGTCTAGAAGACTGTTATGATTTCATTTCTTGGTGAATTATGGTTTTCACTTCACAATGTTTGATATAAAGTCGCTGTTTTAAAACTTCCGCGGGTATTTCAGAAAATGCTAAATCGAAGTGCTCTAAGCGCTGCACTTTTTTGTATACCTGTCGGTAGCATAGTTTCTCTGTAATCTGCTCCGTAACATATGTGTAATTCGCGTGCTCAAGTTTATATAAAAACATAAATTTGAAGCTATCTCGCCTGCATGTGCGTACTTGTGTCAACGTGCAGCTGCCCACCGCGTGTATTTAGTTCCCAGTTCGGTGTTCCAACAGCCGAAGAGGACTTCACGCGTATACTAGCGGAAGAGTAACCGTTAATCAAATAAGAATAAGAAGGGTAACCAAATAAGAACGGGTAACCGATGAGAAAATATATTATTTTTAATTCTACGGCTGAAGCATAATACGTTTAATTTGTCTCATCTCGTGTCTGGCTGGGCGGAGGGATGGCCTCGTAGTCCTATCACAAATTCCTGGAGTTACGGTAGACAAATTTATGAGTATGGAACAGCACACCAGGTAAAAGACTATGCATTCGGTTGCACGTAATTTTTTTTTTTAAATAGCACAGTGGGGCAATTTTTATCTGGTAAGCATGGCTAAAATAATTCATCAAATCCTTGCTCTCATCTGGAGCACTATACTACCACTTGATGATGAAGGCAGTGCGACAAGCCGGAAGATAATGAAAGGCTGCGAAAAGATGGTACATTTCACTGAGCCACTTGCGCCCATGGTGAAATGTACAAAATTGTGACGCCGATAGCAACGAACAGGGTGGAGATCATTGAAAAATATGGTTACTGATGCTCTTTGTCACGCTTAGTTCAACGCTGACCAAGAACGCTCGAGATACTGCAGCCCCAAATGGGTGTAAAAGTAGTTGCGAGCGGCGGCAATAAATCAAGGTAAATCAGGCTTCAACGCGCACCACGAACATAATGATGAAGCCACATGGAAGAGACTTCAAGCATGAACGTGCAAAAATTACCGAATTCCTCCCCCCTCTCTTTCTTATGTTAATGGCAGCAAACTCTATGAGGCTGCATTTTGACTATGAACATCTGCCTTTAGTGCATTTTTTCGCTGCCTCTTTTCTTCGCGACGAAGTACTGAAGAAATATCTTTCAACGTCTCGTTACATAGTGACGAACTCCGGTACTGAACACGGCTAACGCGTTATGCAAGCTACAGCTGGCGCAATCCACACGCAAAAAAAAAAAAAAAAAAAAAAGGAGACTTTTTTTTTTATTTTAGTGCCTTGCATTCAGTATCCGTACAGTACCGTCAGCATGAAGTCTGAGAGCACGGCCAAGGGGTGTTAGCAGAGACGGCAGTAGCAGCTCCAAGCACAAAGGCTCTTTGGGCATCTTCTCAGGATATTGAGAAGCTCAAACTACTGGGCCGCAAAGCTCGGCCGAGAAGCAGCGAAGCCCTTGTAAACTAAAAGCCTGGCTAATGGGCTAATTTCCCATACATTGTTTCGTGCACGCCACGCTGCCTGCTTACAAGTAGACGGGATGGGGATATTAAGCCCTTTGTATCAGTTCTCAGCAGATGGGAGCCGCATATACTTATGAAGAGCGTCGTAAAAGCGTGCCGCGGCCTGGGGTCTCCATTGTTCAAACGCTGCTTTAAGCGGAAGCTTCAACTTAAAAGCGTGTGCTTGAAAACAAAGCTCTTCTTAAGACGAGGCTTTATCAAGAGACTAAATAAAGCATTTAGTCTCGTCATATGAGGGTTTCGATGAGAGATACAAAGAGGACAACCTCCTTTACAAGGTTTTCCGTGCTTGTTTTCAAAACACGCCCTCGCTGTTCTAGTCGCGGATGCAGCGAGATCATGCATGCGTTTGCAGCCGCATATGGCTAATGTACTTACGCAATTATATTAATCTAACTATTTAGATCCTCCGTGCTGAGCTTGATTTCTAGGAGTTGATATATATTCTTGCTAAAAAGCAAATGCTCTCAACACGCAACATTTCCGTCATTCCGATTTTGTGGTTCAAAATCATTCACGAGTTCTGAGTTCTTTCGACTAATTAAATCAGATATTAGTGCGGTCAAAGTGCCGTTACATCATGTGCGAAACTACTTATATGCAGCGCACCGTGTCGTACAGTACTGGCACACCGGATCACTCATGTTCTGAATATTAACCTGCGTTAGACCCATGTTATGAACATTTTTACACGTGAATACTGTCCGGTGAACAGCTAAACATACAACTCATAATACTTGCCAAATTCTCCACATCTGCTGTAGATACTCTCGTTAAATCAAAAGCTACCCTAGAGGTGTGAAAGCAATCAATATTCATCAAGATTTGGGTCATTGTCCTTCAGTCCGTCCGAGTTCCAAGAAAGATTGAGCATGACTCATTCCAAAAGAAATATGAAGCAAGAAAAACTTCAGCGAACTGTCGGCCTGACGTGCTCAAAGCAGCAACGCCACCGCCAAGTCGCGGACAAGGCAATGCATCTTGGTTTGACTCTGCCGTGCCGGAGCGACGTCGGGGGCACTCTTCGCCTGGCCCGAGGCCAGTTGTCGCAGGCTTTTTGCAGTGCTTTCAGACAAACGTTGTACGAAAATATTACGTTTTAATTTTTTGCGTCTTCCGCTATATTTGTTTTTCTCCGATATCACTGTAAGGGTATTTTAAACGCTACTACAGGACAAGAATAGATGGCGAATAGTACTGCGTTAAATTAAAAAATTGTAAGGGGATAGCTTTACTGAGGACTACTGTATGACACCAGGTTTTTTTTTTTTTTTTTTTTTTTATCATTCCTGTTCTCATAAACATTGACAGCCTACTTGGACCCCAGTATTGTATTTCAAGTTATGTTTCAGTTTGTATCGATAATAAAAAATTATAATGCTGTATCAAGTCTACTTAGAAGTTAGAATAGTTCAGAACCAGAAACGTAGAGTCTTTTCGTTTTCAAAACACAAATGCGCACTCGAAAGACGATATTTCTTCTCACTGCAAGTGAATTGTGGAGAAAAAATTTACTTCAACTTCATGTGAAGTTATTATAATTGGTATCCTATAATTACTTTCCTACTAATATTTCCGTCAAACTTTATGTGCCAGTTTCTGTCCTAACTTTTGGAAAGTATAAAATATATAGAAAAAAGAAAATCTCATGACTGTCTACCGGCAAAGCAATTTGCTGAATTGCCCGCCTTTATAAAAAGAGAACGAGCACTAATCGGCTCCCTGCAGACTCCACCTCCTTAGCTTTCGCCTGACTTTAATATTCGCTACTCTCCGCTCAACGCGACAAGCACCGAAGAAAAAAATAACACGGAAATGCGGAACGCGCGAAAATACACGCAAGAATCTATTTATTACCACAGCCCACTTAGTTCCTCGGCATAACCCTCCTGAGGCGCCTCGAAGTGACACAGATGACGGCTGTGTCAGCGCCAGAACACGACCACCCTCGCCATCTTGTCGCTGGCAACGAGACAGTGTCGGAAATGATGGATTAAGGGGTGGCAGCCGAGCACACGAGCTCAAACGGCCGGTCCAAAAAGAGCGGTGGGGAAAACAAGAGAGAAGGGAGGCGACAGCACGGAGGAGCACGTAAGAAAAAGGCTGGGGCGAGGAGTGAGTACGATGCTAAAGTACGAAGTAGCTCAGCGCAATTTACTTGACGTGTGAGGAGAACGCTCTAGTAGACGACACATTAGACTCACAACTTTCTTCGCATGTGCCTCGTAGTTCTACAAGATCATTTGTCTTGGCTGTGAAACAAAAAATTTGCGCTGTGGCCACTCCATAGCTTTCAGCACTCGGCAAAACAAAGAAACTAGGAATTCAAGCTGAAATACTTTAACTATTTCGTGGATGGAGAATGGCGAGTGCAGTTAGCTAGAAACTGTATTTAATGGGCTGTATAGTTACAAGATTGCGCTTCAGTGAGAATTCTATGATACTGACCAAGTGAATTGGAAAGTTAGAGACCCACCAGACTTGTACATAGCCCATGTGGTTTCGGGTGCTGTTAGCAGGCGTTGGAGGGGAAAATAGCACTGTGGAAATTCACAAGTCGGCACCGGTCTCAACATTTTGTCCAAAGGGGTCATTCCTGGGAGACCGTACATGCGTGTGCACAGTATAAATGAGTGGGACATAAAGCTTTGCTTTACAGAGATATGAGTTTGCTTTAAAAAAGACGTATGCTAAAAAAAAAAGCTAAAGGTACAAAGCAAGTAACAGAGTGGTATACTGCAAATGACTACCGCCTAAATCTCGCGCCCTCGCGCATAAATTGCGCCCTAAATGGCGATCTTTAAAAAAGGGTTGTCTCAATGCGTTATGTTGCGGTTGTCTCACAAGCGGTAAACTTCCACTATGGTTTTATTCGACGCTCACAAAATTTATTCATGAAGATCGAACAGCTAGTGCTTCTGAGATTAAGCAGGATACTTAGTAAACAAAAACAAAAAAAAAATACGTTTCATCGGTTGGCACATTGCCATGAATCCAAAAATGCCATAGCTTTTTTTGTAAGCGACAATGACGGCCTGCTGGCACAGCTTTCAGGTACAGCTCTTTCGATTGCAGCAGCCTCGATAATTTCTCTTGTTTTCTTGTGTCTCTCTTCTCTCTTGTGTCTGTCCCTTGTGTTTTATCTGCGTTATGAAGCATAACGCGTACCCACAAGCCCAAACCCTCACCCTCTTACACTATATCTCCATGCATGGCTTTTAATTTAGGAGTTACCCAACCAAGTGCGAGACTGAAGCACACTTTTTACAAGTCGATGTATCTGCACTTCGCTACTTGGATATCGACCCAGTTCGAGCTCCTACGGCTGAGGGCGAAACGGTGCTAAAAAGCGGCTTTTGGTGTTTCCAAGCCCGAAGGCTACGCAGCCTGTCTCATTCTTTCCTCATTTCCTCCATCCCAGTACAAGGAGGGACTGACAAGATTGACTTACGTCAGCGCGCTCACCACGTGTGAGGCGCGAAGAACGTCTATATTTGGCCGCAAGCGACGCGTGCAATGTGATGAAGGTCAGAAGCTGTCCGTTTTGAGGACCCCCTTTGAGACACTGCAAATTGTCCCCTCAGACAGCTTGTCGAGTCGCGCAACAGCCCTGAGATAACTGTGACGTTGAATTTCACGGAGCTCAAAGCCGTTAGCTGTGCACATGCCTCTTGTAAAGTTCAAAAGTTCAAAACCCTGCTCACTCTGGTGTTCCATCTTGTGGTGCTCGCTGCGTAAAAGTATGCAAAAGGAATTTACCGCTATATATCAGCATCATCATCATCATCATGATCATCATCATAGCCTGATTATACCCACTGCAGGGCGAAGGCCTCTCCCATATTTCTCCACTTAACCCGGTTCTGTGCTAGCTGCATCCACTTGCTCCTGCGAACTTCTTAATCTCATCCGCCCACCTAAGTCTCTGCCGCCCCCTGCTACGCTTTCCTTCCCTTGGAATCCAGTTTGTTACCCTCAGCGACCATCGGTTATCCTCTCTTCGCACTACATGTCCTGCCCATGTCCATTTCTTCTTAATTTCTACTAGAATGTCGGTAACTTGAGTTATTTCTCTGACCCACTCTGCACGCTTTCTATCTCTTAATGTTACCCCTACCACTTTTCGTTCCATAGCCCTCTGGGTTGTCCTCAACTTAAGTAGAACTCTCTTGGTTAGCCTCCACGTTTCAGCCCCATAGGTGAGTACAGGTAAGATGCAACTGTTGTATACTTTCCTCTTGAGCGATACCGGTAAGCTGCTAGTCCTAATCTGCGAGTGCTTGCCAAATGCGCTCCATCCCAATCGTATTCTTCTTGTTATTTCCTTTTCGTGGTCCGGATCTGCGGTTACTACCTGTCCTAAGTAGACATATTCGCCTACTACTTCCAGTATTTCGCTACCTAATGTAAACTGCTATTCCTTCCCGAGGCTGTTGAACATTACCTTAGCCTTCTGCATATTGATTTTCAAGCCTACCTTTCTACTTTTCCTGTCTAGGTCATCAATCATTATTTGCAGTTCATCCCCCGAGTTGCTATATATAGTTCAGAACTATCAGGTGAGCACGTCTTACTTGATTCATGCCATTGGGCACGCAGCTTGAAGGTGAATACAAGTGGCAATAGCAGGAAGCTGCGTTCCTTGGCAGCACGTCGCACTATGATGACGCCATCGCCAGCGATGGGAATAGGCGATACAGCGGCAGGCTTTCAGTGTTGCTGCTACCGCCGCCTTACCATTCGGTCACCTCGGACAATCAGAGAAGTGTAAGTGGGCAAGTAGCCCATTTTTAAGGCTAAATCTGGTGAAACTTCTTCTTGGGTATACGTTGCATTTCTGATGGACACAGCTCAGTACTGCTTAACTACGGTGGAGAGAATTGCAAGACTTGACTTGTCTCGCTCCTTCCGATAATATATAACGACATCCAGCCAGAACAGCCTTTGCTGTCCTATATTATCCTACCATGATTTCCTTCAACTATTCTTTTGGTGAAACATTACAAGTATTACGAGGGCGTGCAAGCATTTGGCGGGATACATTTGTGCTATGAGATTACGTGGCTGCGCCGTGAGATGTGCTATGCCTACCGTGTTAGCAGGGAAAGAAATAACTGCGTCAGCGCCTTATCCTGTATTGTCAAAGAAAGAAAATATGCTGCTGGCGAGCAAACACATCTTTAACTAGGCCACTGAAGGCACTAGAATCGTCAGAACACATGCACCAATTCAGACGGGGCTTTGAGCCAAGGCATAGACAGAACAAATAAGGGAAGAAAGCAGTAAATTTATGCGACTCAAGTAACCTTTGTTTACTGCATTCTTTCAGCTCGTCGAACTGAACAGCTGCTACTCACGTGTACAGGGTTATCGCATGCATTTCATTCGTTTTAAACTAGTTTGGGCGAGTTGTAGTACGGTAGTGCATGGGCACAATGCAAGACATTTTCATGTCATACGGGATTCCTTTAAATGCCTCAAAAAGTTATACGTAAAAGGTACTTAGGCAGAAAAATTAAACTGGATCATTTTTTTTTCTTCAACCCCCCTACATAAAAGCCAACGAAACTACGTGCTCCTAACTGAAAATTTGAAATTTCGTATGATGTGTCAGTTTGCCAATGAATTTAGCGACATATATATAATACTGCGATCAGCGGGACGCGACGTAAGTATTGTTCCCTTGGCTTCACTCTTCTGTTGTTTCCTGCCTCCATTATTTTTTTTTTTTATTTACAATAACACCTTACGTAGGAAACGAAAATGCGCCACATTTCGGCAAGAAATCATCTAGACCAGCCTCGATTAGGGAGTTTCCAGACAAGAACGGGGAATCGAATGTTGCTTCACAAAACACATGAAAACAGCCAAGTGTTGGCCGCCTTCATGATCAGTTAGGTAAAGGCAATGTTAGCCAATCAGCGGTGACGTAGAGGTCGAATATCTGCCTCATGGGCAAGAGGATCGTAGTTCAAATCCTGTTACCGCGCAATTCTACACCTTAGGAGAAAAAATCCGCGTGTTGATGGAATTGCATAAAGAGGTTTGGGGTGCGACGCTATGTCGATGAACACATCCGGAAATACACTCCCTCACTAGAACAGGATTTGGCCACCCGGGTGTAGTAATTGGCCGGTACCTCCTGTGCATACTGCGTTAAACCCTCGGTGCTCAGTCCCCTGTGGCTGCGGAGTAACTGACCACGGCGGCAGTGAGACCTGCAACGCAGCGGAGGGCGCTAAGAATCTCCGGCTTCCGACCAGCCGCCATTGGAAACCGACCCTGGCAACATTTAACGCTAGAACCCTATCTAATGAGCATAGTTTAACAGTACTCTTTGAGAAACGAGCGAGCATGAAATGGAATATCATAAGGCTTAGCGATTTAAGGAGGCCAAATGAGGCATTTACTTCACTGGAGGCCGGGCATGTATGGTGTTATCGCGGTTTACTGGAGAGAGGAGGACTATGAGTATGGCTCCTCGTAAATAAGCACATAGCTGGCAGCATAGATGAATATTAAGCGTAATAAGTGGTATATAAACTGAAGATTATACAGACCCACGCGCCTATACATGTATTTTTGATGACCGGGTAGTCGAAAGCTTCTTCGAAGATGTAGAGTTGGCCATGGAGGAAGTAAAAACGCAGTATACGGTAAGTATGGGTGACCTCAATGCTAAGGTAGACAAAAGGCAGGCCGGGGACCCAGCAGTGGTTGACTATGATATTGGCTTTGGGAATAGAAAGGGGGAGTTATTAGTTGAGTTCGCAGAGCGCAATAACTTATAAGTCATGAATAACTACTTAAGCAAATGGAAGAACAGAAAATGGACTGAAAAAGGAAGTTAATTTATGCGGTACTCTAACCCTAGCATTATGCAGGATGTAGAGGTAGTCGGAAAGGTGAGATGCAGTGACTACATAATGATAATATCTTGAAATAGTCTAGATTTGAAGAGGGAACTAAACAAGGTGGTGATGAAGAAGTCCATCAACGAATTAGCGGTGAGAGAGAAGGTAGAAGAGCTCAAGATCTCGCTACAGAATAGGTGCTCACCTTCAATCGTGAAAGACGACTTTAGTGTAGAAGCAATGAACGATACCTTCAGAGATATCATTACTTAGCGTGCGGTGGAAGTAGGCGGGAGGATAGAGAGGATACCGGTAAATTATCGCAGCAGATGAAAGAAACTATTAAGAAACACCAAGATGTGAAACTTTCTAACCCATCCGACAGAATAAAACTAGGAGAGCCATCAAATATAATCAATAGATGCAATATATGTGCTATTTCGAAGTATAACGTGTACAAAATTGAGCATACTCTAAAGTACAGTTGCAGCTTTAAAGCGGGGCAGAGGAAATTATGCATACGCAAAAATCAGGTGTATGCGCTAAGGGACAAGACGGGAAACGTCATCATCAATATGGAGAAGATGGTCAAAGTAGCCGAGGAGCTCTTTACTGGCCTATACAGCAGCCAAAGGAGTAGGACAATAATGGGAT